>NC_134523.1:32007295-32342295 GCF_027942865.1 Odontesthes bonariensis
GATGTAGCTCTTGGGTTTCTGACCTTGGGGTGACCTTTAACCTTTAACATGCTAACTCTGAGATGTAGCTCTTGGGTTTCTGACCTTTAACCTTTAACATGCTAACTCTGAGATGTAGCTCTTGGGTTTCTGACCTTGGGGTGACCTTTAACCTTTAACATGCTAACTCTGAGATGTAGCTCTTGGGTTTCTGACCTTGGGGTGACCTTGCTGGGACGTCCACTCCTGGGCAGATTGACAGCTCTCCTGAATGTTTTTCACCTGTGAATAATCTTTCTCTCTGTAGAACGATGGACTCCAGATAGTTTGCAAATGGCCCTTTAACCCTTCCCAGGTTGATGGGCAGCAACAGCTGCTTCTCTGGGATCACTGCTGATGTCTTTCCTCCTTGGCATCGTGTTAACACACACCTGAATGCTGCAGAACTTCTGCTTTTATAGAGCTGCTCACACTCATGCTGTATGTGTGCTAGACGAACGAGGCACACAGGGCACTCCGGTGAGAACATTTGTCACTATTTCCTCAAATAGGAAGCATTTCTTTGTGGCTGTATTTGGTTTTACTATGTATTGAAACTTTAAGTAAAAAATTTAAATACAACCTATTGAAAAACTGGAAAGGCTTACAAAGAATGGTTAAAAAAAAAGATAACAGTTAGGACTCAAAGTTGTAAAATATATGACATAATAGAGGTTATGCCAGTCAATGTGGGTTTTAATTCTTTACAGAGCTCACCTTTGCTTGGTGGAGATCTACTCCGTACATGGAGAGTTTCTTGGCATTTTCCAGGAACATCAGGTCTGCCTGAGCTGGACTCATTGACCTGCCATGACATCACAGAGGGAGAGACTTACACAAACATAAACTGTTCCTTTAAAAACATTTTGATAACTTTATTAAGCTAATAAGTTGAGGAACTGAAAACTTGTTCCACTACAGGTAGACTAAGACAATGTTCTGACCTATATGTACGATGCAGCTCCATCATTTTGTCCTCTAGCTCCTTTGTCTGGCCTTGGGCCATTTTCATCTCCTTAGCATATTCATTGCCATGCACCTCAGGGTCATACTCGCCAAGCTCTGACTGCAGGGCGTAGGAGCCGAGGAGAGCCAGGGTGACAAAAGAACAGGGAAGGCGACCGTGTAGGATGTCCTTCCGCAGCTGGAGACACAGGTAGTACCTGAAAGTACAAGCACAGATCACATGTTAGACATGCAGAACTCTCCTGAAGAAGACTGTGACATGTGGTTTAAAGATAAAGAAAAAGATCAGAGTCAAAAATATGGAGTTCTTGTAATCAAGGGCTGCTGGTCAGTTAGATCGAAGTGAGGCTACAATGCTAATATAAATGATAATTTGCCAATAAACGATTATTTAGTCAACCACAACTTGTCCAAACTCTATGTATACTTGAACCATGGAACCCACCTGGTACCATTGGAAAGTCTGAAAAAAAATAAAACAGAGCAGCAAAACCAAGCATCATCTAAGAAAATATTTCCCACTTGTGAAAATTCTTAATTAAGCTTGATTCATACATCATTTTATACATTTACAACTTTTTCAAGAATTAACTTCACGAATGGTAAATTTGGTCAAATTTTTCGTCTTCAATAACTTAATGTTTTCAGATGAGACTTTCTCAGGAAAAGTTGTTCGATCCACCTGAAAAATCTCAACCAGACTGTTGAGTGCATGAAGGAAGAGAAGGTAGAGAGTTTTAAAGGAGAACTCCGGGGCATTTGAAGCGCAATCCCATTGCTAGAGGTTGTCAAAAACTGACAGTAGGACACAGACTGGTGCAAATCGGCGCTCCCTGTGCGGCGATTGCGCTGTTTGCGCAGCCTGTCATGCGAGGCTAATACGTGGTGGCCAAGGGGCAAATTCTAAACCTTCCACGTAAAACAACAACTTGCACACTGCAGAAACGTCACACCACTTTATAACCCATCCGACAATAAAGTCACAAGCCTTACCATCAAAACCATATGCATGGTTCTCACATTACTGGCATGGGGACCAGAGCATGTGAATGCCCCGGAGTTCTCCTTTAAATAAAATCAATTAAAAACAAGCCTTCCCTCCCCCACTGTCCCTTCAGGTCCGCCTCAAGCCGGAGTTACAGTTGACGCGTCGCTCACGGCGGTGGCGGACCGTGACGTCAAAATGACGTATCAGGCCTGGCGCTTCCCTTGAAAAGACGGCGCAGCGCGTTGTCGTGCACCAGTCGATTTTTGTAACTTGGCTACGCTGAGAACGACGAACCGGATGGACCAATGTGAGACCAGGCTCAGTCAGGAGGTGCGTTTGTACAGACAGCTGAACGAAACTGCAGTGAAACAGCACAGGGAGCACGTAAACTCCCAAAACTGGTGCACAGAGATTGGCAGAACTTTGGGGAAAGAGGGAGAGTTCTGTAAGAATGTGTGGAAGAAGCTACGGGACAGATACCTGAAAGCAAAGAAGAGGACAGAGACTCCAAGTGGTGATGCCGGGGGCTTCAGACCTTCACCTCTACTGACTGAATTATCTTGGCTCACGAACTTCGTGAAACACAGAGAAGACGCATCCCATCTTCTCTTTCGTCTTCTTTTCGCCGGCAAAGTTCTAAGCATTTCATCTTCCAGATACTGCAGCAGCATCAGTGATGGCAGTGTTCCTGCTCTGGACAGGGGCATTGTTTTCTTCTCCACTTGCGTGGTTGTAGAGTAGTTAGCGGTAACCTTCACGTAGCAGCGACACCTCTGTGACGGAGAAAATTGCAACTACTGGCGCAACGACTCACGCCACTATAAAAGGCCGGCACGACACCGTGATGTCATCAACACGCTCGCACTAGCAGACGCAGCAACCATGCTAGAGGCTTCAGGCACCTTAAATCCTAACTCACATTTCATACACAGGATTTGTGTTTATTTGCAGTAAACTTAGAACCTTAATTCCGATAATACCTTGACCATACTGAGGTTTTCATGCAGCACATTTGTTTTTAGCTGGTAGACAGAAACACGGGTATGCATACAGTACCTTGTAATGTCTTCTGACAGCTGGGCTGGGTCAGGTGGATAGAATTTCACATTAAAAGTGAAATTGTAGTTAGTTCCTTAGGAAAGAAAAGAGGGTCATGATGGATCAAGTAAATATCTAATAAGAACTTATTAGAAAAGAGAGTGGGGGTGTATTTGGCTCACCTCGTGACTGCCTGCGGATCTCTTTGGTCAGGTCCATCCAAGTCTGATCAAATAAAATGAGCCATTTATCATCAAATACAGAACTCCTTCAGCACCAAGGCCACAGCTTCATGTTAGCATCTTTTTTCTTGTTTATAGAATACTGAATAAGGAATGGTAAGATAAATACCACCAAGTGCCAATAACAATCAAGTTCACCTTCATTGCGGGTGTCTCCCAGATAGCCAGGCCATAGTAGTCTTTCTCCAACAAGTTGAGATGGTCACACACCTTCATGAACAGCTCCTGGCCTTTGGCATGTTTCTGATACACATACAATCATTAAGAGAACAAGATCTTGTGATGCCATAGACCAGTCATCACCAACATAACTGCTTTTCCAACATGCTGAACATGAAAAAGCAGATACACTGGTTCTTCAACATAAAGACGACCTCACTCGTGCCTTTGATGGATGGAGATAGTTAAGCTCTCCTGACCATTCGAGCTGCAGCGTTTGAGCGTGACACGGTGCTCTCTCAGAAAAACAAAGACTGAAAAGTGTGTCTGCATTCATTTAGCTCCACTGAACAACACAAGCGTCCTTCTGTGGTCTCCATCAACATTATCATAGCATGTCTGCACTACAGATTAAACACTGTAAAACCTTAAAAAGAACACTTTGGACCCAGAGACAGCAGCCTGCACTGTGAGCTGCTCCCCATCTGGTAGATTATCCAGGGTGGGCACACATGACTCAGTGGGTGAAACTGGACCAACAATGCTCAACAATGGGTCCAAACAAAAGTTGTTAAACGTTCTTCATCTAAACCCTAACGATAAATCTTTTTAAAAATCAACGAATTTACAAATGGAGTTGTACAATACTTCATTCATCCCAAAGTAAGAAGTCATCATATGTTAACATTTACATGTAAACACTATTTGGCTGGTAATACAAACAAAAATGTAACCACTTTAAATGACATTTACTTTTGATCTGTTAAATGAAGAATTGTAATGAAAAATGTTCTTACATCCAACTCACACTCATACAGAGTGTCATCCAGCAGGGTGACTTTAATCTGGATGGTCTTTGGTCGACGTGGAGCTCTGGAAGGTTTGCTTTCCTTCTCTGTTGTCGTCTCCTTCATCTCTTCCTCCCCGCCTCCTTCAGGACCAGATTCTTTTTCTTTGTCCTCCTCTTCTCCCTGGACAACCTCCTCATCCCTCTCATCATTGTTTTTCTGTTCCTTTCCACCTTTCTCCTCCTCAGCTTCTTTCTTTTCAACCTGTAGAGCCCAGCACAGTCACTTAAAACACAGTATTAGATTCTCTCATATTCTTTCATTCTGTAGTAAATTGTCCTTGTGACAAATTTTGTACGGACTACAATGTGTCTATATTTAAGTTAAACATTGGTGGTACCGATCCGAGGGGGTTTCCGGTGTCATGGCGGAGTGAAGACGCAAACTCCTGTGGGCCTCACCTATTTTGAAATTTATTTACCTAAATCATCAAGTTATCCAAACTATACACACATTTCTTGTGTATCAGACTTTGTCCTAAAACCTGGCAAATAGCAGAACTTAATAATGAGCGGAAAGCCTTTTACGAGAGCAACCCACTCAAGCAAAACCGCAGCAAGCGATAGCCACTCCGGTAAAGCTACAGAGACTAGGGCTAACACTAGCGCTAACCCGCAACTCACCCATGAAGATTTTAAGGGGTTGCTCGACAATATGAAAGACGAAATCCTGACGGAGCTCCGCTGCACGGTTGCCATACTTCTTAAAATTGATGTTGCATCGGTGTGTAATTTAGCCAAAACAATGTGGGACTCCGTAGTTTTCTCTGGACCCCTGCCAAATCTGACCAGTGATGACATGTTTAGTCGCATGTCGTCCTTCAATCGCTGGTTGTCTAGATCTTTCTGGAGAAAACCTGGTCTGATGAGGAGAGACGGCATCCATCCCACTTTGGAAGGAGCGGCTCTCATTTCTAGAAATATGGATGAATTTATTTGCCACCCTAAAACATGACAACCCAGGGTTCAGACCAGGATGCAGAGTTGTAGTCTTACACACTTCTCTGCAGCTTCCCACCTGCTGCTACCCACCCAATCAATTAACACAAAAGGAGCAAATCCTCTTGTGCAAAAAGAAATTATTAAAACAAAAACTTTAACTGAACAAAAACATCAACCTATTAAATGTGGTCTGCTGAATATCAGATCTCTCCTTTCGAAGTCTCTGTTAGTGAATGAGTTGATGTGTGATCATCATATTGATATATTTGGTCTTACAGAAACCTGGCTGCAGCAGGAGGATCATGTTAGCATCATGTTAGCATTAATGAAGCAACTCCCTCTGACTGTTTAAGTGTTCACGTTCCTCGAACCACAGGCAGAGGAGGAGGAGTGGCAGCTATTTTCAGATCAGGGTTACTCATCAGTCCCAGACCCAAGATTAGTTTGAGCTCTTTTGAATCTCTGATTCTCAGTTTTTCCCAAAGTGGAAATCACAGAAACCTCTTGTGTTTGTTGTTGTGTAGAGTCCAAGTGGCCCTTATTCTGAGTTTCTGTCTGAATTCTAAGAGTTTTTATAGGACATATTTATCCAAGCTGCCATTGGGCAGAGGCAGGACACACTGGACAGCGAGTCCATTGCATGGCCAACACAGAGACACACTCACTCCTACAGTCAATTTAGCATCACTAATTAACCTAACATGCATGTTTTTGGACTGCAGGAAACCAAGAAAGAGTATTCAAACTAGGGGTGGGCGATATGTATCGTCTGCGAAATTATCGTGAATGTTGTTTTGACGATGAGTAATTTTGCAATATCGAGATATAGGCAAAAAAAAAAAAAAAATATATATATTTTTTGTTTTCTTTTTTTTCAATCGCCAAAAATCAATAAAGTGCGGCGCCAGTGGTCCTCTGCCCTTACCACGCCCTGCTTTGAACACTCTATTTTTTTTCAAAGTAAACGCTTCGGACCCCGCGGGACACTCAGCTAAGAGCATCGAGGGGGCGCCGAGAGGCAGGGGCTGGGACAGACGGCAGCTCGCCTCGCGGCGGACCGTCAGCTCGATCCCGAGATCCAACTACGAGCTTTTTAACTGTAGCAACTTTAAGATGCGCTATTGGAGCTGGAATTACCGCGGCTGCTGGCACCAGACTTGCCCTTCAATTGATCCTCGTTAAAGGATTTAAAGTGTCCTGTATTGTTATTTTTCGTCACTACCTCCCCGAGTCGGGAGTGGGTAATTTGCACGCCTGCTGCCTTCCTTGGATGTGGTAGCCGTTTCTCAGGCTCCCTCTCCGGAGGGAGAAGAAGCCTGAGAAACGGCTCGAGGTTATCAGTCACCAAAGCGGCCGGGGCACCCCGAGAGGCACCCGCATGGGTTTTGGGTCTAATAAATGCACGCATCCCCGAAGGTCAGCGCTCGTTTTGCATGTATTAGCTCTAGAATTGCCACAGTTATCCAAGTAACGTTAGAGCGATCAAAGGAACCATAACTGATTTAATGAGCCATTCGCAGTTTCACTGTAGCCTACCGGCCGTGTGTGCTTAGACTTGCATGCTTATGTTCATTTTATTGTGATCTTAACGCAAGTTTGAATTTTTTTTTAAATATCGTCAAAATATCTTTATCGTGAAAATCCTAAAAAATATCGAGATATTTTTTTTTGCCCATATCGCCCACCCCTAATTCAAACCGACGAATGCAAGGGGAGAAGACACACACACACACACAGACACACACACACACACACACACACACACACACACACACACACCATCTGACAGGAATCTTTAAAGGGGAATTCCTGTATTTTCAACATTAAGCCTCTTTTCTGAGTCATCTGCAATGTTTTAGAACCCCCCTCACCGCTTTTTTGATGTTTACTGCTGTCTCGCACCGGAAATGCAATACACCTAGCAGCATTTCCGGTGCGAGAGAACTACAAACATGTCCGCTATCGACGAACATCCAGTCTTCAATACAACTCAATGGGATTTACAAAATGTCAAATAAAACACGACAGAAGCAACTTTTCGCTACGAAATTTGATATGGATTACCAGTGCACACCAGTAACCACTCCGGTGAGTTGATGATTTTGAAAACGGACGTTTATTGTGCTTTTACGGACCTTTTAAGACATGCGCATGACTGGCCGTTCTGAAGCAGGTTGAGAAGAATCAAAATTAGGCAAACAACGGAGACAGCAGTAAACATCAAAAAAGCGGTGAGGGGGGTTCTAAAACATTGCAGACGACTCAGAAAAGAGGCTTAATGTTGAAAATACCGGAGTTCCCCTTTAACAGACAGTACAGGGCTGTAACTATCATGTTCCATGGTAAGGAGGACCCAAACATTGGACTAAGAGGTTGGAGGCTGTTGAGGAGGCAACAAAGTTTTACGTAAACAAAACCTAAAGTGCTACCAAAGCATGAAGCTTTGAAGATATGAAAAGAAACAAATGATCAGCTTTGTAACAAAGACATGGTGGGATTATAAACCAGTAACCAAAATGTTCATCAGGACTAGAGAGGAGGAGCAACAGCTCCTGTTTTATCTGCAGCAGGTGAACACAAGCCTCCTTTCTTTGAAAGGGTTTTCAAGGATTTATTTTGCACTACTGAGGGTGTTGTGCTGGCTAGGCTTCCTCATGATACCTCTGGCAACTTTAACATCTGTTATGATTGTTTGCCGTGCCAAAAGGAGAGCCCGGAGTGATACCCCGAATCCACAAATTGATCAGGAAATGTCATAGATATTCAAGTAGTTTCTTAACAAAGCATTAATTTAAATAATGAAATCTCATGAAATATTCTAGTTCTTGGTATGTTAGCAAACCAATAAGTGATATTGTCTATCCCAAAGACACCCATGTGGACTGACCTGAGCCTCAGCACTGCTGACTGAGTGCTGATCCAGGGCGAGCTCTCCCTCTATCCTCAATTCAGGCTCAGGGTCAGCGATTGGGGCTTTAGCTTCTTCTTCTTCCAGATTACCCCCCTCTCCCTCCTCACTCTCACACTGTGAACGCCTTTTCAGGAAGGATGAAAAGAGGCGTGAGAGACCACGACCAGCAGAGTTACGGTTTCGGGGCCGGAGCTGCTCATCCTCAGGAGAGGGTGGCCTGACATCCTGGCCAGCTTCGTCCTGCTGCTTCGGCTTCTTCTGGTGACTTTCAACCTCATCTGTGGTCATGGCAACAGCTGCTGATGTAGACAAAAAGATCAAGTTTAAAAAACATAACTATAGAGGTAATCTACTCAGACAATTGTAAGATCTTAAACAGAAACCAACTTGACTTCTTTCTGAGTTTTCAAGTCATCCTTAGTTCAAATTGACTGGTGAGGAGTCTTGTTTAGTGATTAACACAAGAGTTGAGGTCATATGTGTGTCTCTGAGCATTCACCATGTGCTTCAAAACGCACTCTAACCATTAAAATCTGGATTCTCCAAACCCAAGCAGGAAGCACCCTAATGACTTCACACCGATAACTGTTACAGACACCCTCCAACCGACTGCAAAGAACCTCATTTCTATGTGAACATGGAGGACCTCATGAGTTCCCAGGTGAGTTACGCTTTTGAGGCTGCCTAGTTTGAGAATGTTTGATGCAACATTTGATCATGATAATAGGTAAGGCAATTTTATTTGTTGAGCACAATTCGTACACAAGGCAATTCAAAGTGCTTTACAGCTACATAAAATCACAAGAAGGCAAATAAAATCCTTCCATAAAGCATAAAAAATAATAATATTAATTACTCCCCCATGAGCTGTCACCTTACAGTGGTGGGGGGGGGGTTTGCATGCCCCAATGAGTCTGGGATCTATGTTGCCCGGGGCTTTAAGCCCCTGGTAGGGTCACCCAAGGCAAACAGATTCTAGATGAGGGACCAGACAAAGAACAGCTCACAAAACCCCCTGTGATGCATAAAATGGTTGGAAAACATGTTCCTTTGCCCGGACGCGGGTCACCGGGGCCTCCCCCTTCCGACAGGCTCACTACCCGTGGGAGGGGCCAAGGGGGTCGTTTGCAGTGCTCACGTGGGCAATGACAGTGAGACCTGGAAAGGGATGATTGGAAGGAACGGCCCCCCGATCTGAATCAGAGTGGTGTTTTGTTATTGGACTTCTGTGCTCGTCATGGACTGTCCATAGCGAACACCATGTTCAGGCATAAGGGTGTCCATATGTGCACTTGGCACCAGGACACCCTAGGCCGCAGCTCGATGATCGACTTTGTGGTCGTATCGTCGGACTTGCGGCCGTATGTCCTGGACACTCGGGTGAAGAGAGGGGTGGAGCTGTCAACTGATCACCATCTGGTGGTGAGTTGGCTCCGCTGGTTGGGGAGGAAGCCGGTCAGACCTGGCAGGCCCAGACGTATTGTGAGGGTCTGCTGGGAACGGCTGGCGGAATCCCCTGTAAGGAGGAGTTTCAACTCCCACCTCCGGCAGAGCTTCAACCATGTCCCGGGGGAGGTGGGGGACATTGACACCGAATGGGCCATGTTCCGTGCCTCCATTGTTGAGGCGGCCGAACGGAGCTGTGGCCGTAAGGTGGTCGGTGCCTGTCGTGGCAGAAATCACCGAACCTGCTGGTGGACACCAGTGGTGAGGGAAGCCGTCAAGCTGAAGAAGGAGTCCTATCGGGCCTTTTTGGCCAGTGGGACTCTTGAAGCAGCTGATGGGTACCGGTAGGCCAAGCGGAACGCAGCCTCGGCGGTTGCTGAGGCATCAACTCGGGCTTGGGAGGAGTTCGGGGAGGCCATGGAGAACGACTTCCGGACGGCCTTGAAGAGATTCTGGTCCACCATCCGGCGGCTCAGGGGGGGGGAAGCGGTGCACCGTCAACACCGTGTATGGTGAGGGCGGGGCTCTGCTGACCTCATTTAGGAACGTCATGAGTCGGTGGGGGGAATACTTCGAGGGCCTCCTCAATCCTACCAACACGCTTTCCGATGAGGAAGCAGAGTTGGGGAGCTCGGACGTGGGGCCTCCCATTTCTGGGGCCGAGGTTGCCGAGGTGGTCAAAAAACTCCTCGGTGGCAAGGCCCCAGGGGCGGATGAGGTCCGTCCTGAGTTCCTGAACGCTCTGGATGTTGTAGGGCTGTCTTGGTTGACACGCCTCTGTAGCATCGCGTGGACATCGGGAAACAGTGCCTCTGGACAGGCAGATCATGGTGGTGGTCCCCCTCTTTAAAAAAGGGGACCGGAGGGTGTGTTCCAACTATAGGAGGATCACATTCCTCAGCCTCCCTGGTAAGGTCTATTCGGGGGTACTGGAGAGGAGGATCCGCCGGATAATCGAATCTCGGATTCAGGAGGCGCAGTGTGGTTTTCGTCCTGGCCGTGGAACAGTAGACCAGCTCTATACCCTCGGCAGGATCCTGGAGGGTGCATGGGAGTTCAACCAACCGGTCTACATGTGTTTTGTGGACTTGGAGAAGGTGTTCGACCGTGTCCCTCGGGGACTCCTGTGGTGGGTGCTCCGGGAGTATGGAGTGCCAGACCCCTTGATATGGGCTGTTCGGTCTCTGTATGACCGGTGTCAGAGTTTGGTCCGCATTGCCGGCAGTAAGTCGGACATGTTTCCTGTGAGGGTTGGACTCCGTCAGGGCTGCCCTTTGTCACCGATTCTGTTCATAACTTTTATGGAGGGGGTCCGTTTTGGCGACCTCAGGATCGGGTCGCTGCTTTTTGCAGACGATGCGGTTCTGTTGGTGTCGTCGGGCCGTGACCTTCAGCTCTCACTGGAGCAGTTCGCAGCCGAGTTTGAAGCGGCTGGGATGAGAATCAGCACCTCCAAATCCGAGACCATGGTCCTCAGCCGGAAAAGGGTGGAATGCCCTCTCCGGTTCGGGAATGAGATCCTTCCCCAAGTGGAGGAGTTCAAGTATCTCGGGGTCTTGTTCACGAGTGAGGGACGAATGGAGCAGGAGATTGACAGACGGATCGGTGCGGCGTCTGCAGTGATGCGGGCTCTGCACCGGCCCGTCGTGGTGAAGAAGGAGCTGAGCCAGAAGGCGAAGCTCTCGATTTACCAGTCAATCTATGTTCCTACCCTCACCTATGGTCACGAGCTGTGGGTAGTGACCGAAAGAACGAGATCGCGAATACAAGCGGCCGAAATGACTTTCCTCCACAGGGTGTCTGGGCTCTCCCTTAGAGATAGGGTGAGAAGCTCGGTCATCCGGGAGGGGCTCAGAGTAGAACCGCTGCTCCTCCGCATCGAGAGGAGTCAGATGAGGTGGCTCGGGCATCTGGTTAGGATGCCTCCTGGATGCCTCCCTGGTGAGGTGTTCCGGGCCCGTCCCACTAGGAGGAGACCCCGGGGAAGACCCAGGACACGTTGGAGAGACTATGTCTCTCGGCTGGCCTGGGAACGCCTCGGGGTCCCCCCAGAAATCAGTTAAATACAGTCCAATTAATAAAAATTTCAGTTTAATCCAACTAAATCCAAATCATATTATGGCAGTTCATAAAAAATTGCCTATCTAAAGAAACCAACGAATCACGCAGAATCATGGCTGTAAGTCGATCCTGCATCCTGATCATGCACAGGGCAGCAAGCTGTGAAGATTCTTTTTATACTGTTTTCAATTGACAGTTTGGACTGTTCTGTTGTGGAACTCAATGACAATTCATAAATGAATGTGAAATAGCATAAATCATTTTGACTTGAATAAAAAATACAGCTGAACGTTGTGGATAAAGTTAGTAAATTAACTTTTGGTTTTCATATTTTAACACTGAGTCTTCTGATTTCTCAGAAACAAATGAGACCAATTCTTGTTTTTCTTTAAAGATAACTTCCAAACACAAATATTCTTTTGTAAACAATAAATACAACTACCAGATCCAATCTAGATGTTTTTAAAATCCAGCTAAATCACAATCACGGCCCAGCGTGTATGACAGATTATCTCCTTTTACATTACATTTCCAGGATCTCCTCCATCACATCCCACTGTGATCACCAGAATTTCCATGATATGCTTTAAAATCAGTTTTTTCACCCTCCACATTTGTGTCTCCATTGATACAGTACTAAACAACGCTTTTTTCCTCACACTTAGTAATGCTAACACAGAAACTGAAGCTCAGGATTTAAAAGATTCTCACTCAAAAATCATCCATGTTTTGCTTGTTTTGATCACGTCCCCAAATCATCCATACATAGCACAACCTTGCAATCACTGCAACTCTGAAAGCTCTCTGCTCATGTTAATTTTCTAATGCCTCCACAAGTGTATTTCATTACTTCAGTGAAGGTGGGCGGCTGCATCAGATGGCAGCTGAATACAGATGAACAACAGTCAGAAATGTTGCTGTGGCAACTACAACCAGAGAGGTGTTCCACGAAGGCAGCTAAAGAAACTAACACCATCTCCCAGTTAAGCCTCAAGTCGTTCCACGAAGACATTTCAGCTGCATCTTAGCGAGGCTTCCATAGCCTGGCTTAGTGCGAGTGCACGAGGAACGTAAGAAGCCCTGACGAGTGGATGGTGGAAAAACGGAGATGGCAGAAAAGGAGAGCAAGACAAGCGCTGTTATTTTCTCTGCAGCTGAACAAATAATGCTGATGGAGCTGTATGAGGATTTTAAAAGTGTCATCACCAGAAATGGTAATACAGCTGCGATCAATAAAGCGAGGGAAACGGCATGGCAAACAACTGCAGACAGACTAAATGCTGAAGTTTCATACCATTGTCAATTGTTAGACATTTATTTTACTGTCCTCATGTATTTATGCTCTCCTCTTTGTGTTATAATGTGTTTACATAAAGCATGCTGAATTGTCTCTGTATGAGATGTACAGCACACATATACTGGCCCTGCTCAGTTTATTAGTAACCCAATAATCGACACGCATCATCATACTTTGTGACTATATTATCCTGTGTGTGTGACCCACATATTAATTCTTCACTGTTACATCTGTACAGGAGCAATCTTAACAGCCAAAAGCGTACCTGGCAGCAAGTGAAGGTAAAGTACAGGAACATGTTTCAGAGTGGTAAGTAGCCTTTGAAGAAATGTGTTTGTCCAATAAAGAGAGCACCAAACTAGATATGAATACAAGAAACTGAAAATAAAAAAGATCAAGCTAGAGATTATGAAACTGGAGAGGGATGTTAGTATAAATTCAGATAAAGGAGAAGGTCGTGGTGTGAACTGTATTTAATTCTGTTTTCTCTCCACAGCTTGAGAAACATGTAATAATAATTAAACAATTCAACACAACTTGAACTCAAACTTGTCATTATTGTACGGTTCATGCAAAGTGTTAGAAATGTGTTTTTTACATTTATTTTCACAGTGGGGTCCCATGACCTAAACATGTGGAAAGTTATAAATCATCTCTGTCCATTTAGCCTTCTTACACTTGCTCTGACTTAAACTGCTACTGTGTCAATGCTAAATTATGAAAAGAAGTTCTAACTCAAAGGTCACAACAATAAGGATCAAAGGAAATATGTGTCCCTGTACAGGTCCCTCACTGTGTCAGGAGAAACTGAGTCCTTTCAGGCACTGGAACCTCCAGGGACTCAACGAAGAAAAGACTTCAGCCTGAAAAGTTGTCCACAAGACAAAATGTATAAAATATGAAGTATACTATTAATTTAAGATGGCTCTGTCAGAAGTCAGCCATGGTGCCTGAGAACTTTAAGCAATGAACCTGTATTTAATTTGGCCAAAGGTCATTTCTATCCGTGCCCTTGATTTAGCATGTGCATGGTGGAATGCCCTCTCCGCCCTTGTTCCAGGATCAGGATATGGCATGAGGAGGTACGGCCAGCATGCATAGCCTCTGTCCCCAAGCAGGACACCACTGAACTCTCCTGCAGAATAAGAGTAATGTTGGATGGATATACATGTGTTAAGACTTTAGGCAATTTGATGCAATATGTGCCTTATATGGCTATTTATAATAAAGTATGACAAGCACTTTAAATTCCTTAAGATGACCTCTACACCTGACCTCTCATTAGATTACCAAAATTCTGCCTATGCTACACCTTACTTCAAAAGTACACTCCTTCGGGTCAGTAAAATTCTTGCGCCTTGTGCAAACCTCTGTGCCAGTGAGGATGCTCGGAAGATCCAAGAATCATGAACCGATCCCGGCCATTTAGCCTCAATGTTGGAAATGAAATGAGCTCCATCACAGATCATCTGTATGAACGGAGGATAGGAGTCAATGATGAGGTTTCACAGGGCATAAATGTAACATTGCTCAGCATTACTCAAAGGGGTTGATGCGGTATTTTTCAAAATGAGAAATCCAGTTCAGAGTCTATGGACAATTATCCCCAAGTATACCTGTACATTTAGGATATGGAAAAAAGTTTGGTTTACTCGCCAGCCTCCACGGGTCCAGCAGGGGCCTGGATGCGTACATGGGTACAGTGTAGTGCACCGATAACATGGGGAAGCCTGAGGGAGATGATGAACTTAATGCAAATACTGCACTATATCCGAGACAGTGAAAGTGGTGATATGATAACCACATTATTTTTTGTTTTGTTTTTTTATATAAGACATGAGTTGTGAGAGCGCAGAATTCTACCAGGTGGAAATTTCTTTCGGAAGTGTGTTTCAGCCGGTTGGACATTTTTTGAGACAAAGCCGAGCTAAGCTTGAACGTTAGCCTGCCCAGGAGCAGGCTAGTTCAGCGACATAAGTTACCATGGTTACTCAGCGGGCATTCAAATAAGCCACGTTAGTGGAACGAAGCTCTCTCTTAGATTAGCCAGAACTATCGAGAAAAGCCAGGCTTTCCCTTCATCCAGCTTCGTGGAACACCCCTCAGGTCAGAGAGGAAGTGTACATGAAAGAAAACGAGAATGAAAATCTGTGTAGCAATCAATTCATTGAAGATGAAACCCTCAGAAACAGTGACAGCTGATTAAGGTGGGAAACCTTTAATGCATCCAGAGATGAAAGGCAACTTAAACAGGGTAAACACAGATAAACATGTAAACACAGATAAACACGTGAACACAGATAAACATGTAAACACAGATAAACATGTAAACACAGATAAACATGTAAACACAGATAAACATGTAAACACAGATAAACACGTGAACACAGATAAACATGTAAACACAGATAAACACGTGAACACAGATAAACATGTAAACACAGATAAACATGTAAACACAGATAAACACGTGAACACAGATAAACACGTAAACACAGATAAACATGTAAACACAGATAAACATGTAAACACAGATAAACACGTGAACACAGATAAACATGTGAACACAGATAAACACGTGAACACAGAAAAACATGTAAACACAGATAAACACGTGAACAGAGATAAACATGTAAACACAGATAAACACGTGAACACAGATAAACATGTAAACACAGATAAACACGTGAACACAGATAAACACGTGAACACAGATAAACATGTAAACACAGATAAACACGTGAACACAGATAAACATGTAAACACAGATAAACATGTAAACACAGATAAACACGTGAACACAGATAAACACTTAAACACAGATAAACATGTAAACACAGATAAACATGTGAACACAGATAAACACGTGAACACAGAAAAACATGTTAACACAGATAAACACGTGAACAGAGATAAACATGTAAACACAGATAAACACGTGAACACAGATAAACATGTAAACACAGATAAACACGTGAACACAGATAAACATGTAAACACAGATAAACACGTAAACACAGATAAACACGTAAACACAGATAAACACGTGAACACAGATAAACACGTGAACACAGATAAACACGTAAACACAGATAAACACGTGAACACAGATAAACACGTAAACGCAGATAAACATGTAAACGCAGATAAACACGTGAACACAGATAAACACGTAAACACAGATAAACACGTAAACACAGATAAACACGTGAACACAGATAAACACGTAAACAGAGATAAACATGTAAACACAGATAAACACGTAAACACAGATAAACATGTAAACACAGATAAACATGTAAACACAGATAAACACGTAAACACAGATAAACACGTAAACACAGATAAACACGTGAACACAGATAAACACGTAAATGCAGATAAACATGTAAACGCAGATAAACACGTGAACACAGATAAACACGTAAACACGGATAAACACTTAAACACAGATAAACACGTAAACACAGATAAACACGTGAACACAGATAAACACGTGAACACAGATAAACACGTGAACACAGATAAACATGTAAACACAGATAAACACGTAAACACAGATAAACACGTAAACACAGATAAACACGTAAACACAGATAAACACGGATAAACACGTAAACACAGATAAACATGTAAACACAGATAAACATGTAAACACAGATAAACACGTAAACACAGATAAACACGTAAACACAGATAAACACGGATAAACACGTAAACACAGATAAACATGTAAACACAGATAAACATGTAAACACAGATAAACACGTGAACACAGATAAACATGTGAACACAGATAAACACGTGAACACAGATAAACACGTGAACACAGATAAACATGTAAACACAGATAAACATGTAAACACAGATAAACACGTAAACACAGATAAACACGTAAACACAGATAAACACGGATAAACACGTAAACACAGATAAACATGTAAACACAGATAAACATGTTAACACAGATAAACACGTGAACACAGATAAACACGTAAACACAGATGAACATGTAAACAGAGATAAACATGTAAACACAGATAAACACGTGAACAGAGATAAACATGTAAACACAGATAAACATGTAAACACAGATAAACACGTGAACACAGATAAACATGTAAACACAGATAAACACGTGAACACAGATAAACATGTAAACACAGATAAACATGTAAACACAGATAAACACGGGGAACACAGATAAACATGTAAACACAGATAAACACGTAAACACAGATAAACACGTGAACACAGATAAACACGTGAACACAGATAAACATGTAAACACAGATAAACACGTGAACACAGATAAACACGTAAACGGATAAATGG
Organism: Odontesthes bonariensis; assembly: GCF_027942865.1. Classification (NCBI taxonomy): domain Eukaryota; kingdom Metazoa; phylum Chordata; class Actinopteri; order Atheriniformes; family Atherinopsidae; genus Odontesthes; species Odontesthes bonariensis. The sequence goes on from NC_134523.1 coordinate 32,024,546, forward strand.
GGTAAACACAGATAAACGGGGTAAACACAGATAAACATGTAAACACAGATAAACATGTAAACACAGATAAACACGTGAACATAGATAAACACGTGAACACAGATAAACATGTAAACACAGATAAACACGTGAACACAGATAAACACGTAAACGGATAAATGGGGTAAACACAGATAAACGGGGTAAACACAGATAAACACGTAAACACAGATAAACACGTAAACACAGATAAACACGGATAAACACGTAAACACAGATAAACATGTAAACACAGATAAACATGTAAACACAGATAAACACGTGAACACAGATAAACATGTGAACACAGATAAACACGTGAACACAGATAAACACAGATAAACATGTAAACACAGATAAACATGTAAACACAGATAAACACAGATAAACATGTAAACACAGATAAACATGTAAACACAGATAAACACGTAAACACAGATAAACACGTAAACACAGATAAACACGGATAAACACGTAAACACAGATAAACATGTAAACACAGATAAACATGTAAACACAGATAAACACGTGAACACAGATAAACACGTAAACACAGATGAACATGTAAACAGAGATAAACATGTAAACACAGATAAACACGTGAACAGAGATAAACATGTAAACACAGATAAACATGTAAACACAGATAAACACGTGAACACAGATAAACATGTAAACACAGATAAACACGTGAACACAGATAAACATGTAAACACAGATAAACACGGGGAACACAGATAAACATGTAAACACAGATAAACACGTAAACACAGATAAACACGTGAACACAGATAAACACGTGAACACAGATAAACATGTAAACACAGATAAACACGTGAACACAGATAAACACGTAAACGGATAAATGGGGTAAACACAGATAAACGGGGTAAACACAGATAAACATGTAAACACAGATAAACACGTGAACATAGATAAACACGTGAACACAGATAAACATGTAAACACAGATAAACACGTGAACACAGATAAACACGTAAACGGATAAATGGGGTAAACACAGATAAACGGGGGTAAACACTGATAAACATGTAAACACAGATAAACACGTAAACAGATAAATGGGGTAAACACAGATAAACGGGGTACACACAGATAAACACGTAAACAGATAAATGGGGTAAACACAGATAAACGGGGTAAACACAGATAAACAAGGTAAACACAGATAAACGGGGTAAACACAGATAAACATGTAAACACAGATAAACACGTAAACACAAATAAACACGTAAACACAGATAAACGGGGTAAACACAGATAAACAGGGTAAACACAGATACATGGGGTGAACACAAATAAATGGGGTAAACACAGATAAACTCGTAAACACAAATAAACACGTAAACACAGATAAACAGGGTAAACACAGATACATGGGGTGAACACAAATAAATGGGGTAAACACAGATAAACTCGTAAACACAAATAAACTCGTAAACACAAATAAACATGTAAACACAGATAAACACGTAAACACAGATACATGGGGTAAACACAGATAAACGGGGTAAACACAGATAAACGGGGTAAACACAGATAAACAAGGTAAACACAGATAAACGGGGTAAACACAGATAAACGGGGTACACACAGATAAACGGGGTCAACATAAACACGTAAACACAGATATATGGGGTAAACACAGATAAATGGGGTAAACACAGATACATGGGGTAAACACAGATAAACAAGGTAAACACAGATAAACGGGGTAAACACAGATAAACGGGGTACACACAGATAAACACGTAAACAGATAAATGGGGTAAACACAGATAAACGGGGTAAACACAGAAAAACAAGGTAAACACAGATAAATGGGGTAAACACAGATAAACGGGGTAAACACAGATAAACAAGGTAAACACAGATAAACGGGGTAAACACAGATAAACACGTAAACACAGATAAACGGGGTAAACACAGATACATGGGGTAAACACAGATACACAGGGTGAACACAGATAAACGGGGTAAACACAGATACATGGGGTAACGTAAGTTACGAATGTAACTACGGATCTGTGAGACCGAGGGATGACCGTCACTACGGTCTTAAAAAGGAATGATCACCTTCGTTCTGCCTATCACCGAAACCATATGTCAAAAACGTCACGCCCGTGACCTCCGGAAGCAGAACGACCTGCGTTAACAAATAGCAGGGATTGCTCCCGGTTCAGTCTCCTACCTTGAGCGCCTCAGGCTGTTCTGAGCGACAAAAGATAGTGACGGTCATCCCTCGGTCTCACAGATCCGTAGTTACATTCGTAACTTACGATCTGTTTCGACCTCACTCTGACCGTCACTACGGTCTTAAAAAGGGATGACAAATACCAAAATGGTCGCGAAGAACATAAAAGCTAATTATTAAAACCTCGCTCGGTCACGGACATGAGGGCGGCGTCGCCGACCGAAGCTGGGCGAGTTACATCCACCCTATAAAACCTAGTAAAAGTGCATGGCGTAGACCATGAGGCCGCTGCACAGATATCGTCTGCTGGTACTCCCCTGAGGGCAGCCCAGGACGTTGCCATACTTCTGGTAGAATGAGCTCTTATACCAGGAGGGGCTTGCATCCCCCGTGCCTTATAGGCATGGGAAATAACCTCTACTAGCCAATGGGACAGCCTTTGCTTTGAAAGAGGCAACCCCCTTTTTGCTGCCCCATAGCAGACAAACAGTTGGGAGTGTGCTCTCCTCAGTGGCTGTGTAAGGGCCAGATAAGCCCTCAAGGATCTCACTGGGCACAAGGTGAGTAACTTCTCCTGCTCTGCCTGTGAGGCAGAGGCAGGCTGAAACTGATCCACCTCCAGAACATGGTTGATGGACTGCCTGTTAATAACCTTTGGTAAAAAGGCTGGATTTGGCCACAGTGACACACCAGTGCCGCCTTCCCTCCATCTGAGGCAGTCGTCACTGACAGAGAGGGCACACAGTTCCCCGAAAGAGCGTGGATCGGAATCCGAAATGGGCTCGTACGGAGCCTCCGTGAGTGAAGTTAAAACCATCGGAAGGTCCCAGCCTGGTGCCCGTAGGGTACGAACTGGACGTAACCGGCGCGCCCCTTTCAAGAACTGGCCAACCAAAGGATGCCTTCCGAGAGGCCCGTTGTTCGCCCCCTGGTGGAAAGCGGAAATGGCTGAAGATTAACCGCCTTGCCTTGATCCAGTTGAGACTGCAAGAAGCGTAACACATGAGGCACAGGTCAAGTTGCTGCTGGCTCAATATCCATACTACGGCACCAGTCAGAAAAAATTCCCCATCTGAGCGCATAACTGGCTCGAGTAGATGGGGCCCTGGCGTTGTTGAGTGTCTCCTGTACAGACTCACCTAAGCGATCAGCGACCGGCTCTGCAACGGCCAAACCCAAAGGCGCAGGGCGGCTGGGTTCGGATGCCAGACCTTCCCGTCTGCTTGTGACAGCAGATCTGCTCTGCTTGGCAACCGCCATGGCTGACCCTGCAGTAACTGGAGCAGGTCCGAGAACCAGGGTCTCGCTGGCCAACGTGGGGCAACCAGCAGGACTGTGTGTTGGCCCTCCTTGATCCTCTGTAGAACCTGAGGGATGAGAGGGAGTGGAGGAAAAGCGTACAGTAAGCCTATTGGCCACTCTTTCGATAGAGCATCCAGGCCCAAACTGCCCCCCTGTCCCCTGAGGGAGTACCACTCTGGGCAGTGGGTCGTTTCTGCTGACGCAAACAGGTCCACTTGCGCAACCCTGTACCGCATCCAGATCTGGTTGACCACATCTGTGTGCAGTCTCCATTCTCCCGGGAGTGGACCAGTCCTGGAGAGCATGTCGGCCGCGCCGTTCTCCACGCCCGGGACGTGCACAGCCCTCAGTGACGCCAGTCGTGGCCATGCCCATGTTAGGAGCTCCTCCGCCACTTGGAGGCATTTCTGGGACTTTGTCCCCCCCTGGTGGTTGACGTGATACACCGCAGAGGTGCTGTCCGATCTCACCAGAACATGGCTGTGCTGCAATGTTGGCAGGAACCGTTGTAGCGCAAGGTGAATGGCCTTCAGTTCGAGAACATTGATATGTTCCGACGTCCATGGAGGTTGCCAAATGCCCCACACTGAACGTCCTTCCCAGACAGCCCCCCAGCCCGTTAGGGATGCATCCGTCGAGATGACCTGTCTCCTGTGAGGATGACCCCCCAGGGGGACGCCACTGAGCAGGAACTCCCTGCTCCTCCAAGGACGCAGGGCTCGGATGCAAGCCCGAGAAACACGCAGCCTGACCTGCCTGTCGTCTCTCGGGTGGAGTCGGAACACATTGAACCAGCATTGGAAGGGACGTGACCTCAGCAGGCCAAGAGGAACCACGACGGCTGCCGCAGCCATCAAGCCCAGCAACCTTTGGACTCTGTGGGCGGTAACTAGTCCGCCGAGCCGAAAGCACTTCAGGGCCTCTATTAGGCTGTCTACTCTCCGGCCAGTGAGAGACGCTTTCATGTGGGCTGAATCTAGGAGGATACCCAGGAATTCTGCCTGTAAATTGGATTTCTTCCAATTTACCACGAAGCCCAGGAACTGGATGTGGGCCAGCAGTGTCTCCGTGTCGCGCACCACTTGCTCTTGAGAATGGGCGCAAACGAGCCAATCGTCTAAGTACGGTAGTATCTTCAAACCCTGTGCCTGGAGGGGGGCTAGTGCAGCGGACACCACACAACTGAAAACTCTTGGGGCCAGGGAGAGGCCGAAAGGAAGGACCTGAAACTGGAACGCCCTGCCTCGAAAGGCGAAACGGAGGTATGGCCTGTGTTCTGGGCAGATTGGGACATGAAAATATGCGTCCTTCAGGTCCAGAGACGTAAACCACTCCCCCTGCTGGATTGATCGTATTACCACTGCGGTGTGAACCATTTTGAATGGCAGCACCTTGAGGTATTGATTTAGGGGCCTGAGGTCGAGGACAGGCCGATGACCGCCGTCCTTTTTGGGCACAATAAAATATTTGGAATAAAACCCAGCTCGCTGTGCGCTGGGTGGTACCTCCGAGATAGCCCCTTTTAAAAGTAGTTCTCGAACCTCGTTGTCGAGTACGGACTTTAAAATTGGGTCTCTTACAGCTGTTATTCTGACCCCTGAAAAAACTGGGGGCCGCCGTCGAAATTGTAGCCAGTACCCGTGGGCAACCATTGTCACGACCCAAGGGTCTGGCACAATCCCCTCCCAGGAGATCCGAGACAGCTGGGAAGGGCATCCGACGGGCAGCCCCTGACTGCTACGCCGGGCCACCGCCCCGGCCTGCGTTTCTGCCCCTGTTTGTTTTTGCTCCCCGCCTCCCCCTGAACTGGGGATGTGGGGCTGGCCCCTGGGTAACTGCCTGAAAGCGCTGGCCCTGAGCGATACTAGCCCGAGGAGGCCGGCCGGGCTGCCGTTGCCTGAACCTACCCACTGCTGCTCTGTAGACGCCGGGAGCTGCTCTAACGCCTACCCGTTGGACAGCCTCCCTTGATGCTGCGGCACGTTCGGCACGGTCCAGCACCTCCTGGGATCCTGGATGAAAAACACACCCAGGTGCCACAGGGAGGTTAATCAGCTCTGCTTTAATAGCCTCTGGCAGACAGGTTTGCGCAAGCCACACCTGACGACGGCACAACACTGCCGAGGCCATCGAGTCTCCTACATCCCGTGTGAGCTGGGAGTGAGCAGATAGCGCAGCCTCCACCAGGGCCATGGCATCTCCGTCTGCCGGGTCTAGCGTCTTACGCAGAGCCGCCAGCGTCATAGCAAGGGCATTGCCCATACGTGCTGCTCGTGCCGAAGCGTTAAAAGACCTACTGACCAGGCGGTCTGTCTTTGCACACTCCTTACGCGGGCAACGTGGATTAGGGGATGCCCGCGCAGGCCCAAGTGACGTCCAAGAGGCAACTGACGCCTCCACTGGTGGCATGTCTCCCAGCCCTGTTTCAGCAGGTTAAACTGGGGCCGCTGCAAGGTCTTACCCCAAGCGGTCCTCAGCATCTTGGTGTAGTCCTCCGCCACGGGAATAGAAGGTGGGGGGCTAGCGTGAGATACACCCTCCCAAACACCCCCATAAGGAGCTGGGTCTGGTGTGGGGGGCTGAAGGCACACAATACCCTTGACAGCAGATGGCTTACCGGTATCTCCCCCACGACTGTGGGCTCACCTCTAGAGCCAGTGTGTAGTTCACCACCACGGCTGCCTCCACCTGTGGCGTCAGAGGTCTGTGACGCGTGGAGGGACAGCACGTCTGTATCGGCCCAGTCCTCCTCCTCACCATGGCTCTCAGGCCTGCGTAAGGGGGGACCCTCCTGGCCCGGCGGTAGGGATGGCGGTAGGGATGGCGGGCCTTGATGGCCTTCTAGCCTGTCCATCCTCCTTGATAGCCCCTGAAGAGCTGAGAGGATTTGGGCTAACCCCGCACTGCCGCCCTCTGCTGCCTCAGCTGGAACAGGGCGCTTCGCAGCTCTGGAGGCCCCTTCCTGGTCAGACCTATGGGGGGACTCACGCTGCCGGTCCCTTGAGCATTTGCGCGTACGCTTATGCCCATGTTTTCGGGCCGACCGATGGGGTGAGCGTCGCCTTTCCGCCCTGCCTTCATGCATGTGACCAGACACCAGGTTGGCACGGCGAAGTCGTTCCCCCCTAAGCAGGTCAACTGCTGCACTGCAGGAGTTGTCCACGTCCTCCAACACGTGGGCAGCCCCAAGGCAAGTAGGGCACTCCCTGTGCCCGTCTGCGGTGCTCATCGCAACCATGCAGACTCTGCAGTGGTGCGAGGCCATTATGGCGAGTTGCAGGAAAAAAGCTGGTGGCCGGCAACAGCGCGCGAACGCACCTAACCGGCACACACTCAACCCAACGGCTGCGAACAGCGGCTATAGGGTGCTGTTTGATAAACCACTTAATTAATTAATTAATTTATTTATTTATGTCACCACTGAAACAGTAAACAATAATCAGTAAGCACCAATCTGTACTTACCTGAACAACACTCATTTATTTATAACAATAATCCTTACCTTATCTGGCTACTTACCTGAAAAATTCCAGTGGCCAAAGTAACACACAGAACAAACAAATATGCAGGTGCAGAACTGAGTGTTTTTTTTGTTTTTTTTTTAAACAACAAAAAATGCCCAAATGCACTTGCTTACCCGCAACAGTGCACGCATTCACCTACTGGCTTACACAACCAGTTACAACAGCGGTAGAGTAATGTGAAACTTAAACAACACACTACCTTAGAAAACAATATGCTACCGGCAATACAAAATATATGCAAGTGTAGCGCTAGGGTGGCCTGTACGTATGCAAACGCGTTAAGAAGGCTCACTTAGTGGTAACCAACAGCACTTAATAATCTTCCTCTGGCGGCCTGCACCAGTGCGCGAACGCACCTAGCAGGCGCACACTAACCCCACGGCTGCGAACAGCGGTATAGGGCACGCAACGTATAACAAACAATAAATAACAAAATAAGTGAAGCGCTACGGTGATCTGCAACAGAGCGCGAACGCAATTAAAGCAGGCTCACGGCAACGTGATATTAGCTTAACTGCACAGTCCAATTCACAGGGACACAAGGCACCTGTTACCCTCGGGTAGTGAATTCTGTGACTGTGTAGCCTATGCAAAAAATATCTGCTTCTTACCTGGTCCGGTTTTGAGGCGATCAAGGTGAGAGACTGAACCGGGAGCAATCCCTGCTATTTGTTAACGCAGGTCGTTCTGCTTCCGGAGGTCACGGGCGTGACGTTTTTGACATATGGTTTCGGTGATAGGCAGAACGAAGGTGATCATTCCTTTTTAAGACCGTAGTGACGGTCAGAGTGAGGTCGAAACAGATACACAGATACACAGGGTAAACACAGATAAATGGGGTAAACACAATAAACACATTAAATACACAAGCAGTATGTGATTTTTCTGACATGTTCGGGGTATAAAAAATACAAAATATTCCACAGTGTAGAATATACAGACAGTTTGTTGCACTTTTGGAGGAAAATGAGACCGAACATGGTGACATAAGCTATCGCTGCGCTGCCAGGTGGCTCAGCCTGGGCAAAGTACTGAAAAGTGTCTGGAACCTGAGAGACCAGATCCAGGATTTCTGTGTGGAGAAAGGACACGACATCCCACAGCTCTCAGATGAAGACTGGCTGGCAGACCTCAGATTTGCAGTGGATGTGACTGCACTAATGAATGAACTGAATGTTAAACTGCAATGCAAGAGCCTTTTTGTGCATGAAATGTACAGCGCAGTGAAGGCTTTCATGAGAAAGTTGCAGCTTTTCTCAAACCAAGTGGAGGAAAACATTCTCACCCACCTGCCAACACTAAAGGAAGCCACAAGATCAGCTGTTCACCTCCACAAGTGCTCATCCATGTCAGAAGCTCTGCATGGAGAGTTTTCAAGGCGATTTCTAAACAGTTGAGAGTGAAATGCACATGGTTTCTTTTCCCTTCCACTGCAGGTGGATAATGCGCCAGTGATGTTCAGATGGAACTCACTGACCTGCAGTCTGACACACTTCTGGAAGAGCACTTAAGGTCAGTCTCACTGCAGGATTTTTGCTCTTCTCTCAAAGAGGAGAACTTTCCTCACCTGAGGAGGCATGCTCAGAAGATTCTTGTCCTCTTTGGATTAATGAAGTTCAACAAATCCAAACACAGATGCTCCATCACTGATGCGCACCTCAGCTGTCCTTCGCATAGCCACCTCACACGTTCAGCCAGTTTTCAATGTGTTCAAGCCCAAGATACTTATTATTATTATTCTCACAAAAGTGAAAGAATGAAATGAAAAACATTAAAAGTTCTAGTTTTTTATAGAAAGTTGTTGTTGGGTTTTTTTTATTTTTGTTTGTGAAGGTTAGCAAGTTAAAAATAAATTGCACTGATGTTTGTTTTCGTTTATTACTGCTATAGTAGTATTTTCCTATTTGACCGATACATAGCCTATTCCTACAAACACTTACAGACTATTTTTATTTTTCTGATTACCAGTATCAGCTATTGAAAATATTTAATTTTGTACATTTTACAGTGGGAGAAAGTTGAGCAGAATCAAGTTCAAGTTATTGTTGGTGTGGCCCTCTGACACAATTCAGGTTTCTCATGTGGCCCCTTAACTTCCCACCCCTGTCCTACACGTTTCTCAGTTTATCAAATCAAATCAAATTTATTTGTATAGCACATTTCATGTACAAACAGTTCAAAGTGCTTCACATAAAATAAAAGCATTGCAGCAGGGAGTGGAAGAAGCATTAAAATACATAAAATAATATAAAGAGAAACAATTAAAGTAACTTAAATGAATTTAAAAACAAGCAACAGTCCAGATAAATTAAAAGATAGCGTGCAGATTTCATGCATAGACACATGAGAACAGAAATGTCTTCAACCTGGATTTAAAAATGTCTCCATTTGGTGAAAGTTTAATCTCCACTGGCAGTTTGTTCCACTTGTTTGCAGCAGAACAGCTAAATGCTGCTTCTCCATGTTTAGTCTGGACTCTGGACTGGACCAGCTGACCTGAGTCCTTGGATCTCAGAGCTCTGCTGGCTTTATATTCTCTGAACAGATCATATTTAGGTTTAGGTAAAACCACTTATCACAATATGTTTAAAATCTCTTGTTGCTCTCAGTAATTTTAAGGTATGCTGACAGATTAAGATTGAAAAGACAAAAAGCCTTGCGACTAGGAAGTTTCACCAGCTGCTGGCAGCATGCAGTGCTGAGCTGAAACTGAAATAGCTGCACAAGTGCTGACAGGGCAGAGAAAACCAGCGTGTGGGTTCCACAGCTCCTGGTGTGCTTGAATGTGTAGTGAAAACTAAACATAGCACCAGCTGATGTTTCCATTGCTAAAAGTTCATTGAGCCTGTGTTCTGGAACAGCAACTTGCAGCTGTTGTCACTGTGTGATGCGCTTTGTCACGATTAAAAGAGAAGTGTTTAATTAGTTCAAATGGTATCAATCTTACCACTACAAGATGATACGAAGTGTATCTGTAGCTGTTCACCTACCACCATGACAAAAATAGGAGAGTGCACTGCAAGGTCCTGGTATTGTGAGCTTAGATGCTAATGCTGCTCCAACAAGAGAAACATGTAAACGATCGCAGCTGTCAAGCACTTCTGTGTGGAACTTTTAAAAAAGACCTGATTTATCTTCTTTTTTTTTCTGATGTATGAAAGTGATAAGTATGTTTGTGATAAGTATGACAAAACATGTTTTGTGCGATATTAAAGGAACATTCCACCAGTGGAGACATGAATATGTATTGAAAGTGGGCCATATATGTAGTAGAATAGTAGCATAAATTTCTAATTTGGTGCCTTCTTGATCGAGAAAAGGCAGAAAATGACTTTTTTGTGCTTGTGGATTAAAGACAACAATCCCCATAGTGCATTGCAATGCTCAAGATCCGCAGGCCACTCCCCCGAGAGTAGCTCCACCCGACTACGCTACCTGGAAATCATGTCACACAATTTCTAGTGAAGAGTTTGCGAAATCATTAGTGAATTACTCCTCGTTTGTGTTTCGAAATGGTGTGCACTTGCATGGTACCGGGATGTTCAGCCAGCACAAGAAAAATACACGGAGTAAGTTTTCATAGATTACCCAAAGAGTTGGACTTGTGCAAAAAGCCAGGAACTTCTGGAACTGCTAGCAATGCTAAACGCATTTGCCTGGAGGTAAGGCTTTTTTTCTAACTCGACTCTAGCGGCTACTGAGAACACACACTGATATAGTCGTCTGCTGTAAAGCAGCACATCTCATATGATTTGGCTGTTTACAAAGTAAATATCTTGTATGTTTTGGTCGCTTGCTGTTCTAGTGTGTCTGCCTCGCTAACTCCACTCGTCAGCAAAGTTAGCAATGTAACGTTAGACACTTTGCTATGTAGATCTAAATAAGTTCGTTATTAGCGATGTAAATCCACCATGTTTTACTGTGTTAGTCTGACGTTATTCAAATGTTTTTAACGTTATTGAACGTATCACATTTCAGACTAAAACGACGTCGACGTCTGCTGCAGAGTTGTCCTCATCACCAGAAAACATTGAATCCCAGACAGCGCCAGACGTCAGCTGTACCTTAACCCATTCCTCGTGATACATTTTGTAATATTACCATGTCTTATATGTCCTAAATGTCTTTGTCTTATATGGTCTTTACCTTATCCTTGCACTGCCTTACCTGTTTGCACTTCCATCGAGCACCTTACTGTATACTCAATCACAGGGTCAATACCTCTTTTTTTTAATAGTGTGGATAATGTTGTTTGTGTGTCTTTATGTTCATGACAATTCTTATTTTGTGAATTAAAAAACAAAATGTCACTCCTTCTCTCCTGTCTGCCTTCAACAAAGTTTAGAATAGCATCATAAACTTGGAAGGAGGTAACTGATTTGCAACAAACTTATAATGCAATGTATACTTGTAATGCTTCATAATTTATAGTAATTATAGGTAGGCTATGATCACAATTCTGTCGTTTTGTCATCTGAGGTAACAGTAGCTATATTGTTCCAGTTCTGAAATGTTAGTCGTTCAATAACTCGAATACACTTGGAGCAACATTAGGCTACTAAGAAAGAACCACAACAACGTATATTTTAACCATTTAATTAAATAACTATACAAACAATACAACTGTTGAATGAATATAAAACAAGGAAACTATAGCTTCTCCTGAGCGTCCTCCACTTCTTGGTGCCCGCAGTACTGGCCGTCTGGAGCTGGGTAGTTCTGGCGGATAGCCTGCACGACACGAGGCCCTCTGCCCAATCTCTCTCCTTGCAGGACCCACTCAAGAAAGTGCCGGTAGGCTGTTGGACGAAATTGTCTAGACAAAACATTGATCACAAAGTGAGTGATGGCATTTGAGCCTAGCGTGCCACAGTAGCTTGCATAACTGCAAGCTATTTGTGCAATGAACATGCCACGTTAGCGTGTTAGCAAGAGTACTCCTTGACATAGTAACAAAGAAAACAAACTTACTTTACAGAAAGACGTCCATTTGGCCCTGTAGGCTTTGGCTGTCGTTTCCAGTTGACTTTAGGTATTCTAAAGTAGGTCTCCAGGACGCCACTATCCATATGGGGTGCGAAACTCGGGTGATCAACAACACACACGTCCGTGTCATCCTCCGATTTCGTCCAGAAGAAATTGGCACCGCTGGAATTCTCGGCAGCAGACAGACTCTTGTTCAGTGTCCATTGGCGCACAGTTAGAGCACAGGCACCACCAATTCGCCCCAGCTCGAGCCATATCTTCTTCTAAATCCCAGTCCTCCGTATTGCATCTGTCTGAGTATTCGGTACCTTCGACCATGTTAGCTGCAGCTCTCAAAAGCACTGGCACTGATCTGTGATAGGTCTGTTAGCGCATTAGGTCCAACCCCCCTATGGGCGGTGTTAAAGGGTGGGAACTAGCGCTTGTAGTTTCAACAGAAATCCACCCCTCTTCCACTTCCTCCTACAATGACGCAAAATGAAGATTTTTGCGTCATTGTAGGAGGAAGTGTAAAGAGGTGAATACGGATTTCTCCCGTCTCAGGGGGATGTGAGAGAGTGTTGCATGACCATTCAAAAGTATGACTGGGTTTCTAACAATGCAAAGCCTAATGCAAATGGGTGGAGTGTCCCTTTAATTATTGCATTGCTAAGGTGGCCCTGAAGTGCAAATCCCAACCACAAAAGAGAAATTACAACGGCAAATCAAAAAAAACAACGGCAAAAGAGAACTCAACACGGCAAATAAAAAAAAACAACGGCAAAAGAAAACTCACAACGGCAAATAAAAAAAAAACAACGGCAAAAGAAAACTCACAACGGCAAATAAAAAAAAACAACGGCAAAAGAGAAATCACAACGGAAAATTAAAAAACAAAACAGCAAAAGAGAAAACACAACGACAATTTAAAAAAAAACAACGGCAAAAGAGAAATCACAACGGCAAATCAAAAAACAAAACAGCAAAAGAGAAAACACAACAACAAATCAAAAAACACAATGGCAAACGACAACGGCAAAAGAGAACTCACAACGGCAAATCAAAAAACACAACGACAAAAGAGAAAACTTAACGGCAAATAAATAAAAAAACAACGCAAAAGAGAACTCACAACGGCAAATTTAAAAAACACAACGACAAAAGAGAAATCACAATGGCAAATCAAAATACAGAACGGCATTAACCAAAACGGAAAAAGTATGAAGTTCCAAATTGAAGATGGGTTCTTGATAAATTATTTAAAGTTCATTATTACTGTTTTTTTTAATGTAGTGGTTTTTGTTCCTCCATATAAAGTTTAATAACATCTTGTCAATATCTTTTGAGACCTTTTTGTTAAAGGGATAGTTCGGGATATTTGACATGAATCTGTATGGCATCACCATAACCAGTGTCGTGCATTTAAACTAACTTACCCCCGACAGTGTCCTGTGAGCCGAGTTCTTGTCCAGTGTTGGTCAAGGCGAAAGTAGTCCGGCTTGTTTGCTTGGGTCAAGAAATTAGCGCGTTTTTCTTCCCAAAACAGTACGTGTGCTAAAGAGTGATTTATTTCATCACAAAAACCGAAGCCGGCAAAAGTCACTCCTCGTTATCACTTGGGCCCTATACTGTCTCTCATTGTGTATCAGTGCGCACGTCATTCTGACCGCGAGCTGTGCGCACGAGTTCACTTTGTTTACTGCTCGGGAAGATGTCTGACAACGAGAGCGACGAGGAACATATTGACTTCCGTTCAGAGCCAAGGGGGTATCTTTATGAACCCGTTTATACTGAGGAGGAAGTTCGCCAAATGGACTTAGATCGGGCAGAAAGAGAGAGGGTCGACAGAGAAGTGATGGAACAGAAGCTGGAGCCACTGCTGGAGCTGCGATACCCAGGGTGGCCGACAAATCCTGGTGCACTTGTTTGAAGTGTGAAGTAATGCAGACAGAGGTGGAATGTTACTGCTGCCACGAGTGGGATTTAGTTATGCCCCAGATACAAAACCTTTCCATAGATGAGGATGTCGGCGGGACAGCTGCTGCCTGCATCACAAATAACGGTGACTTCCCTGCACTCCTGAATGCACGCGTCTGAGAACTTTTTTCCATGTTCCCAAGATCAACTGGAAGAGGCGTCCCAGACCAGCTGGACCCGATGGCCAGTTGTCTGCAGAGTAAGACAGTGTTGAGCACTGCCAAAGAACAGAAAGACTCGTGCGCACAGCTCGCGGTCAGAATGACGTGCGCACTGATACACAATGAGAGACAGTAGGGCCCAAGTGATAACGAGGAGTGACTTTTGCCGGCTTCGGTTTTTGTGATGAAATAAATCACTCTTTAGCACACGTACTGTTTTGGGAAGAAAAACGCGCTAATTTCTTGACCCCAGCAAACAAGCCGGACTACTTTCGCCTTGACCAACACTGGACAAAAACTCGGCTCACAGGACACTGTCGGGGGTAAGTCAGTTTGAATGCACGACACTGGTTATGGTGATGCCATACAGATTCATGTCAAATATCCCGAACTATCCCTTTAACATCGAGAGACAAAGCAGCATGTAAGACGGGATATTCGCATCAAAATATTCTTTAATATTAGCGCCTACGTTGTCACGAGCAGTGCTCATATTTTGAAAACATGTAAACCTTAGTCTTTCCGGTTCAAAGGACAGACCACCACCAGTTCAATCAGCGACAATTCATGTCGCCCGAGGGTATCTACCTTTTCCGTTTTGGTTAATGTCGTTGTGTTTTATCTTTTGCCGTTGTGATTTGCACTTCAGGGCCACCGTACATTGCACTGTGAAAGAGTGTGATCGCCAAGTGAACAAATGTTGTGAAAAATGTGAAAGGCTGTCATTTGCACTTTCGTATTTGTGTGTTAATGTGGGTGTGTCCACATGTAGATGAGACTGGGGTGGTGGGAGGACGGGTTAATATTGATTTAAAAATGGCCGAATAAATCCCTTTGAATATTACTCACTTGAAACTCACATCGTTTCATCTGCTGTCATCCAGTTTGTCTAAGGATCAAAGCCTCTACTTCAGACTGTGGGGCAGCTGTAGCTCAGGAGGAAGAGCCATCACCCACCAATCAGAGGGTCGGTGGTTCGACTCCAGCTTCCCCGCACATGTCAAAGTTTCCTTGGGCAAGACACTGAACCCCACGTTGCCAACCATGTATGAATGAATAGAAGCACGTAGTTCTAGTTGTAGTTACAGATGTGCTGAATGGGTGAATGCGGCATGTAGTGCTGAAGTGGTCAGGTAGAGTAGAAAAGTGCTATACATACAGTCCATTTACTGCACTGCCACAAAAGCAACCCCATAAGCTGCCTTAGCAAGCAGCATAATATGACTCAAAATCCTGTTAAGGATACAAAGAGAATGTGGAAATGTAAATGGAAAGAAATAACAAATGAAATATATAAAAAAATATTTGTTCAGGCTTACTTCTGTAAGACAGTGTTTTATTCTGGCCCACATTGTTTCACTTATTCATTGCTGTTTTTGTTCTTTTCATGTGGTTTTGCCTTTGCTGTTTTGGCTGCTCCTGCTATTATGTGCTGGTTTTGCTTTACTTATTTATAAGTTTTGCTTTACTTATTTGCTTTGCTATTTCTCTAATGCTTTTGCTTTTTCTCATCCTTCACTTGCTTTTGCCACTTCCCTATTGCATGCAGTACTCTGAAAAATTGAAAATCAAAAGTAATGTCCAAACACGAAAGAAAAAGAACTATACTAGAATTAACTTAAATTACATTAAATAGAACTTTGCAAAAATATTTCTTATTTCTGCATTAGTCACACTTTACTTCCTCTTGTTAGTTCTTCATTTATTTTTTAAATCTCATTGAGAGTAATTCTTTTTTTGTGGCACTCCTATCATTCTATATTTTGCACCTTGTCATAGATGCAAACAAGGAAGTAAGTTCATATAGTTTTACAGCTACTATGTCTCAGGTTAGGAGATCAAGATCTTAATCTCTGTAGTCACAGTTCCAACAAGCCCGCTTTAGACATACATTTCTTTCATTGTAACTTTAATAATAAAGATCCTCTACTTAACCCAGACTATAATCTTATCTTTTTGTATCCAAAAACCCAATCAGTCACTGCCTGCTGTGTAGACCGTGCAGACCAAAGTGCAGACTGAGCAGCAAACATGGTAACAGGCGCGGCAGGCTGTAGCAGGCATTGATACGAAGGGAGAGAAAATAGCACCAAGCGATTGTGAGGTCTGACTTTTTCCTGGACAACGATTTTGTGATACAAATGTATTACTCTTTTGAACGCATATTGTTTTGAGAAGCAAAACGCTTTATTTTTTAAACCCCAGCCAACTAGCCGGACTACCTTCGTCAACGCCAAAACTCAGCTGGAACTCGGCTCACAGGACGCAGCAGGGGGTAAGAAGATGTTCATGAATAATATTGCTAGTATGGGATGTCATACAGCTTCATGTCAAAAGAGGCGAACTATCCCTTTAAAACTTTCCTTTCTGATAAAGCTTATAGTTAGGGATGGCTCAGGTGACCCTGAAACATCCCATAGTTAAGCTGCTATAGGCCCAGACTGCTGGGGGAGCTCCCATGATGCACCTCTCCTCCCTCTGCTCTCTTTCCTCACCATGTACATGTGACATCATTGTTGTCATTAACTTGTGTTTCTCTCTCTCAGTAGGTGTCCCTGGCCTGGTGTTACGGTGTTTGTTGTCCCCTCTTTTCTGTCCTCTCAACCCCCAGCTGGTAGAGGCGGATGGCTGCCCATCCTGGTTCTGATTGAGGTTTCTTCCTGTTAAAAGGGAGTTTTTTCTTTCCACTGTCGCCTTGTGCATATTCAGGACGGGAGATTAAATCAATAAGAATGCAATTGGTTGGTTTCCTTAGGCAGCTCATTTTTTAATTGGCTTTGTATGAATTGGACTAATTTGGAATTTATTAATTTGATTTGATTATCTATCTGCATCGGAGTTAATACAGAGAAATAAAGGTTTTAGATCAGGTTATGATAAAAAGTTACGGTTTTAGGAAAAGTGGTATAGTCAGTATCCATGGCTCTTTTATAGTCCTACATTGAAAAGGTTACTTTGTTTTGAGAGTGTTAAAGCATATACCATCAAAAAGACCACTCTGGAAAAAAGCATGACCCAGCCTTCTACTTAAATGGTTTTTGTAATTGGAAAAATGCTGTTGACATCTTTAATCGCCATCAAAGGCACACAAATGCCATTACCACAAATGCACTGGAGAAAACGCCAGTTCACACTCAGTTACTAATGGCGCGTTTCCACTAGCACGCAGTACCTGCAACCGGGTAGACTTTTCGTATCACCTCAGCCCTGGTTCCAAGCGGGCCGAAGCGTTACTAAAACGTGACGTCAGCCGACTGCCTTCCACTGATTGGCCGATGAGTGTCGTCACTGGAAGCGTCATAACCGCACGACGACCGACTAGAATGTAAATAAATACAAGACTCAAGACAAGACTCCAAATTTTACTACTTCAGTTTGTACTGCTACGAGATGGCTTCGCAGAGGAAATCCACTCCTTGGTCGGTCGAGGAGGTCCGGATTTGTACGTTGCTTGGCGCCGTGTAAATGATGTAGACACAGAGTTTTCGCGCAGCCATGTTACGACGACCCCGACCACGTCAAGGAGGCACGAAGTGATACTCGGTTGTAATGGAAACACAACCATCCAACCAGTGGAAATGCGCCATTAGTCTTAAGCCCTATTCGGACGGGACTAGTTCAATGGGGGGACGTATGGTAATGTTGGTTAACCAGACGACGCCAGGGAGAAGAAATGACCAATTCGGACGGGACAAGAAATCCCTGTAATATTCATCTAACATGGGAGGAGTTGTTGGTTACGCACAACCGTCACATCCTGGATGCTGCACGTATTCATTTCACTTCCGTAAACCCCATCTGTAAACAGACATGGCGCCGACCATGCGTGCTTGCAAGCAGCGCTTCATCCAGAACCTCCATGTTTGCAAACAGACACACCTAATTGTTTCTCTCTTTAAAAGGATGTGACGACATATTCCGTTCTTATTACCGAAGGTCGCATTCGCACGGGATTAGTATTACCTATGGTAGATACTCCGGACCGTTTCACAGGAGGTAGAATTCTCGGCAAAGTTTACCGACATACTCCGCTATCTTTACTGACATGGCGCGTTCGGACGGGACTAGATTTCCCGGTTATTATTTCTTTACCCCAGGTCCCCCCATTAAACTAGTCCCGTCCGAATAGGGCTTAATACCTAAAACATAGGAAGAAGCAAGGCATTGCCTTTTGAAAATCATGGGATGCATGAGGTATCTTGCAAGACAGGGGCTAGCCTTTCGAGGGCATGAGGTGGCTGAAGGTAATTTGTACCACCTTGTTAAATTAACAGCAACAGGTGATCCTCTTTTGACCTCTTGGCTTACCCGTTCACATGATTATATCAGTCCACAGTGCCAAAATGACTACCTGACTTTGTTTTGTAACACAATGCTGAGGGGACTTGCCTCACAGATCAGATCCTTGCCAGTGGTGCGGTTTTCAATTATAATGGATGGCACTCAGGATGTGCAGGGGAAAGAGCAGGTTTCTATATGTTTAAGATATGTGGATAAAGACCTAGTGCCACAGGAAGTATTTGCGGGACTGTATGAGGTGCCAGAGACAACTGGTGAGCAGATGGCCAAACTCTCTCTTGATGTGCTCCTAAGATTGAATATTCCAATCTCTTGCTGCGAGGTCAGACATACTTCAGACTAGAGGTGGGGAAAATTTCCGATTTTTAGATTAATCTAGATTCGGCCGTGGAAGAATCGAGAACGATTCACAAACATCCAAATTCCGATTATTCAAATATGCCAAGTAAAGCGGAACTAATACAGCAAGTGCGGTCTTCGAGATACTACAGGGAACGGACCGAGAGCACACATCCACCGCACACGCCCCCAGAATTATTATCAACACAAGCCTAATAGCTTCTCTGCTGCTAAAGCTGTGTCGACGTCACTTCCTTGATCTGGGAGCTTCAAAGTAAGATGAGGGTTGATCTACTACTGTAGACAACAAAGTATATGCTATATTCTACATGATTTTTAATGAATTTTTATGTTGTAGAGTTGTGAAATTATTTTATCAATGGAGAAATTGAGCAGCCTTGCTTTGTTGTCTACAGTAGTAGATCAACCCTCATCTTACTTTGAAGCTCCCAGCTCCCTGAAGTGACGTCGACGCAGCTTTAGCTGCAGAGAAGCTATCAGGCTTGTGTTGATAATAATAAACTCCTGGACTATTTTCAAACTTCCAAATGCATCGTTTTGTGAGTACAGACCATATTTGTACTACTGTAGAAGTTTGGTGTCATGGCATGTGATTTTAGTGTGGGAATTTTGGAGATACTGCCAGGTTCCGTTAGCGCTTGTACTAAGCTATTCGGGATAACTCAGTAACTCGGCTGATGTTCAGCCAAGATCGAAAAAACTTCGGGTGGGCTACTTGGCTGGATATCACGGTTCAAATGACCCTAGGGTGAATCTACTCCGAACTATCACTTTAAGAGCAAGACGGTTCTTGGATTAATGGTGGCCTCTGAAGTGTTGGGTGAGCTGGAGTGTTTAAACCGATCATTGTAAAATCAATCAAACGATTGGTGGCTTTCAGGATGCTGTTGCCTACGTGAGCTCTACACTTCAAGGGAAAAGAACTGAGGAGAAGTTTGGGAAATCTGTTTCAAAGATTGAGGATCTGGGAATAGAACCGATTCAAATTCCCTACCAGAGAGCTCCACCCAAGAGATTTACTGGTGGGGCTAGCCACCACAAGGCAAAGACACCTGAAGAGTTCTTTAGGTTAGAGTTTTTAAAGGCGTTGGATTGTTTGGCTGTGCAGTTTAAGGAGAGATTTAATCAGCCAGACTTGGAGAGACTTAAAAAAATTGAGAATGTTCTCCTCACAGGGAAAATGGATGATATCATTGTACAATACTCAGAAATAGACAGGGATATTTTGAAGGTGCAACTTCCAATGTTTCTCTCAAAAAATCCAGTCAAGTCTACTAAAGAAGTTGCAGACGTTCTTAAAGCAATGTCAAGAGAAGTAAGAGGCCTGTTTGATGAGGTGGAGAAGTTAGAGTACTAAAGCCGGAGTTACAGTCGACGCGTCGCTCACGGCGCAGCCGGCCCGTGACGTCAAAATGACGTTTCAGGCCTGGCGCTTCCCTTGAAAAGACGGCGCAGCGCGTTGTCGTGCACCAGTCGATTTTTGTAACTTGGCTGCGCCGAGAACGACGAACCGGATGGACCGTTGTGAGACCAGGCTCAGTCAGGAGGTGCGTTTGTACAGACAGCTGTACGAAACTGCAGTGAAACAGCACAGGGAGCACGTAAACTCCCAAAACTGGTGCACAGAGATTGGCAGAACTTTGGGGAAAGAGGGAGAGTTCTGTAAGAATGTGTGGAAGAAGCTACGGGACAGATACGCGAAGGCAAAGAAGAGGGCAGAGACTCCAAGTGGTGATGCCGGGGGCTTCAGACCTTCACCTCTTTTAACTGAATTAAAAAATTAAAATGATCCGAATACTGTAGCAGTATCATTAATGACAGTGTTCCTGCTCTTCATTGTTTTCTTCTCGACTTTCGTGGTTGTAGAGTAGCGCTAACCTTCACGTAGCAGCGCCACCTCTGTGACGGAGAAGATTGCAACGACTGGAGCATCGACTAGCGCCACTATATGTAGCCGGCACGAAATCGTGACGTCATCAACACCGCTTGCGCTAGCAGCCGCGGCAACCATGCTAGAGCCTTAATGGTTGTGCCTGTATCATCAGCTGAAGCTGAGCGAAGCTTTAGAGCCCTAAAAAGGCTAAAAACATGGTTAAGGTCTACCATGTCACAACAGCGGCTTAACAATGTTTCTGTGTGCCATGTGCATCAACAAGCCCTTGATCAGGTAGACCTGAAAGACATTAGCCAACAGTTCGTTTGGACTGGGTGGACTCTCATTGAATCACAAAGATACTGAAATTTACAATCACAGAGACCTCAAACATGAACAAACACACTAATAATTAATTGTCTTAAAAAGTTAAGTCCATTTGTGACAGACGAGAGCATGACTATGTAAATCTGTATCTGCCTGCATGGTAGCTTGTGTTAGGGTGCTGACAGTGAGTTAAAGCACTAAAAGCAGCTTTAAAATTAATCTGGCACTGTGTGGGATTAAAGGCTGTTGTGCGCAGATGTGAAGGCCACAGGAAGTTGGCTTTGTATCAGCAACAAACCCCCCTTCTCGATGCACCCAAGGGCCGAACACTAGTGCAAACGCTAGAAACATACTCTCGCTATTCACAGACATATTCAACCTCCCTCAGGAAGTGTGCCGGTCCCCAAGACATCTCAGCCCAGCAGACCAAATGACTGCCGCCCCATAGCCACATGTGGTGATGAGACTGATCAAAAACTTAATCACCCCCCCTACCTGCCACTCTAGATCCACTACAGTTCGCATGCCGCCTAGGGAGATTCACAGACAACGCCTTGACACTCCTACTCCACAAGAGTCCCGCCCACTTGGACTCTGGGAAGGGAAACTATGAGAGGATCCTGTTTGTGGAGCCCAGCTCAGCCTCTAACACTGTAGTGCCCTCCAAGTTGCTCACTGAGCTGAGCCACCTGGGACTGGACACCGCTGTATGCAGGTGGATCCACAACTTACAACTGTACAAGTGATCCTATATATATATGTGTGTGTGTGTGTAGCTTAAAACAACAGATTTAGATTAAAAAAAGAAAAAACATTTCAATCCAGATCTTTAGTCTCAGAGGATGGAACTGACTTTTTCTTCTTTCATCAAAACGAAAATAAATAAATAAATAAAGCACTTTCCTATTGGTTGTACACAATCACGTCTTCATGATGGTTCCGTGATGTACTGGGAAAACAGATGATGAGCTCCCGACCTGCACTGCCACCGTGATGAGCCCATGCAGGCTGTCTGCAGGCAGGCCTGGCCATCAACATGTTAGAATGACCAATAAAGAAAATCAGCCTTTTCCCTCTCAGTTTATCCTGTCAACTACATGGAACAGCGCTGTTTACGCAGGCTTAAAGCGAATACATGTTCCTCCATTCATACAACTGTACCATTCTAATTATTGATATTTTTTTTATTTGGAAAAATGTCAGATTGTAGTTTTTGATGATGAATCCAGAGCGCTTTGGGAAGAACAGGAGGTGTAGCTACCTGTCTGCAAATGGCGCTGAATGTGAAAAATGTCAACAAATTATCTGGGATGGATTCAGTCACTCACCCGCTTTGTTCCAATCATCCAGCAGAAGAAAAACCCGGAGTTCAGCGCCCGCTTCTCCTTACAAACCTCAGATTTGAAAGATAGAGCGTAAATTCAACAACGTTATCAAACGAGCGGCTTTAACAATGTGTTTGGGTACCAGGAGCGATGCTGTGCGTGCACCCGCAGCGCTGTCTGACAGGCAGCGACAAGACAGGCCTGAACAGGAGGCTGCGGGGGGCAGGTTGGATTTCTTTCACCGAAATTTGAGTTCCAATTCGGTCACACACTCCTTCACTTTTAAGCTGAAATATCAAGTTATGGGACTGAGATTGGGTTCAGGTTAAATGTAGACTGTACCACGGAGGAGTAGGAGGCTGAGGACCAAATTGTCGGACTGAGAAGGCAAGAACAAGCGAAGGATAAAGAGAAAGGCTTTATTATTACTAACTAAAAGCGCAGCCGAGAAAGGAAATAAAAGCTCAACTGAAGGAACTACACAAAAGAATGACTAACTGACAGGAAAAAACAAACCATCAAGGAAAATCCCAGCGAGCTAAGCCAGACAGAATCATCAAAAACAACCTCCATACAATGGTCTGGCACAGAGGGGAAGGGGACAGGTGTGATCAATATGAGTGGACAGGTAATTACACAGGAGGGAATCTACACAGCACCTGGGATAGACACAGACATTTCAAAATAAAACAGGAAGCAGGGCAAAAAAGTGCAAAAGTAAACCAAAAACAAAGCAAAACACAAAAACTCTGGCCATGACAGGCACACAAAGGTCACTACTTTACACCTCTGTTTGGTATTCAGTTCCTGACTCTTTACACCTTGTTCTTCATGCATCATCCTCTCCAGAATAGCAGCTTGGAAGCGACGACACTTTTCACTCAACATATCCGTGAGCAGGCAGGTGCCCCTTGAAACTTTTCTTAATGCAGTCCACAGGAGTATCCAATCAGATTTAATTGGCCAGAGATTACATTTACTGACCTTTGAGTAGATATGCAGCTTGGCAGCTAATTGTTGCTGACTTCCACATCCAGGGATACTACAGAACGGTTATCATTTAGAGTCAAATTTCCAAGCACTTGAAAAATAAAAATCTTGTATTCAGTGGATCTTTCTGATGCTGCATGTCATTATTGTTATGTTATTATTATTATTATCATTGTTGTTGTTGTTATTGTGTGATTGGCTTTTTAGCGCTACTTTTTTGAGAACAGAAAAAAAAACAGCCTTTCATGAATTCATTTCAGTAAATCTGTAGATCTGATCTAAATGGAACAAGCCTGTAAGACAACTCACAGGGCTTTACAGACTAACGGGCACAAACACACACACACATTTTTTTTTTTAAGGAGGGTTGAGTTTTGTATGTAATGAGACAAGAGTATTTGTGAAAGGAGCCAATGAGAACAGCACAGGGAGCAGCCTGCTCCAATCAGAGCTCTTAAAGCTCCTGATCCTCTCAGAGCTCCACCTTCTGTAACCAAGGGGCCCGTGCCATAAAAAAAACGATGTGCCCATTTCCATTAAGTATTAGTGTAAGAGTAGAATGTATACAGTGATGTTATCACAAATGTTTGGATGATGATCATACACAGTGCTGTGTTTCAGATGTCAGAATGATGCTTAACTATGGGATGTGTCATCTGGCATGGCGGGCTAATAGGACCACTGATGCAAATGTGTGATGGATTCTATTTGTTACATCACACAATGTGTTAGGCCAGCATTCACAAAATAGCTTGTGAAACCGGGCTCCGTTTACAGATTTACTGTTATCATTAAATAACAAACTTTAAGGAACAGGGGAGGGACAAAGGCTTCAGACCAATAGCTACAATTACCATTCAATACACAATACATCCTTATTTCAATCTTTTCATTTTTATTTTCCCTTAAGATTTCCCAGTAAAGAGAAATCACTAGAGCTACTGTTCTTCAGCTAACTTTGCATAAAATGTGGAAGTAGGTGTAAACAGTTACAAAAGCCTATTGTTCCCACAGTTTACCAGAGAGCTCAGACATGCCTTTCTATTTATTTCTATGTAGATCTGAGAATAATAAAGATTGAAATAGAACAGTGAGGAGTTGGTTTAAATGCTGTATAGACCTTATTTGCTTTTTATTTGTTTTTGTGTAACGTCTAGAATAAAATGAATATCTTAAGGTGCAAAGTCACAACCGCACAAATGGTGTGATTTAGATTCAAGATTCAAGATGTTTATTTGTCATGTACCCAATAACAGACACAGTGGTTATTATTGGCTCATGAACATCTTACTTTGCAACTTTCCAACCAAAAGAACTATGTTATTATTTTTAAAAAAGTAAATATAAATATATATAGAGAGAGAATATTAAATGCAAAATATCCAACAAAAGATCAGTGTGCAAATGTGATGTGCAAATATTGCCTGTAGATAGCTTATTGTCCAAAACTGGGGTTATAGTCCGTGATTCAGAAGCAAGATGGCCTGGGGATAAAAAGTGTTGTCAGTTTAAGTGTCTGAAACAAATATTAAAACTAATAGACCACAAAATGAAGTGACATGTTGACCAACCTTTCATAACTTTTGTTGAATAGAGGCAGCTGACTATGCTCACTGCAGGTGAAATAGATAACATAGTGGATAAAGGTATGTCATGACTAATGACATTTTGATTTGATTTATTTATTTAAACTCGAAAAATCATGAGTCTGTTATCACACCTTTTTACTTTTAGATGATTAACTAAGAAATGAACATTTTGGCCAGTCATTCTAGTCAAATTTCCTTCACAGATTTGGTCAAATTGAATTCAAAATAATAAATACTGAGCAAAGACAGAATAAAGCTGTCATTCAGTTTTCAACAGTACTCAGAAAAAAGAAAAAAAAAGGCTAGTATAAATACAAAACCAGAACTAAATACTAACAAAAACCCATGTAGCATTTGTATGGAAGTAAAAAATAGATCCCCACAGATAGAGGAGAGTTGTGATAATTGGCATAGCTAAGCCATGTTTAAAGCATTTGTGCGGGGAGTGGTCTGATCACACAATGCTCCATGCATCATCAGCATTTATCATCAGATCTCACACATTCATACAGACGCTCCTTCCCCCATCACTTTACAAAAGGACACCCCTTCAGTCCCCTCCCCCTTCACTGGCATCCTCCACCCACCCTTCCCTAATGATAGGAGCAGGTGCAAAGGCAGACGTTTGCTGTGTGTAAGCAACAACATGATGCAGAGCAACTCCCAAGAGAAAAAAAAACTCTACAATCTAAGACCAAAATCCTTCCATATGTCCTTACCCCTCCCAACAGCTACGGACACTAAATAAATGAAATAATGAAATAAATATTGAGAAAAAATGCATCATATATAAATTTATATGAATGTACCCCAGTTAATAGGTCCATGTATGTCACAATATGTCTGGTGGAGCAGGATGTTGAGGAAGAAGGTGAGGAACTAACGATAGAATGAAAAAGGGGTTTAATGACATTTTAAACTAAATAGCAAGCAGAGTTGAACTGAAAAACTGCAAACAAAAACTAAAAACAGAAAAAGAGAAACAGACTGACAAAATTCAATGAAAACACACAGGAGAAGAATTCAAGGATTCAAGGATTTATTGTCATTTCGACACATGTTAAAAACATGGGGTGAAACAAAATTGGTTACTCTGGTCCCGGTGCAAGCCCAATAATAAATAGAATAAAAAAGAAATAGCTAACTAAGGATATACAATAAGCATGGAAATTAACTTCAATGAAGAGACACAGCAGTATTCAACAGTCCTGTATCACTGAGGTAGTGTGCAGTAGAATTAAAGTGACAGTTTAAAGGGGCATTGTAGTGCTCAGAGCTCCAGCGTTCCCTCGCCAACGCAGCTCCGGGGGTCCATGCTGGATCCTCCGGACCTTAGTCTTGACTTCGGCCGCCCTCCCGGCCGCCCTCCGGACTTCCGTTGGTCTCCAGTCCACCTCTGAGCTGCCGCCTCTGTTAAACACTGTTAACTGTTCACTCTCAATGCCATAAGTCAGCACAAGATCAAGGGTGTGATTAAGGCAGTGAGTCGGTCTGTGTACACTCTGAGAAAATCCAATAGAGTCTAATATAGAATTAAAGTTCATATTCAGGCTGTCATTTTCAACATCTACATGAATATTAAAGTCACCCACTACAATGACTTTATCTGTACTCAGCACTAACTGGGATAAAAACTCTGAGAATTCAGACAGAAACTCAGAATAAGGGCCAGGTGGACGATACACAACAACAAACACAAGAGGTTTCTGGGATTTCCACTTTGGAGATGCATGAATCTAGTGAATTAAACCAAGTAGCGGATGGTTTTTATGGGGATCATTGAAAACAAGTAGTTAACTTTTGGTAGGATCATCATTTTAATGGTAGCAACTCTCCCCATGAGTGATATGGGTAGTGACTTCCGTTGTGTGAGATTATCCTCTACTGTCTTTAAAAGCTGCACATAATTTAGCTTCGTTAGCTCTGAGAGCCTAGAGGAAATGTTTATGCCTAAATATCTGATATTTTCTGACTGTAAAGTGACAGCAGATATATTCTGGAATTACAATTAATAGAAAAAACTGTGGTCTTAGACCAATTAATAGAGTGGTCAGAAAGTGCTGAGAATTTATCTATTTGTTATTGAGTGTGATCGTGTGAGTGAGAGATGTCTGTGAGTTCTGGAGGAAAAGTAATACATCATCAGCATAAAGATTTATTTCATGCTCAACGTATTTGGGTTTGATGCCATGAATAACTTTATTTTGTCTGACAGTAGCTGCTAGGTTCAATAAAAATTGCAAAATGTGAGGGGGAAAGTGGGCAACCCTGTCTTCGAGATTGATTGCCACATTCAAATTTTTTCTAACAAAGTCAGAAACTGTGTATCAAAACTGTATCAGGAATTGTGGGGTTCTTCTAGATATACAGACCATTCCCTTTTGAAATAATTAATGAAATCAAGGTTTTTTAATAATGATGTATTAAATCTCCAATTTCTTCTTCAGCGTGATAGAGACTGGTGCGTAATCACTGATAGTGAGGGGATAGTCTGAAATCTCACTAATGAAAGAGCTGCTAACTCGGAAATAATCTGGTCTTGAATATTAATGGTGTACTGGTAAGAAGAAGCTGTATTCCCTGAGAGTGGGAAACATGTAAAACATGTACTGTTTAACAATTTTTGTGGACTCCCTGTGGTACTGAGCCTGTCCAATCCTGAGTCAGATACCATGTTGAAGTCCCCTCCTGTGATGAGTGTGTTATCTGAGTGATAAGAGTGAGATGAAAAATGAGTGGAAAAATTACGGGTCAGTTCACTGTGTGTTGTTGACTTTAGTAGAGAGGAAGTTTCCCGACTGGACTTGTTGCACAGGTGGCATCCTATCATGGTACCACGCTGGAATTCACTGACCTCCTGAGAGCGAGCCGTTCTTTCACAGATGTTTGTAGAAGCAGTCTGCCTGCCGAGCTGCTTGAATTTATACACCTGGGGCCATGGAAGGAATACTTTTGGCAATATAGTGTACATCATTTGACAGTCGCAGTTCATTTATAAAACCTGAGCTTTCTTTCAAATCAACTAGCTGGTTCGAGCTTCAAGCTGGTTTCATCCCAGTCAGCTATATTATTCGAATTCTGCTTACATGCAGCTAAAATGATATTCTTTATTACCAATATTCATTTATATTGTCTTATTGTAAGTCCATATTTAGATTAGAAGGTCTGCTTTAGTGGCAGTCTTCCACAAAAAACAGTCTCTGTAGGTCATTGCAGCAGAGTGCAGCACAGAGAAGATCAGCAGAAATGGATGAACAGGTGGTCTCTGACTTTGGATGGATTATCGTCATCAAATGCCTGCATGCTGATCCCGTGGAAAGAGGAGAGCAGAGTATTTACTTGTAGACAACCGAGACAGATGTACAATCAAACATGATCACAGTAGACAGAATTTTGTCCTCTCCTTCTTTTAAACTACCAACTCACTGTGGTAGTCTGACAGAATGATAAATATTTTCTTTTAAAATAGCAGTATGCTATATTGCATTGCATTCAGAGGCTCTAAATGTGTCAGGATGCACAGAAAATGCATTGATGGCATTCAGTTTAGCATCATGATGTGACCTAATTCTACATTTTTTCTAAACCCAATCAACAAATATTCTTCTCTGGATTGTTGAGGTTGTGCAAGTATTGTTTTTCAGTTTAATAACAGAAAATAATTATTTATTTAGGGTAGAGATGCCTCTTATCAAAGGAACATTTTATGTGGTCATTTCAGTATCACCTTTGATTGCTCTTTCGACAGGTGGACACATAAAAATTCATCCTTTACTTTGTCAACACTTATATTTGATTTAGTAGATTTATGGAAGGTACAAAATTGTGAGTTTCAGATGGTGTATAAAAGCTTGTACATTCATATAACACACAAATCCTTGGTTAGTTTCCAACGGTTTGAATCAGAATAACATAATTGCTGATATAATACCAACCACATTTACAGATTATAATGCCCTGTGACTTAAAGTATCTTCCAAATCGAATACAGTCCAAACCAGGGGTGCAGATCCGATGTCAGGATTGGGGGAGACACAAAAGTGATTTTTTTTTTTGCCCGTATGCAACTTATACCAAGCCACCATAAATCACAGCTTCGTAGAGGCTCGCCATATCATTCAAAAAGTATTGCACAGGGAATCATTTATTGTGCTTAACTTTCTTGTTTATTTGTCCTAAACAGCCAATCACTGCTTACTTAACTGTTATATTAATAAATCCTAATTTTAAGGGTCCTCTGACCCTCCCAGATCCCCAATTCTTTTCACCATCTTCCTTTTCTCCCACTGTATGGGGCTACTTTATGCATGATTAATTGATATGGATGAATATTAAAAAATGAAGCCCTAACCAAGTTGTGTAAACTAACGTATCATGTTTTTACAATGGCAGTTATGCTGGTTTACATAGAATCATTCCTTTTTTGTTTTCATTTGTCATTTTCCAGGACTCCCTAGAAGAGGAGATCCTGTATCTGTATAACTCGTATCATCTGTACAACTCCTCTATACAATAAAGGATAAATAATTGTACAACATGACAATTTTACTTTTAATTTTTTATTGAGCGGGACAATTCATGTATTTCAGAAATTGGGAGGGGGGGGGGGGTAATTAACTTAACATGCATGTTTTTGGATGGTAGGAGGAAGCTAATGTACCTGAAGAGAACGTGCAAACTCCACAAAGAAAGGCCCCAGCCAGGATTCAAACCAGGAACCCTCTTGCTGTGAAGCAATAGTGCTAACCACCATTGAGCAAAGTTCATATAAGACCTATGGCTTATACTTTGAATGCATCTTCACTCACTCGCATGCTGATTATACAGTTGCTGTGTCATTCTATGGTTTTAATCATCAGTATCCAGTTCTGGTTTCATATTCTTGCTGCTGGTGTTGTGGTTGCTGTTTGTGTTTTTCTCAGTTTGTCTTCCTGCAGGTGCTACTGATGGTTCTCTGCCTGCTTTCCCCACAGAGCCTGTAGGGCTTTTTCTGTCAGCTTTCTCTACAAATGTAACATCTGGTTGCCCAGTTTTGTCTTGTTCTCATTTACATATGATTCCTTTGTGTCTCCTTTCTTCACTCTCCCTCTTTCTTTGTCGCCCCTGTCAGGTTCGGCAATAATATATAAGAAACAAATATGGATAAATAAATAATACTTAAGCTTCAAGGGGAGCTCTGTATCCATAAAGCTCCCCTTGGTAAAGCAAATGTGTTTGGAACAACATGGCATTCCGATCATCATTCCGCTTGCCATGATCCTGGACATATGATTTCAGTCAGACAAAAATGTTTACATTTGTTTATAAAGTCTGCTTTTGGTTGGACGAATACATTTTTTTTTCATGTCGATGTGCTTAGTGTCTTTAGTTCAAGTAAAAGATTAAATTTTTTCAAATTAAGCAAATTTAAATCTTCACCATAAAAGTAATTGTAAGGCCCTTTAAAGATATATGCGAATGTTGTACCCTTGAACAAGGAAAATAGCGATGGGTGAATGAATAAACAGCCGCTGTCTACTTCACTCGTTTTCCCTGAATCTTTATAAATCATAAGCACAGCAAACACAAAATACATATCTGGCATAATCACATGGAGTCATAATCAGTCATAATCATGAGTCATAATCACATGACTCACATGGAGCAGTAGGGGAACTCTGCCAGGCTGCTTGTTGTAGACTTCACCTCTGTATTCAACACCACCTCCTCTCACAGGTTGGATTCTTAACTATCAAACCTCTGACTACCTTGCTATTTCTTTCTGGATCAATGAGTTTCTGTCACATCGCTTCCAGAGAGTTGGCCCCCAACATCTCCCCAGCCCTAAAGGCTGAGTTATACTTCTTTTAATTGCCCTTGCACTTGCGTCTTGCGCTTGCGTTAATGGCTCGAGACGTTTATGCTTCATTTAGCTTTGCCGGCGCTTGCGTGTGCTGCGTGGCGATTCACCGCCAGGACAGTAGGTGGAGTAGCGGGTTTTTTCAATGACAAGCCTACTACGATGAAAGGAAATTCACCGCCAGGACCTCTTCGGCAAGTCTCTCTTCGACTGGATTCATGCTTCTTCTTCTTCTTCTTGTAAATAGCCGGTATTTTCTCAGATTTTCAACACGTTGGGGGTCTAAACGACTACTTTCTCGCCTGAAAATGTGTCAAATGTTGCTAAAGTTATATATTTACAGAGTTTATAGCTTAAGCGAAATCAGCTTTTGAGGCCGGCTGATTTCGGCTCGGGCAGGAGTGAAGTGCACTGTGTGTAAACGCTCTGCATACTGTCTGATCGATGAGTATGCCGTTTTCAAGTGCGTGAAGTTTAGAAAATTGAGGTGACACACACAAGCACGCAAGGGGGGGCTTGCAACCGCGCAAGGGCTTGCGTTGCGTCTTGCGTTGCGTCTTGCGTCACCGACCATAAATCAGGCTTAATTCTCAGCACTGGCTCCCCCCAGAACTTTATAATGAATCCCCTACTAGAGGATCTACTACAGGATCAATAATAAGGGGCAGTCTTGGCGGAGCCGAACACGCACTGTAAATAAGATCAACTTAGTGCCATGAATGTGGACACAGTTCTTCGGTTATACAGGGATAGCTCGTAAAAGCAATTCGGGTACTTCATACTCCCTCAATACCTTTCACAGAATCCTTTGGGGAACATGGTCATAAGCCTTTTTCAAATCTACAAAACATATGTAGACTGGATAGTCAAACTATCATGATCCCCTGAGTAACTCTGCAAGGGTAAAGACCCGGGGCCTCATGTACAAAGACTTGCGTGGATTTCCTACTAAAACATGGCGTACGCTCAAACCCAAATGACCTCCAACGTACAAAAATATCCAGATGTATGAATCTGTGCGCACGCATCAATCCAAGCACATTTCCTTTGTACATCACAATCAACGTGGAATTGAGCGCAGATGTCGGAGCACCCGACTCCTCCCTGTCCACGCCCCTACTTAAATACGCAAATCATATTTAAATGAGCCCTGCACCTGTGATTCCCCTATGTGTACGGTCAGAAAATAAAGAAAAAAGAATGAATAAGACGGGAAAAAGAAGAACTTTACGAAAAGTGAGATGTCGGTGCTACTTTCTGAAGTGGAGGCGCAAAAATGTGTTCTTTGGCACGTTGTCCTCCAGCATAAGCAGCAAAGCAAGAGGAGTGGGTGGGAGAGCCTGAGGCTGTCAATGCTGGGGTGTCTGAGAAGCCTCACAAGCAGTGCACAATCGGTAATTGACAGGCAGCAGAGCCCAGCTCGTAACCTGATTGGTTACCTTTTAATGGTCCGGTCTGCAATTTTGTAAACAAACCTGCTGGCTTTGGAGGGACCTAGCGGGACATATAGGGGACCTAGAGAACTCTTTTTTTTTGTATTGGGGTATTTAATGTACTACTTTCAGAATCCCCGGACAGTTCCAGGCATTATGCTTGAAAAAGAGTTGCAGACTGCAGCTTTAAGGTGGAAGTGAAGAAGAAGTGGTCCCACATTAAGGTGGAGGTGAAGAAGAAGTGGTCCGACATTAAGGTGGATGTGAAGATGAAGTGGTCCCACATTAAGGTGGAGGGGAAGAAGAAGTGGTCCCACATTAAGGTGGAGGGGAAGAAGAAGTGGTCCCACATTAAGGTGGAGGGGAAGAAGAAGTGGTCCCACATTAAGGTGGAGGTGAAGAAGAAGTGGTCCCACATTAAGGTGGAAGTGAAGAAGAAGTGGTCCCACATTAAGGTGGATGTGAAGAAGAAGTGGTCCGACATTAAGGTGGATGTGAAGAAGATATGGTCCCACATTAAGATGGATGTGAAGAAGAAGTGGTCCCACATTAAGGTGGAGGTGAAGAAGAAGTGGTCCCACATTAAGGTGGAGGGGAAGAAGAAGTGGTCCCACATTAAGGTGGATGTGAAGAAGAAGTGGTCCCACATTAAGGTGGAGGTGAAGAAGAAGTGGTCCCACATTAAGGTGGAGGGGAAGAAGAAGTGGTCCCACATTAAGGTGGAGGTGAAGAAGAAGTGGTCCCACATTAAGGTGGATGGGAAGAAGAAGTGGTCCCACATTAAGGTGGATGTGAAGAAGAAGTTGTCCCACATTAAGGTGGAAGGGAAGAAGAAGTGGTCCCACATTAAGGTGGAGGGGAAGAAGAAGTGGTCCCACATTAAGGTGGAGGTGAAGAAGAAGTGGTCCCACATTAAGGTGGAGGGGAAGAAGAAGTGGTCCCACATTAAGGTGGAGGGGAAGAAGAAGTGGTCCCACATTAAGGTGGAGGGGAAGAAGAAGTGGTCCCACATTAAGGTGGAGGTGATGAAGAAATGGTCCCACATTAAGGTGGATGTGAAGAAGAAGTGGTCCCACATTAAGGTGGAAGTGAAGAAGAAGTGGTCCGACATTAAGGTGGAGGGGAAGAAGAAGTGGTCCCACATTAAGGTGGAGGTGAAGAAGAAGTGGTCCCACATTAAGGTGGAGGGGAAGAAGTGGTCCCACATTAAGGTGGATGTGAAGAAGAAGTGGTCCCACATTAAGGTGGATGTGAAGATGAAGTGATCCCACATTAAGGTGGAGGGGAAGAAGAAGTGGTCCCACATTAAGGTGGAGGTGAAGAAGAAGTGGTCCCACATTAAGGTGGAGGTGAAGAAGAAGTGGTCCCACATTAAGGTGGATGTGAAGATGAAGTGGTCCCACATTAAGGTGGATGTGAAGATGAAGTGGTCCCACATTAAGGTGGAGGGGAAGAAGAAGTGGTCCCACATTAAGGTGGAGGTGAAGAAGAAGTGGTCCCACATTAAGGTGGAAGTGAAGAAGAAGTGGTCCCACATTAAGGTGGATGTGAAGAAGAAGTGGTCCGACATTAAGGTGGAGGGGAAGAAGAAGTGGTCCCACATTAAGGTGGAAGTGAAGAAGAAGTGGTCCCATATTAAGGTGGATGTGAAGAAGAAGTGGTCCGACATTAAGGTGGAGGGGAAGAAGAAGTGGTCCCACATTAAGGTGGAGGTGAAGAAGAAGTGGTCCGACATTAAGGTGGATGTGAAGAAGAAATGGTCCGACATTAAGGTGGAAGTGAAGAAGAAGTGGTCCCACATTAAGGTGGATGTGAAGAAGAAGTGGTCCGACATTAAGGTGGATGTGAAGAAGAAATGGTCCCACATTAAGATGGATGTGAAGAAGAAGTGGTCCCACATTAAGGTGCAGGTGAAGAAGAAGTGGTCCCACATTAAGGTGGAGGGGAAGAAGAAGTGGTCCCACATTAAGGTGGATGTGAAGAAGAAGTGGTCCCACATTAAGGTGGATGTGAAGAAGAAGTGGTCCCAAATTAAGGTGGAGGGGAAGAAGAAGTGGTCCCACATTAAGGTGGAGGTGAAGAAGAAGTGGTCCCACATTAAGGTGGATGGGAAGAAGAAGTGGTCCCACATTAAGGTGGAGGTGAAGAAGAAGTGGTCCCACATTAAGG
Source organism: Odontesthes bonariensis (assembly GCF_027942865.1). Lineage (NCBI taxonomy): Eukaryota > Metazoa > Chordata > Actinopteri > Atheriniformes > Atherinopsidae > Odontesthes > Odontesthes bonariensis. The sequence continues at coordinate 32,058,912 of NC_134523.1, forward strand.
TGGATGGGAAGAAGAAGTGGTCCCACATTAAGGTGGAGGTGAAGAAGAAGTGGTCCCACATTAAGGTGGATGTGAAGAAGAAGTTGTCCCACATTAAGGTGGAGGGGAAGAAGAAGTGGTCCCACATTAAGGTGGAGGTGAAGAAGAAGTGGTCCCACATTAAGGTGGAGATGAAGAAGAAATGGTCCCACATTAAGGTGGATGTGAAGAAGAAGTGGTCCCACATTAAGGTGGATGTGAAGAAGAAGTGGTCCCACATTAAGGTGGAGATGAAGAAGAAATGGTCCCACATTAAGGTGGATGTGAAGAAGAAGTGGTCCGAAATTAAGGTGGAAGTGAAGAAGAAGTGGTCCCACATTAAGGTGGAGGTGAAGAAGAAGTGGTCCCACATTAAGGTGGATGTGAAGAAGAAGTGGTCCGACATTAAGGTGGAAGTGAAGAAGAAGTGGTCCCACATTAAGGTGGATGTGAAGAAGAATTGGTCCGACATTAAGGTGGATGTGAAGAAGAAATGGTCCCACATTAAGATGGATGTGAAGAAGAAGTGGTCCCACATTAAGGTGCAGGTGAAGAAGAAGTGGTCCCACATTAAGGTGGAGGTGAAGAAGAAGTGGTCCCACATTAAGGTGGATGTGAAGAAGAAGTGGTCCCACATTAAGGTGGATGTGAAGCAGAAGTGGTCCCACATTAAAGCTGCAGTCTGCAGGATTTCTTGTTGTCATACGTAAAGTCCTAATTTTTGGCATTTTAAGAGTTTACATGATCTATCAGAACACTTGAAGTTGAAAACGGTGACCTCCGTAGTCGCAAAATGCAAGAAATGCTTATTTTTTAACCGAAAAATAAAAAGTTATTCAACTTCCTGTCCCGCCCCATCAAAACACATGAGAACTCGTGCACGTCTAAGTGCAAGCCAGATGCGCGTACACGACTCCTCATTCATCAACTCACCTGTCATTTGCGATCATGGAAGACACAGTAAGTAGACTAGCCCGTAATGAAGTTCAATAGTCTAGATAAATAAGCGTGGGGACGAGCCTACCTTCTATCGCGCGTGCACAATCGGTGATTGACAGGCAGCAGAGCCCAGCTCGTAACCTGATTGGTTACCTTTTACCGGTCCGGTTTGCAATTTTGTAAACAAACCTGCTGGCTTTGGAGGGACCTAGTGGGACATATAGGGGACCTAGAGAACTCTTTTTTTTTGTATTGGGGTATTTAATGTACTACTTTCAGAATCCCCGGACAGTTCCAGGCATTATGCTTGAAAAAGAGTTGCAGACTGCAGCTTTAAGGTGGAAGTGAAGAAGAAGTGGTCCCACATTAAGGTGGAGGGGTAGAAGAAGTGGTCCCACATTAAGGTGGAGGGGAAGAAGAAGTGGTCCCACATTAAGGTGGAGGGGAAGAAGAAGTGGTCCCACATTAAGGTGGAGGTGATGAAGAAATGGTCCCACATTAAGGTGGATGTGAAGAAGAAGTGTTCCCACATTAAGGTGGAAGTGAAGAAGAAGTGGTCCGACATTAAGGTGGAGGGGAAGAAGAAGTGGTCCCACATTAAGGTGGATGTGAAGAAGAAGTGGTCCCACATTAAGGTGGATGTGAAGATGAAGTGGTCCCACATTAAGGTGGAGGGGAAGAAGAAGTGGTCCCACATTAAGGTGGAGGGGAAGAAGAAGTGGTCCCACATTAAGGTGGAGGTGAAGAAGAAGTGGTCCCACATTAAGGTGGATGTGAAGATGAAGTGGTCCCACATTAAGGTGGAGGGGAAGAAGAAGTGGTCCCACATTAAGGTGGAGGGGAAGAAGAAGTGGTCCCACATTAAGGTGGATGTGAAGAAGAAGTGGTCCGACATTAAGGTGGATGTGAAGAAGAAGTGGTCCGACATTAAGGTGGAAGTGAAAAAGAAGTGGTCCGACATTAAGGTGGATGTGAAGAAGAAATGGTCCCACATTAAGATGGATGTGAAGAAGAAGTGGTCCCACATTAAGGTGGAGGTGAAGAAGAAGTGGTCCCACATTAAGGTGGAGGGGAAGAAGAAGTGGTCCCACATTAAGGTGGATGTGAAGAAGAAGTGGTCCCACATTAAGGTGGATATGAAGAAGAAGTGGTCCCACATTAAGGTGGAGGGGAAGAAGAAGTGGTCCCACATTAAGGTGGAGGTGAAGAAGAAGTGGTCCCACATTAAGGTGGATGTGAAGATGAAGTGGTCCCACATTAAGGTGGAGGGGAAGAAGAAGTGGTCCCACATTAAGGTGGAGGGGAAGAAGAAGTGGTCCCACATTAAGGTGGATGTGAAGAAGAAGTGGTCCGACATTAAGGTGGATGTGAAGAAGAAGTGGTCCGACATTAAGGTGGAAGTGAAGAAGAAGTGGTCCCACATTAAGGTGGAGGTGAAGCAGAAGTGGTCCGACATTAAGGTGGATGTGAAGAAGAAATGGTCCCACATTAAGGTGGATGTGAAGAAGAAGTGGTCCGACATTAAGGTGGATGTGAAGAAGAAGTGGTCCGACATTAAGGTGGATGTGAAGAAGAAGTGGTCCGACATTAAGGTGGATGTGAAGAAGAAGTGGTCCGACATTAAGGTGGAGGGGAAGAAGAAGTGGTCCCACATTAAGGTGGAGGTGAAGAAGAAGTGGTCCCACATTAAGGTGGAGGGGAAGAAGAAGTGGTCCCACATTAAGGTGGATGTGAAGAAGAAGTTGTCCCACATTAAGGTGGAGGTGAAGAAGAAGTGGTCCCACATTAAGGTGGAGGGGAAGAAGAAGTGGTCCCACATTAAGGTGGATGTGAAGAAGAAGTGGTCCCACATTAAGATGGAGGTGAAGAAGAAGTGGTCCCACATTAAGGTGGATGTGAAGAAGAAGTGGTCCCACATTAAGGTGGAGGTGAAGAAGAAGTGGTCCCACATTAAGGTGGATGGGAAGAAGAAGTGGTCCCACATTAAGGTGGAGGTGAAGAAGAAGTGGTCCCACATTAAGGTGGAGGGGAAGAAGAAGTGGTCCCACATTAAGGTGGATGTGAAGAAGAAGTGGTCCCACATTAAGATGGAGGTGAAGAAGAAGTGGTCCCACATTAAGGTGGATGTGAAGAAGAAGTGGTCCCACATTAAGGTGGAGGTGAAGAAGAAGTGGTCCCACATTAAGGTGGATTTGAAGAAGAAGTGGTCCCACATTAAGGTGGAGGTGAAGAAGAAGTGGTCCCACATTAAGGTGGAGGGGAAGAAGAAGTGGTCCCACATTAAGGTGGAGGGGAAGAAGAAGTGGTCCCACATTAAGGTGGATGTGAAGAAGATGTTGTCCCACATTAAGGTGGAGGGGAAGAAGAAGTGGTCCCACATTAAGGTGGAGGGGAAGAAGAAGTGGTCCCACATTAAGGTGGAGGTGAAGAAGAAGTGGTCCCACATTAAGGTGGAGGTGAAGAAGAAATGGTCCCACCTTAAGGTGGATGTGAAGAAGAAGTGGTCCGACATTAAGGTGGAGGTGAAGAAGAAGTGGTCCCACATTAAAGTGGAGTTGAAGAAGAAGTGGTCCCACATTAAAGTGGAGTTGAAGAAGAAGTGGTCCCACATTAAGGTGGATGTGAAGAAGAAGTGGTCCCACATTAAGGTGGATGTGAATAAGAAGTGGTCCCACATTAAAGGTAGGGTAGAAGATCCTGGATTTTGAGTCCAGCGAAGCTGCATTTTGAAAATACACAGGTAAAAAGTCCCAACCCTTTTCTTCACTTTCCCCCCGAAGGCACGCCTCTAGAGTACATGAACGCGCACGAGCACGAAGGTGCACGAGCGCTGTTCTGACAGCAAGCATCGATCGTTGCCGTATTTAGTATATGATAACGATACGTTTAATAATGCTAGGTGCTAGCCAAGCTGGCTCTAGTTTAGCTTCCTGCCAAGCTTCTGGACGAGTAATTCGTTCACGGAGCAGGGTACGCGCACAGGGGGAAGGAGGGGGAGGGAGGAGCAGATTGCAGTTTGATAGATGCATCAGAATCCAATCATTGTGAACGGTCCGTTCACAATGATTGGATACTGTTTTTCCTAGATTGTACGTTCTAGAGGCCACTAAAACTTTTCATTTTTGTGTCAAAACTTTTAATTAATTGGTTGCAATGGGGGTGTGAAGAGTATTTCAAGCAATATGTAAAAAAATGCTCCAGAAAAAGAACCCCTACCCCACCTTTAAGGTGGAAGTGAAGAAGAAGTGGTCCCACATTAAGGTGGATGGGAAGAAGAAGTGGTCCCACATTAAGGTGGAGGTGAAGAAGAAGTGGTCCCACATTAAGGTGGATGGGAAGAAGAAGTGGTCCCACATTAAGGTGGAGGTGAAGAAGAAGTGGTCCCACATTAAGGTGGAGGTGAAGAAGAAGTGGTCCCACATTAAGGTGGATGTGAAGAAGAAGTGGTCCCACATTAAGGTGGATGGAAGAAGAAGTGGTCCCACATTAAGGTGGATGGGAAGAAGAAGTGGTCCCACATTAAGGTGGAGGTGAAGAAGAAGTGGTCCCACATTAAGGTGGATGGGAAGAAGAAGTGGTCCCACATTAAGGTGGAGGTGAAGAAGAAGTGGTCCCACATTAAGGTGGAGGGGAAGAATAAGTGGTCCCACATTAAGGTGGATGTGAAGAAGAAGTGGTCCCACATTAAGGTGGATGTGAAGAAGAAGTGGTCCCACATTAAGGTGGATGTGAAGAAGAAGTTGTCCCACATTAAGGTGGAGGGGAAGAAGAAGTGGTCCCACATTAAGGTGGAGGGGAAGAAGAAGTGGTCCCACATTAAGGTGGAGGTGAAGAAGAAGTGGTCCCACATTAAGGTGGAGGTGAAGAAGAAATGGTCCCACATTAAGGTGGATGTGAAGAAGAAGTGGTCCGACATTAAGGTGGAGGTGAAGAAGAAGTGGTCCCACATTAAAGTGGAGTTGAAGAAGAAGTGGTCCCACATTAAGGTGGATGTGAATAAGAAGTGGTCCCACATTAAGGTGGAGGTGAAGAAGAAGTGGTCCCACATTAAGGTGGAGGTGAAGAAGAAGTGGTCCCACATTAAGGTGGATGTGAAGAAGAAGTGGTCCCACATTAAGGTGGATGTGAATAAGAAGTGGTCCCACATTAAGGTGGAGGTGAAGAAGAAGTGGTCCCACATTAAGGTGGAGGTGAAGAAGAAGTGGTCCCACATTAAGGTGGATGTGAAGAAGAAGTGGTCCCACATTAAAGCTGCAGTCTGCAGGATTTCTTGTTGTCATACGTAAAGTCCTAATTTTTGGCATTTTAAGAGTTTACATGATCTATCAGAACACTTGAAGTTGAAAACGGTGACCTCCGTAGTCGCAAAATGCAAGAAATGCTTATTTTTTAACCGAAAAATAAAAAGTTATTCAACTTCCTGTCCCGCCCCATCAAAACACATGAGAACTCGTGCACGTCTAAGTGCACGCCAGATGCGCGTACACGACTCCTCATTCATCAACTCACCTGTCATTTGCGATCATGGAAGACACAGTAAGTAGACTAGCCCGTAATGAAGTTCAATAGTCTAGATAAATAAGCGTGGGGACGAGCCTACCTTCTATCGCGCGTAAACAATCGGTGATTGACAGGCAGCAGAGCCCAGCTCGTAACCTGATTGGTTACCTTTTACCGGTCCGGTTTGCAATTTTGTAAACAAACCTGCTGGCTTTGGAGGGACCTAGCGGGACATATAGGGGACCTAGAGAACTCTTTTTTTTTGTATTGGGGTATTTAATGTACTACTTTCAGAATCCCCGGACAGTTCCAGGCATTATGCTTGAAAAAGAGTTGCAGACTGCAGCTTTAAGGTGGAAGTGAAGAAGAAGTGGTCCCACATTAAGGTGGAGGGGTAGAAGAAGTGGTCCCACATTAAGGTGGAGGGGAAGAAGAAGTGGTCCCACATTAAGGTGGAGGGGAAGAAGAAGTGGTCCCACATTAAGGTGGAGGTGATGAAGAAATGGTCCCACATTAAGGTGGATGTGAAGAAGAAGTGGTCCCACATTAAGGTGGAAGTGAAGAAGAAGTGGTCCCACATTAAGGTGGAGGTGATGAAGAAATGGTCCCACATTAAGGTGGATGTGAAGAAGAAGTGGTCCCACATTAAGGTGGATGTGAAGAAGAAGTGGTCCCACATTAAGGTGGATGTGAAGATGAAGTGGTCCCACATTAAGGTGGAGGGGAAGAAGAAGTGGTCCCACATTAAGGTGGAGGGGAAGAAGAAGTGGTCCCACATTAAGGTGGAGGTGAAGAAGAAGTGGTCCCACATTAAGGTGGATGTGAAGATGAAGTGGTCCCACATTAAGGTGGAGGGGAAGAAGAAGTGGTCCCACATTAAGGTGGAGGGGAAGAAGAAGTGGTCCCACATTAAGGTGGATGTGAAGAAGAAGTGGTCCGACATTAAGGTGGATGTGAAGAAGAAGTGGTCCGACATTAAGGTGGAAGTGAAGAAGAAGTGGTCCCACATTAAGGTGGATGTGAAGAAGAAGTGGTCCGACATTAAGGTGGATGTGAAGAAGAAATGGTCCCACATTAAGATGGATGTGAAGAAGAAGTGGTCCCACATTAAGGTGGAGGTGAAGAAGAAGTGGTCCCACATTAAGGTGGAGGGGAAGAAGAAGTGGTCCCACATTAAGGTGGATGTGAAGAAGAAGTGGTCCCACATTAAGGTGGATGTGAAGAAGAAGTGGTCCGAAATTAAGGTGGAAGTGAAGAAGAAGTGGTCCCACATTAAGGTGGAGGTGAAGAAGAAGTGGTCCGACATTAAGGTGGAGGGGAAGAAGAAGTGGTCCCACATTAAGGTGGAGGTGAAGAAGAAGTGGTCCCACATTAAGGTGGATGTGAAGAAGAAGTGGTCCCACATTAAGGTGGATGTGAAGAAGAAGTGGTCCCACATTAAGGTGGAGGTGAAGCAGAAGTGGTCCCACATTAAGGTGGAAGTGAAGAAGAAGTGGTCCGACATTAAGGTGGAGGTGAAGAAGAAGTGGTCCCACATTAAGGTGGAGGTGAAGAAGAAGTGGTCCCACATTAAGGTGGAGGTGAAGCAGAAGTGGTCCCACATTAAGGTGGAAGTGAAGAAGAAGTGGTCCGACATTAAGGTGGAAGTGAAGAAGAAGTGGTCCCACATTAAGGTGGAGGTGAAGAAGAAGTGGTCCCACATTAAGGTGGAGGTGAAGAAGAAGTGGTCCCACATTAAGGTGGATTTGAAGAAGAAGTGGTCCCACATTAAAGCTGCAGTCTGCAGGATTTCTTGTTGTCATACGTAAAGTCCTAATTTTTGGCATTTTAAGAGTTTACATGATCTATCAGAACACTTGAAGTTGGAAACGGTGACCTCCGTAGTCGCAAAATGCAAGAAATGCTTATTTTTTAACCGAAAAATAAAAAGTTATTCAACTTCCTGTCCCGCCCCATCAAAACACATGAGAACTCGTGCACGTCTAAGTGCACGCCAGATGCGCGTACACGACGCCTCATTCATCAACTCACCTGTCATTTGCGATCATGGAAGACACAGTAAGTAGACTAGCCCGTAATGAAGTTCAATAGTCTAGATAAATAAGCGTGGGGACGAGCCTACCTTCTATCGCGCGTAAACAATCGGTGATTGACAGGCAGCAGAGCCCAGCTCGTAACCTGATTGGTTACCTTTTATCGGTCCGGTTTGCAATTTTGTAAACAAACCTGCTGGCTTTGGAGGGACCTAGTGGGACATATAGGGGACCTAGAGAACTCTTTTTTTTTGTATTGGGGTATTTAATGTACTACTTTCAGAATCCCCGGACAGTTCCAGGCATTATGCTTGAAAAAGAGTTGCAGACTGCAGCTTTAAGGTGGAAGTGAAGAAGAAGTGGTCCCACATTAAGGTGGAGGGGTAGAAGAAGTGGTCCCACATTAAGGTGGAGGGGAAGAAGAAGTGGTCCCACATTAAGGTGGAGGGGAAGAAGAAGTGGTCCCACATTAAGGTGGAGGTGATGAAGAAATGGTCCCACATTAAGGTGGATGTGAAGAAGAAGTGTTCCCACATTAAGGTGGAAGTGAAGAAGAAGTGGTCCGACATTAAGGTGGAGGTGAAGAAGAAGTGGTCCCACATTAAGGTGGATGTGAAGAAGAAGTGGTCCCACATTAAGGTGGATGTGAAGATGAAGTGGTCCCACATTAAGGTGGAGGGGAAGAAGAAGTGGTCCCACATTAAGGTGGAGGGGAAGAAGAAGTGGTCCCACATTAAGGTGGAGGTGAAGAAGAAGTGGTCCCACATTAAGGTGGATGTGAAGATGAAGTGGTCCCACATTAAGGTGGAGGGGAAGAAGAAGTGGTCCCACATTAAGGTGGAGGGGAAGAAGAAGTGGTCCCACATTAAGGTGGATGTGAAGAAGAAGTGGTCCGACATTAAGGTGGATGTGAAGAAGAAGTGGTCCGACATTAAGGTGGAAGTGAAAAAGAAGTGGTCCCACATTAAGGTGGATGTGAAGAAGAAGTGGTCCGACATTAAGGTGGATGTGAAGAAGAAATGGTCCCACATTAAGATGGATGTGAAGAAGAAGTGGTCCCACATTAAGGTGGAGGTGAAGAAGAAGTGGTCCCACATTAAGGTGGAAGTGAAGAAGAAGTGGTTCCACATTAAGGTGGATGTGAAGAAGAAGTGGTCCGACATTAAGGTGGAGGGGAAGAAGAAGTGGTCCCACATTAAGGTGGAGGGGAAGAAGAAGTGGTCCCACATTAAGGTGGAGGGGAAGAAGAAGTGGTCCCACATTAAGGTGGATGTGAAGAAGAAGTGGTCCCACATTAAGGTGGAGGTGAAGAAGAAGTGGTCCCACATTAAGGTGGAGGGGAAGAAGATGTGGTCCCACATTAAGGTGGAGGGGAAGAAGAAGTGGTCCCACATTAAGGTGGAGGTGAAGAAGAAGTGGTCCGACATTAAGGTGGAGGGGAAGAAGAAGTGGTCCCACATTAAGGTGGAGGGGAAGAAGAAGTGGTCCCACATTAAGGTGGAGGGGAAGAAGAAGTGGTCCCACATTAAGGTGGATGTGAAGAAGAAGTGGTCCCACATTAAGGTGGAGGTGAAGAAGAAGTGGTCCGACATTAAGGTGGAGGGGAAGAAGAAGTGGTCCCACATTAAGGTGGAGGGGAAGAAGAAGTGGTCCCACATTAAGGTGGAGGTGAAGAAGAAGTGGTCCCACATTAAGGTGGATGTGAAGAAGAAGTGGTCCCACATTAAGGTGGAGGGGAAGAAGAAGTGGTCCCACATTAAGGTGGATGTGAAGAAGAAGTGGTCCCACATTAAGGTGGATGTGAAGAAGAAGTGGTCCCACATTAAGGTGGATGTGAAGAAGAAGTGGTCCCACATTAAGGTGGAGGTGAAGAAGAAGTGGTCCCACATTAAGGTGGAGGTGAAGAAGAAGTGGTCCCACATTAAGGTGGATGTGAAGAAGAAGTGGTCCCACATTAAGGTGGAGGTGAAGAAGAAGTGGTCCCACATTAAGGTGGATGTGAAGAAGAAGTGGTCCCACATTAAAGCTGCAGTCTGCAGGATTTCTTGTTGTCATACGTAAAGTCCTAATTTTTGGCATTTTAAGAGTTTACATGATCTATCAGAACACTTGAAGTTGAAAACGGTGACCTCCGTAGTCGCAAAATGCAAGAAATGCTTATTTTTTAACCGAAAAATAAAAAGTTATTCAACTTCCTGTCCCGCCCCATCAAAACACATGAGAACTCGTGCACGTCTAAGTGCACGCCAGATGCGCGTACACGACTCCTCATTCATCAACTCACCTGTCATTTGCGATCATGGAAGACACAGTAAGTAGACTAGCCCGTAATGAAGTTCAATAGTCTAGATAAATAAGCGTGGGGACGAGCCTACCTTCTATCGCGCGTAAACAATCGGTGATTGACAGGCAGCAGAGCCCAGCTCGTAACCTGATTGGTTACCTTTTACCGGTCCGGTTTGCAATTTTGTAAACAAACCTGCTGGCTTTGGAGGGACCTAGCGGGACATATAGGGGACCTAGAGAACTCTTTTTTTTTTGTATTGGGGTATTTAATGTACTACTTTCAGAATCCCCGGACAGTTCCAGGCATTATGCTTGAAAAAGAGTTGCAGACTGCAGCTTTAAGGTGGAAGTGAAGAAGAAGTGGTCCCACATTAAGGTGGAGGGGTAGAAGAAGTGGTCCCACATTAAGGTGGAGGGGAAGAAGAAGTGGTCCCACATTAAGGTGGAGGGGAAGAAGAAGTGGTCCCACATTAAGGTGGAGGTGATGAAGAAATGGTCCCACATTAAGGTGGATGTGAAGAAGAAGTGGTCCCACATTAAGGTGGAAGTGAAGAAGAAGTGGTCCCACATTAAGGTGGAGGTGATGAAGAAATGGTCCCACATTAAGGTGGATGTGAAGAAGAAGTGGTCCCACATTAAGGTGGATGTGAAGAAGAAGTGGTCCCACATTAAGGTGGATGTGAAGATGAAGTGGTCCCACATTAAGGTGGAGGGGAAGAAGAAGTGGTCCCACATTAAGGTGGAGGGGAAGAAGAAGTGGTCCCACATTAAGGTGGAGGTGAAGAAGAAGTGGTCCCACATTAAGGTGGATGTGAAGATGAAGTGGTCCCACATTAAGGTGGAGGGGAAGAAGAAGTGGTCCCACATTAAGGTGGAGGGGAAGAAGAAGTGGTCCCACATTAAGGTGGATTTGAAGAAGAAGTGGTCCCACATTAAGGTGGAGGTGAAGAAGAAGTGGTCCCACATTAAGGTGGATGTGAAGAAGAAGTGGTCCCACATTAAGGTGGATGTGAAGAAGAAGTGGTCCCACATTAAGGTGGATGTGAAGAAGAAGTGGTCCCACATTAAGGTGGAGGTGAAGAAGAAGTGGTCCCACATTAAGGTGGATGTGAAGAAGAAGTGGTCCCACATTAAGGTGGAGGGGAAGAAGAAGTGGTCCCACATTAAGGTGGATGTGAAGAAGAAGTGGTCCCACATTAAGGTGGAGGTGAAGAAGAAGTGGTCCCACATTAAGGTGGATGTGAAGAAGAAGTGGTCCCACATTAAGGTGGAGGGGAAGAAGAAGTGGTCCCACATTAAGGTGGATGTGAAGAAGAAGTGGTCCGAAATTAAGGTGGAAGTGAAGAAGAAGTGGTCCCACATTAAGGTGGAGGTGAAGAAGAAGTGGTCCCACATTAAGGTGGAGGGGAAGAAGAAGTGGTCCCACATTAAGGTGGAGGTGAAGAAGAAGTGGTCCCACATTAAGGTGGATGTGAAGAAGAAGTGGTCCCACATTAAGGTGGATGTGAAGAAGAAGTGGTCCCACATTAAGGTGGAGGTGAAGCAGAAGTGGTCCCACATTAAGGTGGAAGTGAAGAAGAAGTGGTCCGACATTAAGGTGGAGGTGAAGAAGAAGTGGTCCCACATTAAGGTGGAGGTGAAGAAGAAGTGGTCCCACATTAAGGTGGAGGTGAAGCAGAAGTGGTCCCACATTAAGGTGGAAGTGAAGAAGAAGTGGTCCGACATTAAGGTGGAAGTGAAGAAGAAGTGGTCCCACATTAAGGTGGAGGTGAAGAAGAAGTGGTCCCACATTAAGGTGGAGGTGAAGAAGAAGTGGTCCCACATTAAGGTGGATTTGAAGAAGAAGTGGTCCCACATTAAAGCTGCAGTCTGCAGGATTTCTTGTTGTCATACGTAAAGTCCTAATTTTTGGCATTTTAAGAGTTTACATGATCTATCAGAACACTTGAAGTTGGAAACGGTGACCTCCGTAGTCGCAAAATGCAAGAAATGCTTATTTTTTAACCGAAAAATAAAAAGTTATTCAACTTCCTGTCCCGCCCCATCAAAACACATGAGAACTCGTGCACGTCTAAGTGCACGCCAGATGCGCGTACACGACGCCTCATTCATCAACTCACCTGTCATTTGCGATCATGGAAGACACAGTAAGTAGACTAGCCCGTAATGAAGTTCAATAGTCTAGATAAATAAGCGTGGGGACGAGCCTACCTTCTATCGCGCGTAAACAATCGGTGATTGACAGGCAGCAGAGCCCAGCTCGTAACCTGATTGGTTACCTTTTATCGGTCCGGTTTGATATTTTGTAAACAAACCTGCTGGCTTTGGAGGGACCTAGTGGGACATATAGGGGACCTAGAGAACTCTTTTTTTTTGTATTGGGGTATTTAATGTACTACTTTCAGAATCCCCGGACAGTTCCAGGCATTATGCTTGAAAAAGAGTTGCAGACTGCAGCTTTAAGGTGGAAGTGAAGAAGAAGTGGTCCCACATTAAGGTGGAGGGGTAGAAGAAGTGGTCCCACATTAAGGTGGAGGGGAAGAAGAAGTGGTCCCACATTAAGGTGGAGGGGAAGAAGAAGTGGTCCCACATTAAGGTGGAGGTGATGAAGAAATGGTCCCACATTAAGGTGGATGTGAAGAAGAAGTGTTCCCACATTAAGGTGGAAGTGAAGAAGAAGTGGTCCGACATTAAGGTGGAGGTGAAGAAGAAGTGGTCCCACATTAAGGTGGATGTGAAGAAGAAGTGGTCCCACATTAAGGTGGATGTGAAGATGAAGTGGTCCCACATTAAGGTGGAGGGGAAGAAGAAGTGGTCCCACATTAAGGTGGAGGGGAAGAAGAAGTGGTCCCACATTAAGGTGGAGGTGAAGAAGAAGTGGTCCCACATTAAAGCTGCAGTCTGCAGGATTTCTTGTTGTCATACGTAAAGTCCTAATTTTTGGCATTTTAAGAGTTTACATGATCTATCAGAACACTTGAAGTTGAAAACGGTGACCTCCGTAGTCGCAAAATGCAAGAAATGCTTATTTTTTAACCGAAAAATAAAAAGTTATTCAACTTCCTGTCCCGCCCCATCAAAACACATGAGAACTCGTGCACGTCTAAGTGCACGCCAGATGCGCGTACACGACTCCTCATTCATCAACTCACCTGTCATTTGCGATCATGGAAGACACAGTAAGTAGACTAGCCCGTAATGAAGTTCAATAGTCTAGATAAATAAGCGTGGGGACGAGCCTACCTTCTATCGCGCGTAAACAATCGGTGATTGACAGGCAGCAGAGCCCAGCTCGTAACCTGATTGGTTACCTTTTACCGGTCCGGTTTGCAATTTTGTAAACAAACCTGCTGGCTTTGGAGGGACCTAGCGGGACATATAGGGGACCTAGAGAACTCTTTTTTTTTTGTATTGGGGTATTTAATGTACTACTTTCAGAATCCCCGGACAGTTCCAGGCATTATGCTTGAAAAAGAGTTAAAGACTGCAGCTTTAAGGTGGAAGTGAAGAAGAAGTGGTCCCACATTAAGGTGGAGGGGAAGAAGAAGTGGTCCCACATTAAGGTGGAGGGGAAGAAGAAGTGGTCCCACATTAAGGTGGAGGTGATGAAGAAATGGTCCCACATTAAGGTGGATGTGAAGAAGAAGTGGTCCCACATTAAGGTGGAAGTGAAGAAGAAGTGGTCCCACATTAAGGTGGAGGTGATGAAGAAATGGTCCCACATTAAGGTGGATGTGAAGAAGAAGTGGTCCCACATTAAGGTGGATGTGAAGAAGAAGTGGTCCCACATTAAGGTGGATGTGAAGATGAAGTGGTCCCACATTAAGGTGGAGGGGAAGAAGAAGTGGTCCCACATTAAGGTGGAGGGGAAGAAGAAGTGGTCCCACATTAAGGTGGAGGTGAAGAAGAAGTGGTCCCACATTAAGGTGGATGTGAAGATGAAGTGGTCCCACATTAAGGTGGAGGGGAAGAAGAAGTGGTCCCACATTAAGGTGGAGGGGAAGAAGAAGTGGTCCCACATTAAGGTGGATGTGAAGAAGAAGTGGTCCGACATTAAGGTGGATGTGAAGAAGAAGTGGTCCGACATTAAGGTGGAAGTGAAGAAGAAGTGGTCCCACATTAAGGTGGATGTGAAGAAGAAGTGGTCCGACATTAAGGTGGATGTGAAGAAGAAATGGTCCCACATTAAGATGGATGTGAAGAAGAAGTGGTCCCACATTAAGGTGGAGGTGAAGAAGAAGTGGTCCCACATTAAGGTGGAGGGGAAGAAGAAGTGGTCCCACATTAAGGTGGATTTGAAGAAGAAGTGGTCCCACATTAAGGTGGATGTGAAGAAGAAGTGGTCCGAAATTAAGGTGGAAGTGAAGAAGAAGTGGTCCCACATTAAGGTGGAGGTGAAGAAGAAGTGGTCCCACATTAAGGTGGAGGGGAAGAAGAAGTGGTCCCACATTAAGGTGGAGGTGAAGAAGAAGTGGTCCCACATTAAGGTGGATGTGAAGAAGAAGTGGTCCCACATTAAGGTGGATGTGAAGAAGAAGTGGTCCCACATTAAGGTGGAGGTGAAGCAGAAGTGGTCCCACATTAAGGTGGAAGTGAAGAAGAAGTGGTCCGACATTAAGGTGGAGGTGAAGAAGAAGTGGTCCCACATTAAGGTGGAGGTGAAGAAGAAGTGGTCCCACATTAAGGTGGAGGTGAAGCAGAAGTGGTCCCACATTAAGGTGGAAGTGAAGAAGAAGTGGTCCGACATTAAGGTGGAAGTGAAGAAGAAGTGGTCCCACATTAAGGTGGAGGTGAAGAAGAAGTGGTCCCACATTAAGGTGGAGGTGAAGAAGAAGTGGTCCCACATTAAGGTGGATTTGAAGAAGAAGTGGTCCCACATTAAAGCTGCAGTCTGCAGGATTTCTTGTTGTCATACGTAAAGTCCTAATTTTTGGCATTTTAAGAGTTTACATGATCTATCAGAACACTTGAAGTTGGAAACGGTGACCTCCGTAGTCGCAAAATGCAAGAAATGCTTATTTTTTAACCGAAAAATAAAAAGTTATTCAACTTCCTGTCCCGCCCCATCAAAACACATGAGAACTCGTGCACGTCTAAGTGCACGCCAGATACGCGTACACGACGCCTCATTCATCAACTCACCTGTCATTTGCGATCATGGAAGACACAGTAAGTAGACTAGCCCGTAATGAAGTTCAATAGTCTAGATAAATAAGCGTGGGGACGAGCCTACCTTCTATCGCGCGTAAACAATCGGTGATTGACAGGCAGCAGAGCCCAGCTCGTAACCTGATTGGTTACCTTTTATCGATCCGGTTTGCAATTTTGTAAACAAACCTGCTGGCTTTGGAGGGACCTAGTGGGACATATAGGGGACCTAGAGAACTCTTTTTTTTTGTATTGGGGTATTTAATGTACTACTTTCAGAATCCCCGGACAGTTCCAGGCATTATGCTTGAAAAAGAGTTGCAGACTGCAGCTTTAAGGTGGAAGTGAAGAAGAAGTGGTCCCACATTAAGGTGGAGGGGTAGAAGAAGTGGTCCCACATTAAGGTGGAGGGGAAGAAGAAGTGGTCCCACATTAAGGTGGAGGGGAAGAAGAAGTGGTCCCACATTAAGGTGGAGGTGATGAAGAAATGGTCCCACATTAAGGTGGATGTGAAGAAGAAGTGTTCCCACATTAAGGTGGAAGTGAAGAAGAAGTGGTCCGACATTAAGGTGGAGGTGAAGAAGAAGTGGTCCCACATTAAGGTGGATGTGAAGAAGAAGTGGTCCCACATTAAGGTGGATGTGAAGATGAAGTGGTCCCACATTAAGGTGGAGGGGAAGAAGAAGTGGTCCCACATTAAGGTGGAGGGGAAGAAGAAGTGGTCCCACATTAAGGTGGAGGTGAAGAAGAAGTGGTCCCACATTAAGGTGGATGTGAAGATGAAGTGGTCCCACATTAAGGTGGAGGGGAAGAAGAAGTGGTCCCACATTAAGGTGGAGGGGAAGAAGAAGTGGTCCCACATTAAGGTGGATGTGAAGAAGAAGTGGTCCGACATTAAGGTGGATGTGAAGAAGAAGTGGTCCGACATTAAGGTGGAAGTGAAAAAGAAGTGGTCCCACATTAAGGTGGATGTGAAGAAGAAGTGGTCCGACATTAAGGTGGATGTGAAGAAGAAATGGTCCCACATTAAGATGGATGTGAAGAAGAAGTGGTCCCACATTAAGGTGGAGGTGAAGAAGAAGTGGTCCCACATTAAGGTGGAAGTGAAGAAGAAGTGGTTCCACATTAAGGTGGATGTGAAGAAGAAGTGGTCCGACATTAAGGTGGAGGGGAAGAAGAAGTGGTCCCACATTAAGGTGGAGGGGAAGAAGAAGTGGTCCCACATTAAGGTGGAGGGGAAGAAGAAGTGGTCCCACATTAAGGTGGATGTGAAGAAGAAGTGGTCCCACATTAAGGTGGAGGTGAAGAAGAAGTGGTCCCACATTAAGGTGGAGGGGAAGAAGATGTGGTCCCACATTAAGGTGGAGGGGAAGAAGAAGTGGTCCCACATTAAGGTGGAGGTGAAGAAGAAGTGGTCCGACATTAAGGTGGAGGGGAAGAAGAAGTGGTCCCACATTAAGGTGGAGGGGAAGAAGAAGTGGTCCCACATTAAGGTGGAGGGGAAGAAGAAGTGGTCCCACATTAAGGTGGATGTGAAGAAGAAGTGGTCCCACATTAAGGTGGAGGTGAAGAAGAAGTGGTCCGACATTAAGGTGGAGGGGAAGAAGAAGTGCTCCCACATTAAGGTGGATGTGAAGAAGAAGTGGTCCCACATTAAGGTGGATGTGAAGAAGAAGTGGTCCCACATTAAGGTGGAGGGGAAGAAGAAGTGGTCCCACATTAAGGTGGAGGTGAAGAAGAAGTGGTCCCACATTAAGGTGGAGGTGAAGAAGAAGTGGTCCGACATTAAGGTGGAGGGGAAGAAGAAGTGGTCCCATATTAAGGTGGAGGTGAAGAAGAAGTGGTCCGACATTAAGGTGGAGGTGAAGAAGAAGTGGTCCGACATTAAGGTGGAGGGGAAGAAAAAGTGCTCCCACATTAAGGTGGATGTGAAGAAGAAGTGGTCCCACATTAAGGTGGATGTGAAGAAGAAGTGGTCCCACATTAAGGTGGAGGGGAAGAAGAAGTGGTCCCACATTAAGGTGGATGTGAAGAAGAAGTGGTCCCACATTAAGGTGGATGTGAAGAAGAAGTGGTCCCACATTAAGGTGGATGTGAAGAAGAAGTGGTCCCACATTAAGGTGGAGGTGAAGAAGAAGTGGTCCCACATTAAGGTGGAGGGGAAGAAGAAGTGGTCCCACATTAAGGTGGAGGTGAAGAAGAAGTGGTCCCACATTAAGGTGGAGGGGAAGAAGAAGTGGTCCCACATTAAGGTGGATGTGAAGAAGAAGTGGTCCCACATTAAGGTGGAGGTGAAGATGAAGTGGTCCCACATTAAAGTGGATGTGAAGAAGAAGTGGTCCCACATTAAGGTGGATGTGAAGAAGAAGTGGTCCCACATTAAGGTGGATGTGAAGAAGAAGTGATCCCACATTAAGGTGGATGTGAAGAAGAAGTGGTCCCACATTAAGGTGGAGGTGAAGCAGAAGTGGTCCCACATTAAGGTGGAAGTGAAGAAGAAGTGGTCCGACATTAAGGTGGAGGTGAAGAAGAAGTGGTCCCACATTAAGGTGGAGGTGAAGAAGAAGTGGTCCCACATTAAGGTGGATGTGAAGAAGAAGTGGTCCCACATTAAAGCTGCAGTCTGCAGGATTTCTTGTTGTCATACGTAAAGTCCTAATTTTTGGCATTTTAAGAGTTTACATGATCTATCAGAACACTTGAAGTTGGAAACGGTGACCTCCGTAGTCGCAAAATGCAAGAAATGCTTATTTTTTAACCGAAAAATAAAAAGTTATTCAACTTCCTGTCCCGCCCCATCAAAACACATGAGAACTCGTGCACGTCTAAGTGCACGCCAGATGCGCATACACGACTCCTCATTCATCAACTCACCTGTCATTTGCGATCATGGAAGACACAGTAAGTAGACTAGCCCGTAATGAAGTTCAATAGTCTAGATAAATAAGCGTGGGGACGAGCCTACCTTCTATCGCACGTGCACAATCGGTGATTGACAGGCAGCAGAGCCCAGCTCGTAACCTGATTGGTTACCTTTTACCGGTCCGGTTTGCAATTTTGTAAACAAACCTGCTGGCTTTGGAGGGACCTAGCGGGACATATAGGGGACCTAGAGAACTCTTTTTTTTTGTATTGGGGTATTTAATGTACTACTTTCAGAATCCCCGGACAGTTCCAGGCATTATGCTTGAAAAAGAGTTGCAGACTGCAGCTTTAAGGTGGAAGTGAAGAAGAAGTGGTCCCACATTAAGGTGGAGGGGTAGAAGAAGTGGTCCCACATTAAGGTGGAGGGGAAGAAGAAGTGGTCCCACATTAAGGTGGAGGGGAAGAAGAAGTGGTCCCACATTAAGGTGGAGGTGATGAAGAAATGGTCCCACATTAAGGTGGATGTGAAGAAGAAGTGGTCCCACATTAAGGTGGATGTGAAGAAGAAGTGGTCCCACATTAAGGTGGATGTGAAGAAGAAGTGGTCCCACATTAAGGTGGAGGGGAAGAAGAAGTGGTCCCACATTAAGGTGGAGGTGAAGAAGAAGTGGTCCCACATTAAGGTGGAGGGGAAGAAGAAGTGGTCCCACATTAAGGTGGATGTGAAGAAGAAGTGGTCCCACATTAAGGTGGATGTGAAGAAGAAGTGGTCCCACATTAAGGTGGAGGTGAAGAAGAAGTGGTCCCACATTAAGGTGGAGGTGAAGAAGAAGTGGTCCCACATTAAGGTGGAGGGGAAGAAGAAGTGGTCCCACATTAAGGTGGAAGTGAAGAAGAAGTGGTCCCACATTAAGGTGGATGTGAAGAAGAAGTGGTCCCACATTAAGGTGGAGGGGAAGAAGAAGTGGTCCCACATTAAGGTGGAGGTGAAGAAGAAGTGGTCCCACATTAAGGTGGAGGTGAAGAAGAAGTGGTCCGACATTAAGGTGGAGGGGAAGAAGAAGTGGTCCCATATTAAGGTGGAGGTGAAGAAGAAGTGGTCCGACATTAAGGTGGAGGTGAAGAAGAAGTGGTCCGACATTAAGGTGGAGGGGAAGAAAAAGTGCTCCCACATTAAGGTGGATGTGAAGAAGAAGTGGTCCCACATTAAGGTGGATGTGAAGAAGAAGTGGTCCCACATTAAGGTGGAGGGGAAGAAGAAGTGGTCCCACATTAAGGTGGATGTGAAGAAGAAGTGGTCCCACATTAAGGTGGATGTGAAGAAGAAGTGGTCCCACATTAAGGTGGATGTGAAGAAGAAGTGGTCCGACATTAAGGTGGAGGTGAAGAAGAAGTGGTCCCACATTAAGGTGGAGGGGAAGAAGAAGTGGTCCCACATTAAGGTGGAGGTGAAGAAGAAGTGGTCCCACATTAAGGTGGAGGGGAAGAAGAAGTGGTCCCACATTAAGGTGGATGTGAAGAAGAAGTGGTCCCACATTAAGGTGGAGGTGAAGATGAAGTGGTCCCACATTAAAGTGGATGTGAAGAAGAAGTGGTCCCACATTAAGGTGGATGTGAAGAAGAAGTGGTCCCACATTAAGGTGGATGTGAAGAAGAAGTGATCCCACATTAAGGTGGATGTGAAGAAGAAGTGGTCCCACATTAAGGTGGATGTGAAGAAGAAGTGGTCCCACATTAAGGTGGAGGAGAAGAAGAAGTGGTCCCACATTAAGGTGGATGTGAAGAAGAAGTGGTCCCACATTAAGGTGGAGGGGAAGAAGAAGTGGTCCCACATTAAGGTGGAAGTGAAGAAGAAGTGGTCCCACATTAAGGTGGAGGTGAAGAAGAAGTGGTCCAACATTAAGGTGGATGTGAAGAAGAAGTGGTCCCACATTAAGGTGGATGTGAAGAAGAAGTGGTCCCACATTAAGGTGGAGGGGAAGAAGAAGTGGTCCCACATTAAGGTGGAGGGGAAGAAGAAGTGGTCCCACATTAAGGTGGATGTGAAGAAGAAGTGGTCCCACATTAAGATGGAGGGGAAGAAGAAGTGGTCCCACATCAAGGTGGAGGTGAAGAAGAAGTGGTCCCACATTAAGTTGGATGTGAAGAAGAAGTGGTCCCACATTAAGGTGGAGGGGAAGAAGAAGTGGTCCCACATTAAGGTGGTGGTGAAGAAGAAGTGGTCCCACATTAAGGTGGAGGTGAAGAAGAAGTGGTCCCACATTAAGGTGGAGGTGAAGAAGAAGTGGTCCCACATTAAGGTGGAGGTGAAGAAGAAGTGGTCCCACATTAAGGTGGATGTGAAGAAGAAGTGGTCCCACATTAAAGCTGCAGTCTGCAGGATTTGTTGTTGTCATACGTAAAGTCCTAATTTTTGGCATTTTAAGAGTTTACATGATCTATCAGAACACTTGAAGTTGAAAACGGTGACCTCCGTAGTCGCAAAATGCAAGAAATGCTTATTTTTTAACCGAAACATAAAAAGTTATTCAACTTCCTGTCCCGCCCCATCAAAACACATGAGAACTCGTGCACGTCTAAGTGCACGCCAGATGCGCGTACACGACTCCTCATTCATCAACTCACCTGTCATTTGCGATCATGGAAGACACAGTAAGTAGACTAGCCCGTAATGAAGTTCAATAGTCTAGATAAATAAGCGTGGGGACGAGCCTACCTTCTATCGCGCGTAAACAATCGGTGATTGACAGGCAGCAGAGCCCAGCTCGTAACCTGATTGGTTACCTTTTACCGGTCCGGTTTGCAATTTTGTAAACAAACCTGCTGGCTTTGGAGGGACCTAGCGGGACATATAGGGGACCTAGAGAACTCTTTTTTTTTTGTATTGGGGTATTTAATGTACTACTTTCAGATACCCCGGACAGTTCCAGGCATTATGCTTGAAAAAGAGTTGCAGACTGCAGCTTTAAGGTGGAAGTGAAGAAGAAGTGGTCCCACATTAAGGTGGAGGTGAAGAAGAAGTGGTCCGACATTAAGGTGGAGGGGAAGAAGAAGTGGTCCCACATTAAGGTGGAGGTGAAGAAGAAGTGGTCCGACATTAAGGTGGAAGTGAAAAAGAAGTGGTCCGACATTAAGGTGGAGGGGAAGAAGAAGTGCTCCCACATTAAGGTGGATGTGAAGAAGAAGTGGTCCCACATTAAGGTGGATGTGAAGAAGAAGTGGTCCCACATTAAGGTGGATGTGAAGAAGAAGTGGTCCCACATTGAGGTGGAGGGGAAGAAGAAGTGGTCCCACATTAAGGTGGAAGTGAAGAAGAAGTGGTCCCACATTAAGGTGGATGTGAAGAAGAAGTGGTCCCACATTAAGGTGGATGTGAAGAAGAAGTGGTCCGACATTAAGGTGGAGGTGAAGAAGAAGTGGTCCCACATTAAGGTGGATGTGAAGAAGAAGTGGTCCCACATTAAGGTGGATGTGAAGAAGAAGTGGTCCCACATTAAGGTGGATGTGAAGAAGAAGTGGTCCCACATTAAGGTGGAGGGGAAGAAGAAGTGGTCCCACATTAAGGTGGAGGTGAAGAAGAAGTGGTCCCACATTAAGGTGGAGGGGAAGAAGAAGTGGTCCCACATTAAGGTGGATGTGAAGAAGAAGTGGTCCCACATTAAGGTGGATGTGAAGAAGAAGTGGTCCCACATTAAGGTGGAGGTGAAGAAGAAGTGGTCCCACATTAAGGTGGAGGTGAAGAAGAAGTGGTCCCACATTAAGGTGGAGGGGAAGAAGAAGTGGTCCCACATTAAGGTGGAGGTGAAGAAGAAGTGGTCCCACATTAAGGTGGAGGTGAAGAAGAAGTGGTCCCACATTAAGGTGGATGTGAAGAAGAAGTGGTCCCACATTAAGGTGGAGGGGAAGAAGAAGTGGTCCCACATTAAGGTGGATGTGAAGAAGAAGTGGTCCCACATTAAGGTGGAGGTGAAGAAGAAGTGGTCCCACATTAAGGTGGAGGGGAAGAAGAAGTGGTCCCACATTACGGTGGAGGGGAAGAAGAAGTGGTCCCACATTAAGGTGGATGTGAAGAAGAAGTGGTCCCACATTAAGGTGGAGGGGAAGAAGAAGTGGTCCAACATTAAGGTGGATGTGAAGAAGAAGTGGTCCCACATTAAGGTGGATGTGAAGAAGAAGTGGTCCCACATTAAGGTGGAGGGGAAGAAGAAGTGGTCCCACATTAAGGTAGATGTGAAGAAGAAGTGGTCCCACATTAAGGTGGAGGGGAAGAAGAAGTGGTCCCACATTAAGGTGGAGGGGAAGAAGAAGTGGTCCCACATTAAGGTGGATGTGAAGAAGAAGTGGTCCCACATTAAGGTGGAGGTGAAGAAGAAGTGGTCCGACATTAAGGTGGAGGTGAAGAAGAAGTGGTCCGACATTAAGGTGGAGGGGAAGAAGAAGTGCTCCCACATTAAGGTGGATGTGAAGAAGAAGTGGTCCCACATTAAGGTGGATGTGAAGAAGAAGTGGTCCCACATTAAGGTGGATGTGAAGAAGAAGTGGTCCCACATTAAGGTGGAGGGGAAGAAGAAGTGGTCCCACATTAAGGTGGAGGTGAAGAAGAAGTGGTCCCACATTAAGGTGGAGGTGAAGAAGAAGTGGTCCCACATTAAGGTGGATGTGAAGAAGAAGTGGTCCCACATTAAGGTGGATGTGAAGAAGAAGTGGTCCCAAATTAAGGTGGAGGGGAAGAAGAAGTGGTCCCACATTAAGGTGGCAGTGAAGAAGAAGTGGTCCCACATTAAGGTGGATGTGAAGAAGAAGTGGTCCCACATTAAGGTGGATGTGAAGAAGAAGTGGTCCGACATTAAGGTGGAGGTGAAGAAGAAGTGGTCCCACATTAAGGTGGATGTGAAGAAGAAGTGGTCCCACATTAAGGTGGATGTGAAGAAGAAGTGGTCCCATATTAAGGTGGAGGGGAAGAAGAAGTGGTCCCACATTAAGGTGGAGGTGAAGAAGAAGTGGTCCCACATTAAGGTGGAGGGGAAGAAGAAGTGGTCCCACATTAAGGTGGATGTGAAGAAGAAGTGGTCCCACATTAAGGTGGAGGTGAAGAAGAAGTGGTCCCACATTAAGGTGGAGGTGAAGAAGAAGTGGTCCCACATTAAGGTGGAGGGGAAGAAGAAGTGGTCCCACATTAAGGTGGAGGGGAAGAAGAAGTGGTCCCACATTAAGGTGGAGGTGAAGAAGAAGTGGTCCGACATTAAGGTGGAGGGGAAGAAGAAGTGGTCCCACATTACGGTGGAGGGGAAGAAGAAGTGGTCCCACATTAAGGTGGATGTGAAGAAGAAGTGGTCCCACATTAAGGTGGAGGGGAAGAAGAAGTGGTCCAACATTAAGGTGGATGTGAAGAAGAAGTAGTCCCACATTAAGGTGGATGTGAAGAAGAAGTGGTCCCACATTAAGGTGGAGGGGAAGAAGAAGTGGTCCCACATTAAGGTGGATGTGAAGAAGAAGTGGTCCAACATTAAGGTGGAGGGGAAGAAGAAGTGGTCCCACATTAAGGTGGAGGGGAAGAAGAAGTGGTCCCACATTAAGGTGGAAGTGAAGAAGAAGTGGTCCCACATGAAGGTGGAGGGGAAGAAGAAGTGGTCCAACATTAAGGTGGATGTGAAGAAGAAGTGGTCCCACATTAAGGTGGATGTGAAGAAGAAGTGGTCCCACATTAAGGTGGAGGGGAAGAAGAAGTGGTCCCACATTAAGGTGGATGTGAAGAAGAAGTGGTCCCACATTAAGGTGGAGGGGAAGAAGAAGTGGTCCCACATTAAGGTGGAGGGGAAGAAGAAGTGGTCCCACATTAAGGTGGATGTGAAGAAGAAGTGGTCCCACATTAAGGTGGAGGGGAAGAAGAAGTGGTCCCACATTAGGGTTGAGGTGAAGAAGAAGTGGTCCCACATTAAGGTGGAGGGGAAGAAGAAGTGGTCCCACATTAAGGTGGTGGTGAAGAAGAAGTGGTCCCACATTAAGGTGGAGGTGAAGAAGAAGTGGTCCCACATTAAGGTGGAGGTGAAGAAGAAGTGGTCCCACATTAAGGTGGATGTGAAGAAGAAGTGGTCCCACATTAAGGTGGAGGTGAAGAAGAAGTGGTCCCACATTAAGGTGGAGGTGAAGAAGAAGTGGTCCCACATTAAGGTGGATGTGAAGAAGAAGTGGTCCCACATTAAAGCTGCAGTCTGCAGGATTTCTTGTTGTCATACGTAAAGTCCTAATTTTTGGCATTTTAAGAGTTTACATGATCTATCAGAACACTTGAAGTTGAAAACGGTGACCTCCGTAGTCGCAAAATGCAAGAAATGCTTATTTTTTAACCGAAAAATAAAAAGTTATTCAACTTCCTGTCCCGCCCCATCAAAACACATGAGAACTCGTGCACGTCTAAGTGCACGCCAGATGCGCGTACACGACTCCTCATTCATCAACTCACCTGTCATTTGCGATCATGGAAGACACAGTAAGTAGACTAGCCCGTAATGAAGTTCAATAGTCTAGATAAATAAGCGTGGGGACGAGCCTACCTTCTATCGCGCGTAAACAATCGGTGATTGACAGGCAGCAGAGCCCAGCTCGTAACCTGATTGGTTACCTTTTACCGGTCCGGTTTGCAATTTTGTAAACAAACCTGCTGGCTTTGGAGGGACCTAGCGGGACATATAGGGGACCTAGAGAACTCTTTTTTTTTGTATTGGGGTATTTAATGTACTACTTTCAGAATCCCCGGACAGTTCCAGGCATTATGCTTGAAAAAGAGTTGCAGACTGCAGCTTTAAGGTGGAAGTGAAGAAGAAGTGGTCCCACATTAAGGTGGAGGTGAAGAAGAAGTGGTCCGACATTAAGGTGGAGGGGAAGAAGAAGTGGTCCCACATTAAGGTGGAGGTGAAGAAGAAGTGGTCCGACATTAAGGTGGAGGTGAAGAAGAAGTGGTCCGACATTAAGGTGGAGGGGAAGAAGAAGTGCTCCCACATTAAGGTGGATGTGAAGAAGAAGTGCTCCCACATTAAGGTGGATGTGAAGAAGAAGTGGTCCCACATTAAGGTGGATGTGAAGAAGAAGTGGTCCCACATTAAGGTGGAGGGGAAGAAGAAGTGGTCCCACATTAAGGTGGAAGTGAAGAAGAAGTGGTCCCACATTAAGGTGGATGTGAAGAAGAAGTGGTCCCACATTAAGGTGGATGTGAAGAAGAAGTGGTCCCACATTAAGGTGGAGGTGAAGAAGAAGTGGTCCCACATTAAGGTGGATGTGAAGAAGAAGTGGTCCCACATTAAGGTGGATGTGAAGAAGAAGTGGTCCCACATTAAGGTGGATGTGAAGAAGAAGTGGTCCCACATTAAGGTGGAGGGGAAGAAGAAGTGGTCCCACATTAAGGTGGATGTGAAGAAGAAGTGGTCCCACATTAAGGTGGAGGTGAAGAAGAAGTGGTCCCACATTAAGGTGGAGGTGAAGAAGAAGTGGTCCCACATTAAGGTGGAGGGGAAGAAGAAGTGGTCCCACATTAAGGTGGAGGTGAAGAAGAAGTGGTCCCACATTAAGGTGGAGGTGAAGAAGAAGTGGTCCCACATTAAGGTGGATGTGAAGAAGAAGTGGTCCCACATTAAGGTGGAGGGGAAGAAGAAGTGGTCCCACATTAAGGTGGATGTGAAGAAGAAGTGGTCCCACATTAAGGTGGAGGTGAAGAAGAAGTGGTCCCACATTAAGGTGGAGGGGAAGAAGAAGTGGTCCCACATTACGGTGGAGGGGAAGAAGAAGTGGTCCCACATTAAGGTGGATGTGAAGAAGAAGTGGTCCCACATTAAGGTGGAGGGGAAGAAGAAGTGGTCCAACATTAAGGTGGATGTGAAGAAGAAGTGGTCCCACATTAAGGTGGATGTGAAGAAGAAGTGGTCCCACATTAAGGTGGAGGGGAAGAAGAAGTGGTCCCACATTAAGGTGGATGTGAAGAAGAAGTGGTCCCACATTAAGGTGGAGGGGAAGAAGAAGTGGTCCCACATTAAGGTGGAGGTGAAGAAGAAGTGGTCCCACATTAAGGTGGATGTGAAGAAGAAGTGGTCCCACATTAAGGTGGATGTGAAGAAGAAGTGGTCCCAAATTAAGGTGGAGGGGAAGAAGAAGTGGTCCCACATTAAGGTGGCAGTGAAGAAGAAGTGGTCCCACATTAAGGTGGATGTGAAGAAGAAGTGGTCCCACATTAAGGTGGATGTGAAGAAGAAGTGGTCCGACATTAAGGTGGAGGTGAAGAAGAAGTGGTCCCACATTAAGGTGGATGTGAAGAAGAAGTGGTCCCACATTAAGGTGGATGTGAAGAAGAAGTGGTCCCATATTAAGGTGGAGGGGAAGAAGAAGTGGTCCCACATTAAGGTGGAGGTGAAGAAGAAGTGGTCCCACATTAAGGTGGAGGGGAAGAAGAAGTGGTCCCACATTAAGGTGGATGTGAAGAAGAAGTGGTCCCACATTAAGGTGGAGGTGAAGAAGAAGTGGTCCCACATTAAGGTGGAGGTGAAGAAGAAGTGGTCCCACATTAAGGTGGAGGGGAAGAAGAAGTGGTCCCACATTAAGGTGGAGGGGAAGAAGAAGTGGTCCCACATTAAGGTGGATTTGAAGAAGAAGTGGTCCCACATTAAGGTGGAGGTGAAGAAGAAGTGGTCCGACATTAAGGTGGAGGGGAAGAAGAAGTGGTCCCACATTACGGTGGAGGGGAAGAAGAAGTGGTCCCACATTAAGGTGGATGTGAAGAAGAAGTGGTCCCACATTAAGGTGGAGGGGAAGAAGAAGTGGTCCAACATTAAGGTGGATGTGAAGAAGAAGTAGTCCCACATTAAGGTGGATGTGAAGAAGAAGTGGTCCCACATTAAGGTGGAGGGGAAGAAGAAGTGGTCCCACATTAAGGTGGATGTGAAGAAGAAGTGGTCCAACATTAAGGTGGAGGGGAAGAAGAAGTGGTCCCACATTAAGGTGGAGGGGAAGAAGAAGTGGTCCCACATTAAGGTGGAAGTGAAGAAGAAGTGGTCCCACATGAAGGTGGAGGGGAAGAAGAAGTGGTCCAACATTAAGGTGGATGTGAAGAAGAAGTGGTCCCACATTAAGGTGGATGTGAAGAAGAAGTGGTCCCACATTAAGGTGGAGGGGAAGAAGAAGTGGTCCCACATTAAGGTGGATGTGAAGAAGAAGTGGTCCCACATTAAGGTGGAGGGGAAGAAGAAGTGGTCCCACATTAAGGTGGAGGGGAAGAAGAAGTGGTCCCACATTAAGGTGGATGTGAAGAAGAAGTGGTCCCACATTAAGGTGGAGGGGAAGAAGAAGTGGTCCCACATTAGGGTTGAGGTGAAGAAGAAGTGGTCCCACATTAAGGTGGAGGGGAAGAAGAAGTGGTCCCACATTAAGGTGGTGGTGAAGAAGAAGTGGTCCCACATTAAGGTGGAGGTGAAGAAGAAGTGGTCCCACATTAAGGTGGAGGTGAAGAAGAAGTGGTCCCACATTAAGGTGGATGTGAAGAAGAAGTGGTCCCACATTAAGGTGGAGGTGAAGAAGAAGTGGTCCCACATTAAGGTGGAGGTGAAGAAGAAGTGGTCCCACATTAAGGTGGATGTGAAGAAGAAGTGGTCCCACATTAAAGCTGCAGTCTGCAGGATTTCTTGTTGTCATACGTAAAGTCCTAATTTTTGGCATTTTAAGAGTTTACATGATCTATCAGAACACTTGAAGTTGAAAACGGTGACCTCCGTAGTCGCAAAATGCAAGAAATGCTTATTTTTTAACCGAAAAATAAAAAGTTATTCAACTTCCTGTCCCGCCCCATCAAAACACATGAGAACTCGTGCACGTCTAAGTGCACGCCAGATGCGCGTACACGACTCCTCATTCATCAACTCACCTGTCATTTGCGATCATGGAAGACACAGTAAGTAGACTAGCCCGTAATGAAGTTCAATAGTCTAGATAAATAAGCGTGGGGACGAGCCTACCTTCTATCGCGCGTAAACAATCGGTGATTGACAGGCAGCAGAGCCCAGCTCGTAACCTGATTGGTTACCTTTTACCGGTCCGGTTTGCAATTTTGTAAACAAACCTGCTGGCTTTGGAGGGACCTAGCGGGACATATAGGGGACCTAGAGAACTCTTTTTTTTTGTATTGGGGTATTTAATGTACTACTTTCAGAATCCCCGGACAGTTCCAGGCATTATGCTTGAAAAAGAGTTGCAGACTGCAGCTTTAAGGTGGAAGTGAAGAAGAAGTGGTCCCACATTAAGGTGGAGGTGAAGAAGAAGTGGTCCGACATTAAGGTGGAGGGGAAGAAGAAGTGGTCCCACATTAAGGTGGAGGTGAAGAAGAAGTGGTCCGACATTAAGGTGGAGGTGAAGAAGAAGTGGTCCGACATTAAGGTGGAGGGGAAGAAGAAGTGCTCCCACATTAAGGTGGATGTGAAGAAGAAGTGCTCCCACATTAAGGTGGATGTGAAGAAGAAGTGGTCCCACATTAAGGTGGATGTGAAGAAGAAGTGGTCCCACATTAAGGTGGAGGGGAAGAAGAAGTGGTCCCACATTAAGGTGGAAGTGAAGAAGAAGTGGTCCCACATTAAGGTGGATGTGAAGAAGAAGTGGTCCCACATTAAGGTGGATGTGAAGAAGAAGTGGTCCCACATTAAGGTGGAGGTGAAGAAGAAGTGGTCCCACATTAAGGTGGATGTGAAGAAGAAGTGGTCCCACATTAAGGTGGATGTGAAGAAGAAGTGGTCCCACATTAAGGTGGATGTGAAGAAGAAGTGGTCCCACATTAAGGTGGAGGGGAAGAAGAAGTGGTCCCACATTAAGGTGGATGTGAAGAAGAAGTGGTCCCACATTAAGGTGGAGGTGAAGAAGAAGTGGTCCCACATTAAGGTGGAGGTGAAGAAGAAGTGGTCCCACATTAAGGTGGAGGGGAAGAAGAAGTGGTCCCACATTAAGGTGGAGGTGAAGAAGAAGTGGTCCCACATTAAGGTGGAGGTGAAGAAGAAGTGGTCCCACATTAAGGTGGATGTGAAGAAGAAGTGGTCCCACATTAAGGTGGAGGGGAAGAAGAAGTGGTCCCACATTAAGGTGGATGTGAAGAAGAAGTGGTCCCACATTAAGGTGGAGGTGAAGAAGAAGTGGTCCCACATTAAGGTGGAGGGGAAGAAGAAGTGGTCCCACATTACGGTGGAGGGGAAGAAGAAGTGGTCCCACATTAAGGTGGATGTGAAGAAGAAGTGGTCCCACATTAAGGTGGAGGGGAAGAAGAAGTGGTCCAACATTAAGGTGGATGTGAAGAAGAAGTGGTCCCACATTAAGGTGGATGTGAAGAAGAAGTGGTCCCACATTAAGGTGGAGGGGAAGAAGAAGTGGTCCCACATTAAGGTGGATGTGAAGAAGAAGTGGTCCCACATTAAGGTGGAGGGGAAGAAGAAGTGGTCCCACATTAAGGTGGATGTGAAGAAGAAGTGGTCCCACATTAAGGTGGATGTGAAGAAGAAGTGGTCCCACATTAAGGTGGAGGGGAAGAAGAAGTGGTCCCACATTAAGGTGGAGGGGAAGAAGAAGTGGTCCCACATTAAGGTGGATGTGAAGAAGAAGTGGTCCCACATTAAGGTGGAGGTGAAGAAGAAGTGGTCCCACATCAAGGTGGAGGGGAAGAAGAAGTGGTCCCACATTAGGGTTGAGGTGAAGAAGTGGTCCCACATTAAGGTGGATGTGAAGAAGAAATGGTCCCACATTAAGGTGGATGTGAAGAAGAAGTGGTCCGACATTAAGGTGGAGGTGGAGGTTAAATGCTGTTATAAAATAAAGCAAAACGTATCAAAGACTTATTTAAAGTATCAATACACATTTAGTTACTAAATTGTGTAGGCCTATATCTAACTAGCCAGCTACAGTATCTAACCATCTATATCCAGCCTGTCAAAGCGTTTTAAAAAATCCCCAATTTAATATGTTGATAATAAATAGGATAGATAAATATGCAAAATAAATTAAGCGTAAATTAATTAAAGAAAATATGTGTGCGTGTGTGTGTGTGTGGGGGGGAGTTCGATAAGCATTTCCCTGAAATGAGTTTTTGGAACTTGGGATGTCTGCTTGAGGCAGACGTGGATAAAGTTTTTTTCCCTGGGCATAGCGTGCATGTTACATACACATTCTTGCCTTTTATCTCCACGAGTGAGAAGTAGTGCCGGTTCTTCCAGTTAGAGAACGCTACCTTTGAACTTCCCTGGCTCATCGCCATTGTCGCTGTCTTTGTATGTGTTTAGTTGTAGTCGTCAGCGAGTGCAGTGAGACAGCGTGAGCAAGGCATCCGCCCACACAGCCAATCATCATCGCATTTGCAACGGTGTCATCACCCCCACCCCTGCTCTCTCCAGGCAGCATGCAGCTGATGTGTAGCCGAAAGCCTACAACCCAATAGGGCTCGGGCACGTGACGTCACTACGTGAGCGGCGGCCATACTGGAGGCTCAGAACTGTTTTGTTTACATTGTTTTCCACTGCGCGCAGACGTACTCCCGCCTGGTCTCGGAACTTTCTTCGTTGGTTTATCTATTTTACTTATTGTCTTTGCCACTATGGTCGCACGTTGCTGTGTCGTGGGGTGCAATAGCGTAAGCTGTGACAGGAATGGGGGGGAAATCGTAAATGGTTTATCTTTTTAACGGTTTCCTGCTTGGAGGCGCACCCACGGAGACCAAGTGTCCGAGATAACAAAGCGTCGTCGACTAGCATGGATCGCTGCTGTAAGACGACCAAGCATAACTTTCCACTCAATCCCGGTGTCGATGAGAGTGTGTTCTCTGCATTTTCATTGTGGTAAGTTACAGACTTTTGTGTGCTGAGGTAAAGATCCCCGCCTTCACAAGAGGACACTGTCAGTTGGAAGCAAGGGATGTCTCAATGGGTTAAAAGCGGAGGACAAATTTCGTGTGTATGCATGTATACATGACAATAAATCTGATCTTAATCTTAATTTAATGTGGAAAATACAAGGAAAATTGCCCATCTCCAAATTCACATGGAAAGGGCGATTGGAACTGTCAGAAACACCTTTTTGTCAGCAAAAGTACCTATCAACATAGTTTTGCCATGCGTAGGTGAAGACAAAACATTCTTTGACAAGATTGCGTCTGTATGTTGTACTCTGACCACCATGAGCAGGAGTGTTGTGCAAAGTTAAAGTTGTCTGAAATAAATATGCTTTGAGATACAGCCAAGTGTGTGTGTTTCATTTTTTATTTACAAGTAGAGTAACATGACAAAAGTGTAAAGTGTCATTAGAATTGAAACTGTTGCAAAGTATAAGCACTGACACCACATACTATATACGCAATTATGTCCGAAAGGGTGAACTTAGGCACTAAATCTTCGTCGACAGTCCATTCCTTGCTCGGTATTTCATAAGGGTTCAGTCCGTTTATAACGCCAATCTTCTGTATGTACCGATCTCTGGCTTCCTTCTGTAATGTATCCCGGTATATCCCACATCCTTTCTTCGATTTTAACATGCTTTTCTCTCACTTTTCTCTCACTGTTTGGTCCTTGATCTCCGTCTTGCCTCAGGGTTTGTTTACGAGATTGAGCCTCCAATATGGCGACCATATCCCAGAATGCAACGCGTGTGCCCGAGCCCTATAGTAGTAACGCACCACTTTATATTCTCAGTAACGATAACAGCGTTGTAACGATGGGAAAAGTAATTAATTAGATTACTCCGTTACTGGAAAAATAACGCCGTTAGTAACGCCGTTATACTTAAACGCTGTTACTCCCAACACTGGAAGTGGTACCTCGAGTTATGAGTGTCCCGACATACGAGTTTTTTGAGTTACGAGCCGTTATTCCGTTGATTTTTTTGCTTTGATTTGCAAGCAGAAATTTAAGTTACTTGTTATGAAGCTTCAGGAACACCGCCGCTAGTTGGCTTGGTGAGTGAATCCGGCCAGCATCCCGCTTCTTACTCATTCACTTCACTTTGTTACCTTACCAAGGAAGCATCTCTTGTGTTTTTGGCTCGCATTTGTGCACTTGTTTAGCCAAAATTTCAAAGTCCATTGAAAAGAAACACCCTTAAAAAATGCAACTGGTCGTGCAGCTGCGCTATATAATGACACAGAAACAGAAACATTCTGAAAGGCAGGATTAACCAAACCTCCTTGGACAGGTTTTTATTGAAACGCGCTGCTAAATTTAAGCCGTAACAAAAATAATTGGGGAGGTTTTTGGGGGGGCATGTAAAGGATTAATGGCATTTATGGCATCAATGGTGAATATTGATTTGACTTATGAGCTCTGTCACGGAACCAATTAAACTCGTAACTCAATGTACCACTGTGTTGGGATAATGTGGGGGGGGTGAGGTTATATCATTGTTGGTTTTCAGTAAGTGTATAATCAACACAGTTCGTAAGGATTTCATACTGTAACGTTAGATGAAACTGATATAATCTTTGGGCATTTGTTACAATGTCCATGAAGCTTGTTTGTTATTATAAATGTATAAAAGTATAACTTTAGCCAAGCTACTTCACCTGACTAACCTACATGATCTAGTTTAATTGTATAGTAGCTAGGCTGGTAGTTGTTTTTAAAGTAAGTTAAAGCACAAGAATGGAGACAAATAGTTTAAGATTTACACAATATTGAGCTTTAACGAGGCTGTCTTATTTTGTGTAGGGACAGATAACAATGAAAAAGGGAAATATTGCAGACTTCTTTGTAAAGAAGCACAAGTCAGACCCAGATCAGGCCCAGTCAGACCCCAGCCATGAAACCAGCAGCCCTGGCAGGTCAGTGTGGGCAGACACAAGGAGCCAGGCTACCACCACCAGGTCAGAGTATTCAAAGGCAGCTAAATGCATCTCCAGTTTATAGAAGTGGAGCCTCACTTTGCCCAGATTGTTAATGTAAGAGGGGGATGCGTATGTCCTGCTGGGGAATACTGTGATCACAATAGTGTGAGTGGGTGAGGGAGAGAGATATGCAGGCATCATTAGGGACCGAGCAGTGAAACGGTTGGTGAGAAACAACACTGAAAGTAATTTCCTCAGACATGCATCGGTTAAATATAGGTCCACCAAATGAACAAATTTCAGTTTTTACTGCCTTTTAGAATATTTCCAAACTTTTCTGCAAACAGTGTTTTTGAATCGTACTGAAAAATGGCATCTTCTGGTAAATCACTTCAAGAAGCTCTCTGATGTAATTGGGGAGAGTAAGCTTTATAGTCACTTGGAAACATTTTTATGAATGAAATGAGCTTCAAAATATCATCGGCCTACAAACACTCCCCTCATTGCATATTTTTTAAAGGTGTTTTAAATACTAAGTTTTATTACCAGAAGCAAAACATGTTGCACTTAATTGGTATGGACCCTTTTATTTCATTTGATTTCTTTAACTCAAATTTGAAATAGTCTTTTAGAAAGAACTCATGTTGACATTTTGTCTCGTGCTGCCTTCCTGGCCAGGGCTCCATGGAAGAAGAGATTTTGTATCTCTATGGGGCCTTCCTGGCTAAACAAAGGAAATAAATGTATCTATTTATGCAGATCTGCTTGTGCATCTATTGCCGAATTTCTTGTTGAAGCAAATATTCATTTTTGTTTGTTCAGTGCTATACGTGATAGAAATGGTAACTAAATACATCAATCAGTATATCCTAATATATTTTCCTTTTCCTAAACCATGGAGATACTTTTTTTTTTTAACTTTGAGAGGTATTCAAATTTCCAGCCCAAATGAAGGTTCAACTGTGAGTTGAGCCTGGAAGCACCATGTTAACACTCAGAGGAACGATGACACCTTCAGAAAAGAGTACAAGCGCTTAAGACATTTATTATTTATACTGTCTGGAGTCATATGAACCAACTTAAAACATTTAATCTGAAGACAGGTCTTCCACTTCGTCATTTATCATCCTTCATGTTCTTAGCAGAATATTTAGACTTAACTTATGTCGGTAAACTGCATCTTTCATTCTACAACACCAGTCACCACCAAACACTGCGTTGCTGCCAGGCAACGAGCCGCAGCAGCTCCGGCAGCTCTTCATTAACTTCATGCCACAACCACAAGTTATGGAGATGAAAAACAGAAAAATCTGAGAATATCTAAACAAGTAGCATATTCTTAAGTCATTCCCAATATATATTTTTATTACTTTTGAAATACAGTGACAGCTAGTGTTAGTGCAATATATAAGACAACAGATAAATAAGAGGAAATTGAAGGAATTTCAGATCACAGATTGCTCCCGAACACCATCTCAGTTCTCCATTGTCTCCTTGATTCCAGTTAAAGTACGTTTTCCAACTACTTTACAAGTACTTGATCAGATGACACACTGAACAGCCCTTTGTATGGCTTTACTCTGCTGATCTTGTTATAGTTACAGGCTTTTCTTGTTCTTGGGATTCCAAGCATGTACTTTCAGGGAGGGGGCAGCGGAAAATGGAGTCGTGAAACACGGGTGGTGTGAAATCAGCTCACTTAGAAGCCCACCAGATAATGATGGCGAGTATGGTGAGTATAACGGAGCAAACCATAGCAAGGATACACATCTTCTTCCGGGACTTTTGCTGTGAAAAAGAGAAGATGAGAAGAAATCAGAGACAGTAGGGTTAGTGGCAGCGCTTAAAGCGACCGGTGGAGGCTCACCTGGTAGTAGGCGGCTCTCTGGAGCTGCTCCGATCCTCGTTCTACGTGGACCTCAGCATTCTCCACATTTGCCTCAATGCTATCTGCAGGCCAGAACACACAAACAAGCTCATCTGGGATCGAATGATAAACAAGCTCTTGTATATGCACAAATATTCCAATAGAACATATATAAAATGTCCTTTCTTTAAATGCCATCTCCTAACATCCACTGTCTGTTTAACAGAATCTATTCTATTTATTAGCTGAAATAAGTAGATTAGTGTCCTGAACATAACAGAAAAAGGAGGTAAGAATGATTGAAAACTAACAAAACTCAAACGTGGTGGAAATCGAAATAGGATGTATGTGGAGGGGGCGTGGTGCATCAGCTGCAGGAGAGAGGTGTGGAAGGGGCTCAGGGAAGCAGCATCAGGTGAGTGATTAGTACACCAGAAACCAATTGTCTAATCACTCTTCCCTTTTAAAAACAGTAGCGAGCTGGACCTGGGAGGAGAGGAAGGAGACACGAGAAACCGTATGTGGAGTCGGACGCAGGAGCTGGGAAGACTCCACATGAGAACGAGCAATCGTGTAAAATAAAGCATTTAAAATTGCCAAGAAAGGCTTGCTGTCTTGCTGAACGAACCCAGAGTGGCACAGCACCGCCACATTTGGCGCCTGACCAGGGACTCAACAAAAATTAAAAAAAAATTCGGAAATGACTGAACCGCAACAGCCGATTGCCATGCTGGCTCAGCTGTTGGCGGAGGTCGCGGCGATGAACCGGGACCAGGCAGTGCTCAGCAGGCAACAGCTGGCTGCGCTCCAGGACCAGGCGGAGAGGCAGACCCAGCTGATGGAAGCAATGGTGGATCGAGCCGGAACAGCGCCACTGACTCCCTCGCTCGCCGGAGTTACCCTCCATAAAATGTCGCCGACCGATGACCCACAGTCCTTTCTCGACATGTTGGAGACAACGGCGGCGGCATGCAGGTGGCCGGAGGAAGACTGGGCAGTGCGACTGCTTCCCCTCCTGTCAGGGTACGCCCAAACAGCGGCGTGGGTCTTCCTACTCGTTGTCGGGGAGAATACCCAGACATCAGGAGAGCCATCCTGGATCGACTCGGGTATTCGGCGGAGGACCATCGCCGCCGCTTTAGGGGGGCAAAACTGGGCCCCACTGACCGTCCTTTCACCTACGCGCTGCAGTTAAAAGATGCGGCGACTCGATGGCTGCAGCCAGGTGACGATGCAGATGATGCTGGATAAAGTAATCCTGGAGCAGTTCGTTGAGGGGCTGCCGTCCGGTACTGCAGAGTGGGTGCGCTGCCACCGACCTGGCGGCTGCAATCACCCTCGCGGAGGATCACCTGGCGGTCTTTTCCCGGGGCCGGACACCGGAGGCCCGGCCAACAGACCTCGGTCATCAGCGCCCCGAAGGAGACAGTTCACGGCCGAGGCGGCACACCACACACCCGCCCGACCATTCCCCCTTTCCCGCACTAACACCCTCCGTCCGCTCTTTCCACCCCAGGTTCCAGCCGCTACAGGTGCTGCTTCCGACCCGCAGAGGGTCCCTCAGGTGGCAGTGCAGGAGTGTTGGAGGTGCGGGCAGCCCGGTCACTTTCGCCGCAAGTGCCCGCTGATGGAGGTCAGCCAGGTGATTCGGGTTGTCGGCCCTCCAGCACCCTCCCCCGGTCCAGGAGGGACGTACAGCGTTCCGGTAAGGATTCAGGGGGGTACACATCAGGCAATGGTGGACTCAGGCTGCACGCAGTCCATAGTTCACCAGAATCTGATTCGACCCGGGGCTTTGATAGAGGCGGGGTGGGTGGATATTAGGTGTGTACATGGGGATATTCACAGATACCCTGTAGTTCCAGTGGAAATTCATTATAAGGGAAAAAAGCATAGTGTGAAGGCTGCGGTTAGCTCCCGCCTGGTGCACCCCCTGATTTTGGGTACTGATTGGCCTGGGTTTGATAGATTAGTGGGGCAGTGTGTGGGGGTGCGCTCACGACCATCAGGGACATGGGATATGTGCGCTGTGCTCAGTGGTGACGCAAGGTTGTCCGACACTGCAGACGGGGAGGGGGAGCCGGCGGCGCCTTCACAGGAGGCTCCGCAGGTTCCCGTGTTCGACTCCATGGAAGATTTTCCACTTGAGCAGTCTCGTGATGATACTCTACGCTGTGCCTTTGACCAAGTGATAAAAATTGATGGTCACACTTTTCATTGTGCAGGGATAGGATGTACAGAGTGAGTCGTGACACTCAGACAGAGGAAACAATAACACAGCTGTTGGTCCCGAAAAGCCGTCGGGAAATGGTTTTCCAGGCAGCTCATAACCCGATGGCTGGGCACATGGGGTATGAAAAGACACTGAACCGTGTAATGGCCCGATTCTATTGGCCAGGCATTCGGGCAGACGTACGCCGCTGGTGTGCGTCCTGCCCCGAATGCCAGTTGGTTAACCAACCGGCCATCCCGAGAGCGCCTTTGCGCCCATTACCGCTGATTGAGGTCCCATTTGAGCATATTGGGATGGACCTCATCGGGCCATTCCACCGAAGCGCACGTGGATATCGCTTTGTTAGTCCTGGTGGATTACGCAACACGATATCCAGAGGCAGTGCCGCTGCGCACCATCTCTACAAAGAGCGTTGCACAAGCACGGTTTCAAGTTATCTCCCGAGTCGGGATCCTGAAAGAGATCCTGACTGATCAAGGCACACAATTTATGTCACGAACACTGCGAGAACTGTACGGATTATTGGGAATCAAGTCCATTCGAACCAGTGTGTACCACCCTCAAACTGACGGCCTCGTTGAGCGCCTGAATAAGACTTTGAAGTCCATGATCCGCAAGTTTGTGCACGGGGATAGTGGTAAATGGGACAGGTGGCTAGATCCTCTGCTGTTTGCAGTGCGCGAGGTACCCCAGGCCTCCACGGGATTTTCTCCCTTCGAACTGCTCTTTGGCAGGAAACCACGCGGGGTTTTGGACCTGGTTAAAGAAAGCTGGGAGGAAGGTCCGAGCCCCAGTAAAAACGAAGTTCAGTACGTCCTGGACCTGAGAGCATAACTCCACACACTAGGGCAGTTGTCACGTGTGAACTTGCTCCAGGCCCAGGAACGTCAGCAGCGGCTGTATAACAGAGGATCTCGGTTAAGACAATTTTCACCGGGAGATAAAGCACTTGTATTGCTCCTATCTTCCAGCTCAAAATTACTCGCCAAGTGGCAAGGGCCATTTGTGGTCACACAACGAGAGGGTGACGTTGATTATGAGCTTGTGCGATCTGACAGGGGAGCTGCAACACAGATTTATCACCTCAACCTCCTTAAAGCCTGGAGAGAGGCAGAGTCTGTTTCCTTGGTGACGACAATTACAGAGGGAGATGAGCTGGGGCCTGAGGTACCAAAATCGACCAATCCCTTCTCGCTCCTTTGTGAAAGCCACCTCTCACCGTCCCAGGGAGCAGACATAGCCAAGTTGCAGCAGCGGTACGCTGATGTGTTCTCCCCCCTGCCAGGACGCACAAGCCTTATTCAACACCAGGTTGAGACTCACCCGGGCGTGACGGTGCGTTCACGGCCCTATCGGTTACCTGAGCACAAGAGAAAAGTGGTTTAGGCAGAATTGAAAGCTATGTTGGATATGGGTGTGATAGAAGAGTCCCACAGTGCCTGGAGTAGCCCCATCCTTCTTGTGGTCAAGAAGGATGGGTCTATTCGGTTCTGTGTGGACTATCGCAAGGTGAATGATGTTTCACGGTTTGATGCCTATCCCATGCCCCGGATCGACGAGCTCCTGGATCGCCTGGGCACTGCTCGCTTTTTCACGACACTGGATTTGACCAAGGGTTACTGGCAGATTCCCTTGTCTCTAGAGTCCAAGGAGAAAACGGCCTTCTCCACTCCGTACGGTTTGTACCAATTTGTCACACTTCCGTTCGGGTTGTTCGGGGCCCCAGCCAAATTTCAACGCCTCATGGACCGGGTGGTGCGGCCGCATGCTGCATATGCTGCCGCCTACCTGGATGATATTATCATCCACAGCAACAGCTGGGCAGAGCATTTGCAGCAGGTGGCTGCGCTGCTCGAGTCACTGAGGCAGGCGGGGCTCACGGCCAACCCGAAGAAGTGAAAAGTTGGACGGAGGGAGGTACGGTATTTGGGGTACCACTTGGGCGGCGGGCAGGTGCGTCCACAGGTCGACAAGACAGCAGCGATTGCAGCCTGCCCAAGGCCCAAGACAAAAAAGGAGGTGAGGCGGTTCTTGGGGCTGGCCGGATATTACCGGCGATTTATTCCCAACTTCGCGGAGCTGACCAGCCCCTTGACCGACCTCACCCGAAAGGGTACCTCAGATCCGGTCCAGTGGACGGAGTAGTGCCAGGTGTCGCTTGAGAGGGTAAAGCAGGCCCTCTGCGGGGAGCCTCTTCTCCACACACCTAATTTTTCTCTCCCATTTGTCCTGCAGACTGATGCATCGGGCAGGGGGCTGGGGGCCGTTCTGTCCCAGCAGGTGCAGGGTGTCGACCGCCCAGTGCTGTACATCAGCCGGAAACTCTCGGAGAGGGAGACCAGGTACAGCACGGTGGAGAGGGAGTGCCTGGCCATCCGGTGGGCGGTTGGCACTCTGCGGTATTACTTGCTGGGGCGCCCCTTCACTCTCTGCTCGGACCACGCTCCCCTCCAGTGGCTCCACCGCATGAAGGATGCCAACGCGCGGATCACCCGTTGGTATCTCGCACTACAGCCGTTTAAGTTTAAGGTGATCCATAGGCCGGGGGCACAGATGGTTGTGGCCGACTTCCTTTCCCGCTCGCAGGAGGGAGGGGGGGGGGGGGGGGGGCCAGACGGCTCCTCGGCCTAAGTCGGGCAGTGGAGGTATGTGGAGGGGGCGTGGTGCATCAGCTGCATGAGAGAGAGGTGTGGAAGGGGCTCAGGGAAGCAGCATCAGGTGAGTGATTAGTACACCAGAAACCAATTGTCTAATCACTCTCCCCTTTTAAAAACAGTAGCGAGCTGGACCTGGGAGGGGAGGAAGGAGACACGAGTAACCGCATGTGGAGTTGGACGCAGGAGCTGGGAAGACTCCACATGAGAACGAGCAATCGTGTAAAATAAAGCATTTAAAATTGCCAAGAAAGGCTTGCTGTCTTGCTGAACGAACCCAGAGTGGCACAGAACTGCCACAATGTGGGATTAGGATTAGGTGTGGCAGAATGACTCTATGATGATTCCAATAAGACAGCACTGTCCCCAGATCTGTGCAAACATCCCAGGACCTGCTAAGAAAAAAGTGTCCCACACCAACAGGAAGTCTTGTGACTGCGTTAGCCCGTTTCTTTCTGTCTGACTGTGAATGTTGTCTTTCAGGGCATTGAGTCCACACTTTTCCTAAGCTAAGAAATTAACTGACCTCTCTGGGTGCATTTGACAGGATCTCACTCCTCCATACTGACCCGAGGACTACTCACCAATCATCTCTCCCTGGTCATGAATCATAACTGCCAGGTCCTTGAAGATCTGGTTCACATCCATGATGTCAGACTGATGAACGGACAAAAAGCAAGAATCAGCTGTGGCAGGTGTGTGCAGGCCCAGGACAGGACAAGGCAATAAGCTACTGTTGGGTCCCCCATAATACACTTTACAAATAGAAGAGTAAGCAAAGGTCACCTCCAGCTGCCTAATATTGGTTTCTCTGTCTTTGATGAGCTCGAGGTCCTCCTCAGTGATGGCCGCTTCCTCTGTCTGGGTGGTCATCTGACCCCAGTCCTCCTGGCTTTACACACAGGACAGAAAAAAACATGACAACATTTGTTTTTCTGTCATTTACACATGTACAACGAACTTTAACAACACAACTGTAAGGGCACACAAAGTTTATATATAAAGGTTTGAGGAAATGTGTCCATGAAAAGTTAGAGGATAAATTAAAAGAGACAAATGCGCCTACACTTTGTACAGAAAACCTAAAAGAGTCTGTCAGTCATTCAATTCCATTTCAAAATGGAACAAAAAATGAAGAAATATTTTGAAATGAAAAACAAAAACATTTTCCGCTTTTATGCGCTAATCAAAAGTAGAAAAAAATGGATAATGAGCGGTCTTGTTCTGTTTTGGTAGCGTTCTTTGGAGGTTCTCTCTGGTTGGTGTACGCAGCGTGGGTGTACGCAGCGTGGGTGTACGCAGCGTCGGGTATATTCCCTGGCACTGAAGGAAAAGTTGGTTGTTTTCATCTACCAAAACTAAGAAGGAGATCGACTGGAACTGGGAACAAATCTCCATAAAAAAAAAAAATATTACTACGCTCTGCCTGTTGGACATGCAGGTCAAACAAACATTTTGATCCAAACAAAGACTCTTTGAATATGGAGGGTCTGTGATCATACTGAAAACAGAGAGAATTAGCTCCAGCTTTCCACAAACAGGCTATTTTATGCCAAGAAAAGAAAGTCTGCACAGAATTTTACAAATTTACAGATTTCATTCAATACATTCGAAAAACTAATTATTTATACATCAGATTTTTTTGCTGTGATATTGTCACTTTTTTTAGGGGCTTTTTGGAGTTAGTGGTCCTTATTCAAAAGTTCTGACAGGAACTGGGGCAAAGAGAGTGGATGGCTTGCAGCAAACGGCCCGAGCATTGAGGAGCTTTAACCTCTACACAGGGTGCCCACTCAACCCCCAACAGTCAAAGCTTTTCACCGGATTATATTCGTCTCTCACCTTTATAAAAATTCCTTTTTATTTTCAGTTTTTAACGGACAATTTTCTCTTCTAAATTCATTCAAACAATTAGCTGTTATGTATCGTCTTGATTCTTCAATCATTTCACACTTTGGGTCTCGATGATGCACCTCGCCAAGTTCCATTGGATAAAAACTCACTGACTATCACTTACTTATCAAAAGACACAAGCTTTTCATCCCGAAAACTGTCTTCAGTCTGAAAGAGAGGGGAAAAGCCATGTTTAACCATCCCTATCACAGTGGTGAGGCTACACTTCAAGCATCAATACATTCATTCATTCAAATCTTTGGCTTTTCTTCTGTCTGCTCGTCACTTACTGACAGGTGTGAGCCAGCTCTCGCCCTGGCTATCGATTCCCTCTCTTTCTCTGCGGCTTGTCGTTGGATTGCTTGGAAATTGTTGAGCGCTGCTGAGAAATCGCTCATCAAACGGTCCCTCTGGAGCTTCTGCTGCCTCTGAACACCACAGGACACCACAGGGCAGAGAGAGCAGAGTTAGACATACAGAGAAGAAAGCATGGAATAAAATGGATTCCTAAAAGTCTTCATCAAAGCAATGATTTAACCCTTACTTTTTCTTATTATTGACATTATATCTTTAAACACTAGAAGCGTAAACTTGCTTTCCATTGATTCATTTTATCTATGAAAATGAAACAAATCTGGAGGAATCTGTGTCCACTCTTATTGAACATTCTTATTATTCTCATTCTGAGCTGCTCAACAGTTTGTGGTGTTACGGCACCAGGGTTTGAATATTTATTAATAAAGATGAAACATGAATGAGAAAAGGACATGCCGAGCACACAAAGGTGCTTCTGGATGGATGGATGGAGCCAGGTTAACCTGCACAGATTACAGGGGCTGGTCCATCAGTTCAGGATCTAACCGCCACCAAAAGGTGACGTCACTCATGAACTTGTGACAAGGTATCAGCAACGTTTTTACCACCTAGGACGAACGTCTAAGTTATCTTTTTTTTTTTTAACAATGGTGGCCCAACGCATTAATGTCTGGCTGATTTTATAGAAAATCATGGTATCGTGGTATCGAGACTGGTGGAATTTCACTGGTATTGGTATCAACTACTAAATGTCTGGTATGGTGACATCCCTACTCAACCTCCTCCTGCATCCCAGCCTGCTTGAGAGGACTCCCACGGCAGGGATGCTGTTGGACCGGCTGATGATCACCAGCATTAATATATCTGTACATGGAGGCACATCTGAAAACAAATCAGGATGACTGCGTATCAGCCGAAGATTATCGTTTCTAGAGACAAGAAGATGGGACAAATTATTCTCCAGTTCTGCGAATACCAGATGGGCTCCCACAACATGTGCACTTTGTTGTATCATCAGCAGCAGGACAAGAAGAAAGCACAGAAACCAACTTCAACAAGACACACACTGAACTTCTGTTCAGTTGATCATCTGCCATGAATCATGGAACTTAGGAGTTCATCTATGGTACAAATGACATAACCTGTCACTCAAGTTTCTTCTGACTGTAAGAAGAATGTAACAGTTTTCATCTGATTCTAATCCGGATTAGAAATTATGATGAACCAGAATCAGAAGTCGAACAACAATGCAGCAGAGAAGCAAACGAGCCGCTGTAGGAGCTGCTGTAGGAGCCGCTGTAGGAGCCGCTGTAGGAGCCGCTGTAGGAGCCGCTGTACGAGCCGCTGTAGGAGCTGCTGTACGAGCCGCTGTAGGAGCTGCTGTACGAGCCGCTGTAGGAGCTGCTGTAGGAGCCGCTGTAGGAGCTGCTGTACGAGCCGCTGTAGGAGCTGCTGTACGAGCCGCTGTAGGAGCTGCTGTACGAGCCGCTGTAGGAGCTGCTGTACGAGCCGCTGTAGGAGCCGCTGTACGAGCCGCTGTACGAGCCGCTGTACGAGCCGCTGTAGGAGCCGCTGTAGGAGCCGCTGTAGGAGCCGCTGTAGGAGCCGCTGTACGAGCTGCTGTACGAGCCGCTGTACGAGCCGCTGTACGAGCCGCTGTACGAGCCGCTGTAGGAGCCGCTGTACGAGCCGCTGTAGGAGCCGCTGTACGAGCCGCTGTAGGAGCTGCTGTACGAGCCGCTGTAGGAGCTGCTGTACGAGCCGCTGTAGGAGCCGCTGTAGGAGCTGCTGTACGAGCTGCTGTACGAGCCGCTGTACGAGCCGCTGTACGAGCCGCTGTAGGAGCTGCTGTACGAGCCGCTGTAGGAGCTGCTGTATGAACCCGGGGGGGATAAGTCATTTGTTCTCACAGCTGACAGAGGACGGATATTTACATGTGCAGACTGACACTTACCTGCTCTGAGGGAGAGGAGGGCAACGGGATTGAGCCCAACTCTTTCAGGTTCTTGTTGGTGTCCTTTGCCAGCTGGTTGGTATAGTGTTGTATCTGCTGCCTGTATAAAAAAAAAAAAAAAAAAAAGCACATGACGGTGTAGCATTCCAGCAGGGCTGGGTACCACTTCTGGTTTCCTGAATCAATTCAATTCCAATTCACATGGTTGCGATTCGACTCAGTATGAATTCAAATCGTTCCGTTTCAGTCCAAATTTGGCTCGTCTACAAAAGATGTTTTCACAAATTTAACTGCAAACAATTTCATTCATAAAATACATTTGGACATTAGTAAAAATGTTGCTTTGCTTTAGTCGAGCTTCTCTCAGTTCTACATCCAAAACGTGTCGGTGCTGCCGCTTCTCAAGTTTCCCTCTCGCCACACACACTACAGGTTCTTTAGGTTCTATAGGTTCACAAATCTCATTTCTAAATGTAACAAGACTAGTCATCTTAGACAATCTAACAACAGTACTAGAGTGTAACAGCTGTGTTGGTTTCAACTGTCAGATTGAGCAAATTTATCAAACTCTCCATCTGTGTTTCTGGGAGCTGAAAACATTATAAATATAATAAAAATAATATTTGGAGGTTAATCAAACGGTACATACAAACGATCCTGAAGTTCGCTGGTGTCCTGCCTGGTTCCCAGCTGATTCACCATGGTCTTGATATGAGCAGCTGTCATGAGAAGACAATGACAAGTCTTAATACGTGAATATGAATAACAGCAGTTAATTAGAACATACAGATGCTACAACATGTGAAAGGAAACTATCAGAGGCGCAGGAGCGTGTGTGAATAGAAATGTGGCTTCTGCACAGTCCCACTCCATCACAGTGTCACTCAATGTGGAATCAACTCAGGACCGCAAGGAGTCTTTCAGTGAAGGGATAATGCTTCCATCTGCGTCCCAAACAGAACCTACTGAAATGTGTGGCATTCCAATTCAATCGTCAACACAAACAATTATTAATACAGCAGGACTAACCCAAGCCATTTAAATGGCAGTGCCTTTTTCTACAGGAAACTGTTGCAAACTGCATACTTTAAGCACACCAGCCATGAAAAACAAAGCCATGTATCAGCTTGACATTTGAGTGGCTCTGCAATGTAGAGAGGAAAATAAGCACCAAAGCACATCCAGCTCAAGTGTATGCATGATACAACACAGGCTTTTTTTCAGATTTCAGAGTGATGATATGCGGCTTGCTTACTCCTCTAATGCAGCCTGTCCTCAACCGTCTGCTGTCT
This sequence comes from Odontesthes bonariensis, assembly GCF_027942865.1. Lineage (NCBI taxonomy): Eukaryota > Metazoa > Chordata > Actinopteri > Atheriniformes > Atherinopsidae > Odontesthes > Odontesthes bonariensis. The sequence continues at coordinate 32,103,730 of NC_134523.1, forward strand.
AAGATCCATGAAACCAGTAGGCATGCAGCTCAGAGTGAGGCGAAGCAGTGACATGAACTACAAAAGTCTGTGATAAAGCCAACAGGGGTCACATCAGTTCAAATAGTGTTGAGAAAATGTTTCTAACATCTGCGCCGTGTTTCATTTATAATGTAAACGATGTAGTGCATACACCACAACGTGTTCAAATGAGAGCTGTGAGCTGCTCATCCAGATAAGAACAATAGTAATAGTCTAAGAAGCAATGAAGCTCACAAAATGTTTAATAGAAAAGTCACATGAACTTTTTTTTTTTTTTTTTTTTTTTTTTTTTTAAAAACACCTCAATGTCTGTCTGCTGGGACCATCATATAAAGAAAACCCAACGAGTACAAACTCTTTAATAGCAAAGACACAGCTTGGTGTTCGCTGCTTCTCCTAAAATACACACATTTAACTATAGATGCAATGCTGTTGGAATTTAAAGAACATAGACCTACCCAAGAACCTGGAAATAGGAATCACAGCCATTACATGTGCACAAAGTCATTTCATCCATTACTGAGAAAAGTTTTCTGACGTTGGAATTCATCTCAGCAGGTTTGTGCTGCCCCTCTGAAACAGAAGCCTCCTTAGTGATTCACGGCTGTGCCAACCCAGAGAACGCTAAAACTGAGGTGGCATTCCACTCTTTTGGAGGAACTTCACCTCACCGTGAGAAAGTCTGATTATGTGTAGAAAAATACATCTTAAAAAAAAAAAAATCGATTTTACCAGCGAATGATCCATTTATTGGGTCGGTAATCATTTTGTAGAATTATGAGATACTCATTTTAAAAAGTGTGAAAATGGAAATTGGCTTGACAACCCGATGTCCCTGTCACTGAAAAATGAACAGCATGCTTGACCAATTCAAATACTTTTTTACTTTTCTCTTCCTTTTTGAACAAACAGCACCCAGTGAGCGGCTTTCTGGTCAACCAGCCCGTCTCTGTTATTACACCCAGAAGTGTGGCTCCTGTGGGTACTTTTAGGAAAATGGGACCTGAACATCTGATATTAGGCTTTTACAAAGGGATGGAGACCATCTTGACAAACACCACCGACTTCTCTCCAGTTACAAGTGTCAATAGCACGCTTTTAAATATCTTTCTAGCAATCATTCATGATCAGTTTTTGAGCATGTGGAAAGGCTTTGTCACACTGAAGCACTTACTGTTCTGCGTGATCTTTTGGATGTTGGAGCTGCATGTCTGAATGAGCGTGCTGAAATCCCTGGAGACAGGGCGGAACTCTGCTTTGCCATACGACATGTTTGAGTCTGTCCTTGCCCCTCAGTTGGTGAGCTCTAAGTGCAGACAACAGAATATAAGACATACATCAAAACACTTTGTAAAGGGGGGGGGGGGGGGGGGGGGGGGCGCAATTATACACTATATTAGGTTGTGTCTCAGTTGAGGACATGATTTCTGAATGTCAATATAATAGAGCACGGATGTCCAAATCCGGTCCTCGAGGGTCGCTGTCCTGCTGATTCACATGAAATGGATCTCTTCAACAGATTGTTAAGTTCTGCAGCAGCCTGCTGATGATGCACTGATCTGAATCAGGTGTGCTGAAGCAGGGAAACATCTCCAACCTGCAGGACCGCGGCCCTCCAGGACCGGATGTGGGCGTCCCTGCCACAGAGCTAATGTTTACCAAAATCTTGACACAAAAAAAGCAGACAAGACCATCGTTCGATATGTAGCATTATGTCTAACATGGTCACCTTTTATGTCCGGATGGTTGAAATTCACTGTTTTACTGATGGAGAGGTAAACCTAAACTTGTTTCAATGGCTCCGGACACCTGTTAGCTTGTTAACACATAAGCCTGCTAATGTTCAAACAGAGCAGGCGTTCGGAATATTGGAATACGTCACACTATAGCTGGGACATAATGGTAGCACGTTTCATGTACAGGAATGTGCATAATACAGAGCCAGTCAGCTCAGTTGGCTTTCTGTTCACGGAATATTACGACAGACCGTATTGAGTTATTCTCCGCTTTTAGCTTCCTAGCTAATTTGTGCTAACTAGTTAGCTTTCTATTGTTTACAATACGATGGCTACATCAAATCCATTAACAATGTTAATCGCATATATGATTTATGGAAAACTGAAGAATAAAGCGTTTAGTTTCATGTGATACTTGCGTATTAGTCTGCTGAAAATGAACACATATGGGTAGAGAACTTTCGCCTGCGATTAGGTTTGGTGCTAGATAGTGTCAGCTGAGATCGTGGACCATTTCCCCAAACAACCAATCACCCATCACAGCCCAAACCTAACCACCAATCACAACATAAAATCCCTCCCACTTCATCCCGGCCTCCAATCGAAACCATAATCAACCTCGAAAGTCTGAATACTTTACTTCCTTATTTTGTGACGTTACCTCGCAACGTCACGCACAAAGGATTAGGTTGGGTCAGAGCTATAGAGTAATACAGAGTTGCGACACGCTTTGAAGTCGCCGCTAGGGCTGTCACGTGGTTCATGTGAGCCTCCGGAGTTCCAAACATCAGTGCTGTCAGTCAGTTTGAACGGGTTTTAGCGGGACGGAGCACAAAAACGATAACTTTAACATTTACGACGCAATTTTCGGTAAATATTGACCCATAATGTGCATTGATCACTTCACCGACTATGTATTTTAATCAACGTTTTTCTTTTTTGGAGCACAGAGACACATTTATCACCATTTTAAATCGTAGAGGGTACCCCTGCATGCTAGCAGGGGGCAGCTACCTCGTCCTCCTTTATACTGAATCATGCCAGTGGTCCAGCTTACCTTCAGATCTACATCCTTCAACAGAGCATGATGTTACTGTCTGTTCCCAGGATTTACTCCTGTTGTCCCAAACACTCTATCTGTAGAAGATGTCATTCAGTCTGTCTGTTCTCTCTGGTGTCAGATGGACAATGAGCCCCCCCCTCCCGCGACCCGATCGACGGATTCAGCGGGTATAATGAATGGATGGATTAAAATATGAATTTAACTTTTTTTCTGGTTAAAACCATATTAATGACAAAATAAATGTGTCAGTTGTGAAAAAAATAAACAAAACAGATTTAAACCAAACATTTTATTATAAAATGTCATCATAGAACATGTAAAACAAGCCTTAATAAAGAAGTTATTTTACTGCTATCTCTACTGTTGGGTAGATTAATCTGCAACAATGAACTGTATTTGATCAAATTCAAGGGTTTGGACATTGTAGAAAAGTTCTGAAGTCCTAAGGGTTGATCCATGGCAGCAGCGAGCACCACATCTGCTGACCTCCCTGACAACAACAGAGAAATTAATAAATTTATTATCACAGCTGCAAAGTCATGCTGAAAAAAACTTACTTAATTAAAGAACAGTCAGCTAATGCCTCACTATGCCAAAAATGTAGTAATTTAATCAATTTACCGGAGAAAATACGTCAGAAATACCAAAAATGTATTAAATATATTGTATTTTGGTAATGTTTTAAAACCTAACAATCAAAACAACTTTACACAATGTCACCTGACAATAAAAAGTTAACGGACTTTAGCAAGAGAGTCTGGCTGCAGACCTGCACTGTCAGGACCCACAGACGTGCACTGTCAGGACCCTGTTGCAGACCGTCACCTGCACTGTGAGGACCGGAAGTGCACTGTGAGGACCGGAAGTTGATTTGAAGCCTTTCAAAATAAAAGCGTGTGTATCGGAAGCACGTATTTTTAAACGATTTTAAACACTATATTTTTCAAGAGGTCCTCACAAATGAATTAATTAGTTAACAGTACGACATAAAATCTATCAATTCCCGGTCTATTGTTTTTATTTGTATTGTAAGCTTTTGTTTGGTCACTGCACACATTTTCTCTTAGGCTCATATTCATAAGTCAACATCTCACAAGATGCCATAGGCCTATACTGTACATTTTATTGTGTACTATAGAGTAAGTCACTGCTATTTCATTATCATTTCATTTTGACTTTATCGCACTGCTCTTTATATATATATATATATATATATATATATATATATTTCTTTCAATTTGTTTTTCTGTTGTATTATTCTGTATTTTTATCCTTAACCACCATAAATTTCATGTTTGGTTCTATGTCTATGCCAATTATGTTTTTGTGCTGCTGGAACACCTTAGTACCACTAAATAGTACCCTAACTCTTGATATCTACAGTATAATCTTAGTCAAATTATTAAGGGATCAATGAGAAAACATAAAAAACACACCAAGTCACAACATGATCAAATGTTCTGTAGTGTTTATTCAGTCAAACATTCACAATATGACAAAAAAATCTTTGTTTTTGTCGACTACCTGTTCACAAAATATCAACATGTCGTTAATATTGTGAAATATCATTTTGAAAGGCTCCAGGATCGCTTCTCTTTCATCCTCGTCCAGTTCTTCGTTCCACAACCTCCCATACTGTAGAGCAGCCTCTGCCTGTTCCTCTTCCCCCATGCCCAGAACGTCAGGCAGGTCCACTCTGGCAGACAACAGTGGTTTGTTGGCCTCAGCCCACTCTGCTGCATGTCTGCAATTTTGAAGAATGCGATCTTCAACCGAGTCCTATGGAAAAGACAGAAAGAAAGATGTCTGTACTATAGCTGCCACACCAACAGTATCTGACCAATTGATACTGTGCAAAAGCTTACGCCTTCCACTGGTGTGTCCACATCAGCAAGTCTGGCTCTCTTGGAGACCTCTGCCTGCTGCTCTTCTTCCTGAGTACTCAACTATTAATATGAATATATGCATTATACATACTTTATACTCTTACCTGAATTTGTAGTCCAGTTTTCTCTGTCCAGTTGCCAGGATTTAGTGACTGGGATAGGTTTCTAAAAGACAGAAAGTGAGGTGTCAGATGTTCTTCACTGCAACCTACATTCCCTTCATTTTCCTTTTACCCTTTTACAAACCAAACCACAACCTGCCAGAAGTTAGTAGCGTTGGCTAATACTTATGAGTACAAACAAACAGACAAATACATTATGCTTACCTTTAAATAAAATGCCACCTTTTGTATGTGCCTCTAAGTGGCTCTGCAGCTTTTGCTGGTTTAAATTGTAGGCACAGAGGGCAGTGAAACAGTTTGCAACATGACGTGCAGCGTTCAATTTTGGGCGTAGTGCCGGCGATTGTTATTGAAATATGCATCTGTAAGAGACAAATAATGTTGTAATAAGTAAAACTAAATTATTTATATTTATATATATATATATATATATATAGGCCTATATGGCGCATTTAAGTGAGCACTATCGATACGATAACGCTAAAGACTAGCCAAAAGTAAAAAAAACCTGATTCTTTAAAATTAATATAACTTTACAGTATATAGTTATTGAAATATGCATCTGTAAGAGACAAATAATGTCGTAATAAGTCAAACAAAATTAAACAAGTCAGCACTATCGATACGAAAAATGGCACATTTAAGTGAGCACTATCGATACGATTACAACGCTGAAGACTAGCCAAAAGTTTAAAAAAAAAACCTGATTCTTTAAAATTAATATAACTTTAGAGTATATAGTGTGCAACGTAACGTTAAGGTGAATAAAGACTGTTTCTGTTTCTTTGTATGAAAGAAAGTTGTTTTCACTCGACTTTTACTCACCTCGTCGTCTCCACAGTTCAAATGGGGAACGAAAAATACGTGCTCCTCGCTTGTAGCTTCGGGTCCTCACAGTGCAGGTGACGTCACAATGCATGTCTGCAACTAAGGGTCCTGACAGTGCAGGTCATGGGTCCTGACAGTGCAGGTCTGCAGCCAGACGCCTCTCGACTTTAGTGAAATGATCACGTTAATTACCTCACGTTAGCCTCCGTTACCAAGCTTTAAGCTAGGTCCCTAAATCCATTCCATTTTTAACATCAACATCGACATTTCATGCTAACCAAATGTAAAAATAACGATGTCTAAGAGTATACTTCTGATAGATAATGCTTAAAAATGTAAAAAAACGTTTAAAATGCTGTTATTTTATTAACTTACCAGTAATTGTTCTTGACGAGCAATTGAGGTTAACGGAGCTGCGTCCGTTGTTTGGAACTGTGGCGTCTCCGTGACCCACGTGACTTCCGCATTCCTTTCTTTCAATAGAAGTCTATGGGAGTGTCGCCACTCTCTTTTTACACCACTCTGGGTTGGGTTACAACTGATAACAAATCCAATGGTAATGGTTAAAATGGGTTCAGTGGTAACAAATTCATAAATACTTAGCGAGACTTACTGAAACATTCCCCAATTGATAGTTACACCATATCTTTCTATGCTACGCTACTGTTGTTTCTCATTTGTTTGTAAGTTGCATTGAGCTCAATAAAGGTGTTTACAAAAAAGAAAAAGGTAGGATTCAAGACGAGCAGTGTTCTGTGTCGAAAGTTGGACAGCAGCGCCACCGGGCGGAGACTAACATGTTTTCAGCTGTTATCTTTCAATATGCTGTGAGGTGTTCACAACTGGCTTTGAAATACCTCCACATATGCATCTTTAGTGACAGCTTGGGATCTGATATGCAGTCAGCTTTGCAATTTACATCAAAGAGTCATCAGCAGATCCACTGATAATGTCCAAGCAACAGAGCCAACCTTCCTTTGGCAAAGCATAGGCAAGCCACAGATTTCCACTACAACAGTGGTTATTATATTTCTTTGTTAACGAAGATGTGTTCTTCATCCTCTCTGAGTGCTCACATAAAAGGGAATATTTAAGGAGTCCTTTTCTGAACAAAATACACCGATCGCCTAACATCTCATTCATAAAAGCAGGTTATTTCAATGGAGAGAGTGAAGAATAAAAATATAGTATAGCAGAAAGCAGCAATGTGGCTGTAAGTAAAACAAGTTCATGGTAGAAACTGTTCATCAGGGAAACAACTGATGGTTGTATCACTAACAGAACACATCCTTCTCAACTTTTAGCATTTCTGTAGTAGCAGTGAACAAAGCAACTGTGAGCACAACTTTTAAGATCTGGATCTATTCTGGTGGTCCTGTGATTTAGGCCTGTTAATGGGCTTTGACCCAAATATTTAAAACCATCCACAACGACTGCTGTCCAAGCTGGTGGATCGTGGGCTTCCACCCCTCACCTGTAGCTGGATTCTGGACTTTCTATCACGCTGGGTTCCCACACCTCCACTGCTCTCAGCCCGAACACCGGCTCGCCACAAGGTCGTGTGCTAAGCCCACTCCTTTACACCCTCTACACGTGTGAGTCAAGATCGTGAAGTTGGCAGATGAAGAAGGGTGAGCTGCTTATAGGGAGGAGGTGGCGCGGCTGTCAGAGTGGTGCCAAGACAACAATCTGCTCCCCAACACACCAAAACAAAGGAGCTGGTTATTGACTTCAGAAAAAACCAAACTGACATCCAGCCACTCATCATCAGCGGGGCCTGTGTGGGGAGGGTTCAGGGTTGGAGAACGACCTTACCTTGAGTACCAACACCAAGGAGCTGCTGAAGAAGGCGCAGCAGAGACTGTACTTTCTGAGAATCCTCAGGAAGAACTGTCTCCCCCAAGAATTGCTCCTGGCCTTCTATCACTGCTCCATAGAGTGTGCTCACGTACAGACTGTGTGTATGGTACGGCAGCAGCACATCCTCGGAGAAGAAGGCGCTCCACAGGGCTGCAGAGAAAACAACAGGCTGCCCCCTCCCCACCCAGCAGCAGCAGATTTACACCCCCAGATGCCGCAGGAAAGCAATGGACATCTCAGAAGACTCTTCAAACCCCGGTCATTCAGTGGGGTTACATGGCACTGAAAGGATTGGATAATTGGCTAAATTACAATAAGAATGAGTTGAGCAAGGGTAATTCTCCTTGGATGTATGGCGGTGAATGAATCGAATCAGACTCAGGCATTGGAGAAAGATGGAGAACGCAGAGCCAGATGAAGCTACGTCCCTCTACATTTGGTCTGTGATGAGCTGCTTGTTGCACAAACTCGATGCCCAACGGAGCATTCTCCATCGCGTTGTTTGTTTGTTTCTGACGGCGACAACAGGAATATCGTCTCCTTTGACTTCCGGGTCACGACCCCGGGAAAACATCTGGAGCATGCGCAGAACGCAAAGTCTGATTCACCACGTGCTTCAGCGTCTACGAGCAGGTTTAGAGTGACTTTCAACCCAGTTATCTCGGGGTCTGAATCCGATCCGATCCAATTCTTAGTCAGATTAAGGTGTCTACATGCACTTAATAACTCAGTCTGATTGTAATTTAGCCAATTATCCGATCCTTTCAGTGCCATGTGACCCCACTGACTGTCTCTTACAACTCTTACCATCAGACAGGAGATACAGAGCAATGAAAACCAGGACAAATCACCTAAAAAACAGTTTTTACCCCAAAGTAATCATGGCCTGGAACTCAAAGGTGCAATAAAATATAATGTGCAATCTGTGTATATATATATTCAATTCAATTCAATTCAGTTTTATTTATATAGCGCCAAATTACAACAAATGTCATCTCAAGGCACTTAGATAATAAAGTCCAATTCAAATCAATTGGAGTTCAATTCATTGTAATCATAATTAATTTCAAAATAATCCAATTCATTCATATAGAGCCAATTCAAAAACAAATTCCTAGCTAAGGAAACCAACAGATTGCACTGAAACTTGTCTTCAGTCCAATCTCCCGTCCTGAGCGTGCCTGAGGCGACTGTGGAGAGAAACGACTTTTTTTCAACTTTATTTATTGGTTTTCACAATTTAAAATGACACATAAGACATACAGAAATACAGAAATATAAGAACACCCACCACCCCAAGGGGACAAGCAGAAAAGAAAAGAAAAAAAAATGGAATAAAACATATTAATTAAAGAAATGAAGACAAAATAAAGGTGTGTGAGAGAGCATTCATGTGGTTTTCAGTAATGATGAATGACAATATATACATGACATATCAAAACGTTATACCTGTCCGAGCAGGTATTGTAATAAAAGGTTGCCATAACCTGCTGAAATTATTATTAGGACGTCGTAGAGCCAGTCTAATCTTTTCTAGCTTCAAGAGTTGTAGCGTATCTCTAACCCAATGTTTGTAGGAGGGTGGAGCAGCCTGCTTCCAAAAAAGTAAAATTATTCTTCTCGCTATGAGGGTGACAAAAGCAACTCCATCAGATTGTGCCCTAGGAATATGGTCATTCTCACATTGAATACCAAAAATGGCTGTGAGAGGTTTTGGGTTTATTGTTCTTTTAAATACTTTGGATAGGGTATCAAATATAGAAGACCAATAATTCAACTTTATATTTTATTGAACAACACCGCCACAGAAAAAAAAATGTTCGAGTTGTTACAGTTTTTTTTCTTTTTTTTTTTCTCCATTCTGCTCGATCATAAAACAAAAACAATGACAGTGTAAAAGAAACAGTTCTCACAGTTCTTGGCCCTGGTGCACAGGTTGATGAACTTTAAGAGTTTTACACCCTCACCTAACCCCATTCCTCACCACCACTTCCAGCCACGGGGCCCAACGCTCTGTAAATTGTGTATTTTGGAGTCTCGACATAAAAGTAATTTTTTCCATTATGTAAATTCTCCTAACTACTGACTGCAATGTATCAAGTGTTGGGGGGGCTTTTTTAAGCCAGTTTAGGGTTATTGCTTTCCTAGCTGCTGTAAGTAATATATGCAGTAGATATCTCTTTTTTCTTGCTCATCTCTGTTTCAGGGATGGCCCCAAGGATGGCCAGCAGCAGGTTCCTGAGAAGCAAATGTTTTGTCTAATAAATCAAATATCTCCCTCCAAAAATTGTCTAAAAGGGGATACTTCCAAAATATATGTGTGTGGTTAGCAGACTCATATCCACAATTTCTCCAGCATGTACCTGTTTGACTGGGATCCATTATGGAAAGGATTAGCGGGGTTCTAAAGAATCTATGGACTATTTTCCACTGGAACTCTCTCCATAGGTTTGCACAAGTAACTTTATGCACTTCTGAAATACTTCTATGCTTATCTCTAGTTCAACTTATGTTTCCCATTTTTGTTTAATATGTAGAGTGTTTTCTTGTTTCATAGTAGACAGCGTATTGTATACACTAGATCAGTGTTTCTCTGTTCCGGTCCTCGGGACCCACTGCCCTGCATGTTTTCGATGTTTTCAACGTTTCCCTCCTCCAGCACACCTGATTCAAATGAATGGCTCCTGATCAGGCCACTGCAGAGCTTGATGACGAGTTGATAATTTGAATCAGGTGTGCTGGAGGAGGGAAACATCGAAAATGTGTCGGGCAGTGGGTCCCGAGGACCGGAATTGAGAAACACTGCAGTAGATATTGGTCTCCTAGTATGCTCTCTTTTTTGGATCCTTGTCAAGGATTGTTCTATGGGTGAATCAGTTTTTTTAATGGATGTCCAGTCTGGGTGTTTAGTCAGATAGCTTCTTATCTAAGGTAATTGTTAAGGTTAAAATTGTTGTTTAAGGTAATTGTCCATTTTTTCTGGGTCGCGTTCTTCATCTTTGTCTGAGTGCATGTCTTTGTAGAACCCTGCAAAGGCCTCTGCTATTTAATTTGGTTTGTATAAGAATGGTTTGTCTGATTTGTCACTTTTGATTTTTTGAACTGTTGTGAGACTGTATTGTTTCCTCAACTGAGACGCCAGTAGGCGACTAGCTCTACCCCCATGCTCATAGTATTTTTGTTTCAGGATCCTTAAATTTCTTTCGACTTTTTTCATCAAGAGATCATCAAGTTCCTGTTTAGCCCTTTTCAACTTAAGTAGATTTTCTGCCGATATATTTTCTTGATGTTGTTTTTCTAGGTCATCTATCTTTTTTTCCAGTTCTATACGTTTATCTGTCCTAGCCTTTTTAAAAGTTGAGGCCAACTGGATTGTTTTTCCCCGTATCACAGCCTTAGCCGCTTCCCACAGTATGATTGGGGATATGTCTTTGTCATTAGATTCCAGATAAAAGGTAAACTCATCTCTTTAAGATGTTTGAAATGCTGGTATTCCCAGCAGGGAGGTATTTAGTCTCCATCTACTCGAGGTGGCCGCCCTTCCCACATTCCAAACCACTGACACAGGTGCATGATCAGACAGGGTTATATTGTGAATTTGACAGTCTAGTACTCTAAATGATTCATTACTAGGCATAAAAATATAATCATTCCTGGAGTATGAGAATGAGAGTAAAACGTATAATCTGGGTGAGTGTTTGAGTTCATACTTTTATCTAGAAATGGGTTCCGCGTACAGTTGAAGTCTCCTCTAATCAGGAATAAAACTTGTGCCTTCTCAAGTACTAAGTCAAATATAGTTTTCATAAATTGTGGGCTGTTATCATTTGGGGCATACACATTTAACATTGACACCTGGGTTCTGTTTATGGTACCATTAATCAATACATAACGCCCTTCTTTGTCCTGAAATGAGGAGTCAAGGCAGAATTGTAGTGATCTATGTATCAAAATGGCTACACCCCGTCTACGACCTGATTTGTGTGAGGAATAGAAAATCTGTAAGGCCCATGATCTGTTTAATTTCTTATGTTCAGCCTCAGACAAGTGTGTTTCTTGAGGGTAAGCAATACTACAATCCATCTGTTTAAGTTGGTCTAATATTTTTTTTTTTTTTGAGGTAGGCCTACTGTGCAACCCCTTCACATTATATGTAATGTAACTACCTTGCAGGGTGACATCTCAAGCTGTTATTGTCAATGCCCCTCAATGAGGCTGCACTACCATCTGTAGAACAAAATATGTTGTAAGTCATTTGTTGCCTTTCAGGCAGAATGAACGACTCCCTTTGAACAGGAAGAAACCTCTGGCAGAACCAGAACCAGGAAGGGTGGCCATTCGCCTCCACCAGCTGGGGTTTAAGAGGACAGAAAAGAGGGGACAACAAACACTGTAACACCATTCAAAGGATACCTGTTGGAACAGGGAAACACAAGTTAATGACCACAATAATGTCACATATACATAATATCATTTGAGAAATTAAACGGGGGAAAAAGAGAGTAAAGTGAGGAAAGGTGTGACAGATGAGGCCCCCCAGCAGTCTGGGCCTATAGCAGCTTAACTATGGGATGTTTCAGGATCACCTGAGCCATCCCTAACTATAAGCTTTATCAGAAAGGAAAGTTTTAAGCCTGGTCTTAGAAGTGGAAAGGGTGTCTGCTTCCCAGAAATTTACTGGCAGCTTATTCCACAATAGAGGGGCCTGATAACTGAAGGCTCTGCCTCCCATTCTACTTTTAGAAACTCTGGGAACCTCAAATAAACCTGCAGTTTGGGAACAAAGTGCTCTGTTGGGAAAATATCTTACAATGAGATCTTTAAGATATGATGGAGCTCGGTCATTAAGAGCTTTATATGTAAGGAGAAGAATCTTAAATTCTATTCTGAATTTAACAGGGAGCCAATGAAGAGAAGCTAAAACTGGAGAAATATGATCTCTGCTGTTAGTTCTCATCAGAACTCTGGCTGCAGCATTTTGGATCAGCTGGAGGCTTTTCAGAGAATATGTGGGACAGCCCAATAATAAAGAATTACAGTAGTCCAATCCTGAAGTAACAAATGCATGGACTAGTTTTTCTGCATCACTCTGAGACAAGATGTTCCTGATTTTAACAATATTACGAAGGTGAAAGAAGGCAGTCTTAGAAACCTGTTTTATATGCGAGTCAAATGATAAGTTCTGGTCAAAAATAACTCTAAGGTTCCTCACTGTAGAACTAGAAGCCAAGGAAATACCATCTAGAGTAACTATATAGCTAGACAATTTCTCCCTGAAGCGCTCAGGTCCAAAGATAATGACTTCAGTTTGTCTGAATTTAGAAGCAGATAGTTCTGAGTCATCCAGGTCTTTATGTCTTTAAGACATGCTTGTAGTCTGACCAACCTATTGGGTTCATCTGGTTTTATAGATAAGTACAACTGGGTATCATCAGCATAGCAATGGAAATTTATGCCATGCTGTCTAATAATGTTACCTAATGGAAGCATGTATAAAGTAAAAAGAATCGGTCCAAGCACAGAACCCTGGGGAACTCCATGACTTACTCTGGTGTGTGAGGAAGATTCTTCATTTACAAGAACAAACTGAAATCTATCAGATAAATATGACTTAAACCAGCCTAATGCAGTTCCTTTAATCCCAATAACATGTTCAAGTCTCTGTAATAAGATACTGTGATCGACCGTATCAAATGCAGCACTGAGATCCAACAGGAAAAGCACAGACACAAGTCCGCTATCAGAGGCTAAGAGGAGATCATTGGTAACTTTCAGCAGTGCTGTTTCTGTGCTATGATGCAGGAATTAATTACAATTATATTCTTCAGTCACTGGCGGTTAGGCATGGAGTGATTCTTAGCAAGAGAAACTTAATTTGGCTGCTCAAAAAGCAGGGGCTCCAACGCAAACAATATGCTGACCTTGGGTGCATACATACATACTACAAATACATACTGTAATGCTAATGATTATTGAATATATGAGTATTATACTCATAACATTTTCACAAGTTGTCTAAAATGTGACAGAGCTTTTAACTAGGCTAGGTGCTTCTACTACCAACATTATTCATATCTGTATTTATATCTAGTCAGTGACCTATAGCATGTTAATTGTATACTCACTTTGAACACGCACACCTCTTGCATTTAGAAGTCCATGCATGAGCTTGTAGCCGTGTTTGGATGGGTTCTGTGAACGTTGAGTACCATGCGGTCCAATTCCTCGTCAGCAACAGATGAATAACGATCTGTCTTTCTGCACAGAGAGACAATTTGGAGTACAGCTACATTTTAGGTAGTTATAGGAGTAGTGAAATCAGTACTGTGAAAAGAGTGTGTGTATTTAGCTGTAATTACCTTAGACCACATTCTCTCCTGATGGTCCTCTTCGACACACCAAAATATTCTGCAATTTCACCAACTGTTAATCCACAGATCACATGATGCTCAGGAACATGATTCGGTATGTTCAATGCATCCCCTGCTGGTCCCCTGCTTTAAAGAGAGAATGGAATGACATAACTACATTATCATGACTTTACCTGATTGAATTAACAGATGCTAATTTCAATAAGTTCAAAATTGTCTTTAAAATTAAAATAATCAAATTTCATAGTTTTAGGTTAATTTTTAGATTATTTCATCTGGGCTATACTGAGTAAAGATAGATATTCATAGAAAATGTCTCCATCTTTCGGGCTTACTATAAAAGTGTTAGTCACGGCCCTTACTTTGGAATATTTGTACAATAATATAATAATAGGTGAAAGAGATGATATAAAATGTGCAAATGTCGGATTATCATATTAATCCACATGAAAAAATGAGAATAAAAGATGAACGAATGAAACACCATCACCAGCTCAATATTATCACTGTAACTTTACTGGACAAACGTAATAGAGACTCGGGACCTTACAATCACTGACCAAGTTGGTAACCTCGGAGTGTTGATAGACTCAGATCTGACTTTCAGCAGCCACATCAAAGCTGTCACCAAGGCAGCTTTTTACCACCTCAGAAAAATCAACAGAATTAAAGGTTTCCTCTCCCAAAAAGACCAGGAGAAACTCATCCATGCATTCATCTCCAGTAGACTCCATTACTGTAATGCTCTTTTAACTGGACTTCCCAAAAAGAGCATTAAACATCTGCAGCTCATCCAGAAAGCTGCTGCTGGAGTTTTAACCCGGACTAAGAGATCTGAACACATCACAGCAGCTTTAAAACCTTTACTCTGGCTTCCAGTCAGTCACAGAATAGATTTTAAAAGCCTGCTGATGGTTTACAAATCCCAGAACGGTTTAGGGCCAAAATACATCTGTGATATGTTCAGAGAATATAAACCCAGCAGAGCTCTTAGATCCAAGGACTCAGGTCAGCTGGTCCAGTCCAGAGTCCAGACTAAACATGGAGAAGCAGCATTTAGCTGTTATGCTGCAAACAAGTGGAACAAACTGCCAGTGGAGATTAAACTTTCACCAAATGTAGACATTTTTAAATCCAGGTTAAAGACATTTCTGTTCTCATGTGTCTATGCATGAAATATCTTTGAACTTATCTAGACTGTTGCTTGTTTTTAAATTCATTTAAATTATTTTATTTGTTTCTCTTTATATTCTTTTATGTATTTTTAATGCTTCTTACACTCCCTGCTGCAATGCTTTTATTTTATGTAAAGCACTTTGAACTGTTTGTACATGAAATGTGCTATATAAATATATTTGATTTGATTTGATGATTTGATAATAATCCACACCTGAAACGATCCCGCGAATGGGGATGCATTTCTCGGCATAACACCGGGTCCAGAGGGGTGTTCCACG
Organism: Odontesthes bonariensis; assembly: GCF_027942865.1. Lineage (NCBI taxonomy): Eukaryota > Metazoa > Chordata > Actinopteri > Atheriniformes > Atherinopsidae > Odontesthes > Odontesthes bonariensis. Next base: position 32,119,074 of record NC_134523.1, read on the forward strand.
AAGCTGGATTAAGGGAAAGCCTGGTTTATCTCCATCATGTCATGAGCCACTCATGTAGTGTGCGCATGCGCCTAATGTTGTTACAATGAATCTAATGCGCGTGCCACAGAGGATATGACAGTTGGATATGACAGTTGATATGACAGTTGAAGATCTGCTACTGTGACGGGCAGTCGTGTTATGTTTGATCCGAATAAATACCGCTAACCAGAGAAGTTGTCCTCCTATGTTTACCCGGTTCATACGAGTTCTACATGGTGTCAGAAGTAAAAACGTAAAACGGCGAAGTTTCATCCACCAGAAAGTCTGGATTTCACTCGACCGGAGCAGTGGCCGGAGTGGCGTCAAAGATTTCAAAGATACCGGCTAGCTACAAAGATGAACTACGAAAGCAGCCTGGAACCAACCGTTTCCAACCGCCGGGGGGGCAAGGAAAAAAATGTTTTAGGTGTGGCAAAGACTACCACACACAGGCACAGTGTAAAGCGGTGAACGCTACGTGTAGAAATTGCCAAAAAGTTGGGCATTTCGCAACCGTATGCCGGTCAGCCAAACTCAACGAGCTTGTTAACATGGGGGCAGAGTACAAGGCAAGCGGAGACAATGGGCACTTTCTCGGCGAAATCAAAGCCGCCTGTTACCGTTACCGACTCCACCACCCCATGGACTGTAAAGCTGCGAATAAGTCAGACCCGAGTAGAGTTTAAGATCGACACAGGGGCCGACACTACCGTCATATCGGAAGACACATATCGCCGATTAAAACCCAGACCAGCGTTAGCCAACAACACCACATCCCTCCAGAGCCCGGGAGGCAGACTGGATTGCTTAGGAATGTTCAACACGACAGTGAAGTACTCGGGCCAGCTGTACAAATTCAGCATTCATGTTATTAGAACACAGGGAAGTAACTTGCTGGGGCGCAATGTGGCAGAGGCGATGGGGCTGGTGAAGAGGCTAAATGAGGTACAGAGCACGTTCGACACAGAGCTGGGCTCACTCAAAGTAAAACCTGTAAAAATCCACCTAAAAGAGAACGCTATTCCCTACAGCGTGAGCACTGCTAGGCGGGTGTCTGCTCCTCTTTTCCCCAAAGTCAGGGCTGAGCTGAAGAGGATGGTGCAGTGTGGCGTCATTGAGGAGGTCAAGGAGCCGACGGAGTGGTGCGCACGCATGGTCCCGGTTCCCAAAAAGAATGGCGAGGGGAGAATCTGCGTCGACCTCAAACGCCTGAACACCGCAGTTAAGAGGGAGAGGTATGTCCTGCCCACCATAGATGACATCCTGCCGAGGCTGGCAGACTCTCGGGTGTTCTCCCTTCTAGACGCCGCCAGTGGATTTTGGCAGACACCACTGGACCAAGACACGGAGATGCTCACCACCTTCATCACACCCATGGGAAGGTACTATTTCAAGCGGCTCCCTTTTGGAATCTCCAGCGCCTCCGAGATATTCCAAAGGGAGATGTCGGTGCTGTTCCGCGACCTGGAGGGCGTTGAGGTATTCATGGACGACATCCTTGTCCATGGTGCTGACGAGGGCCAACATGAGGAGCGACTGCAGGCAGCCCTACGCATCCTGAAGGACGCAGGCCTAAAGCTCAATGAAGACAAGTTTCGCCTGCGCCAGAGAAAGCTGACATACCTGGGACACTGCATCGATCAGGAGGGCATTCGACCCGATCCATCAAAAGTCAGTGCCATCATGGAGATTCCAGCGCCGAGCGACGTGCCCGAGCTACGTGCCCGAGCTGCGGAGGTTCCTGGGTATGGTTCAGTACCTGGGCAGGTACCTGCCGAGCCTGTCAGCGACAGCAAAACCCCTCAACGACCTGCTGAAGAACAACGCTGTGTGGTCCTGGGACACAGCCCAAGCCGAGGCCTTCAGCAAGGTAAAGATACTCGTTTGCACAGCACCCACACTGTCATTCTATGACATCAACAAGCCAACAATAGTGAGCGCCGATGCCAGCAGCTATGGGCTAGGCGCCGTGCTGCTGCAGAGGCATGATGATGGACTAAAACCAGTAGCATTCTGTTCTCGGACACTAACTGACTCTGAGACGCGCTATGCGCAAATAGAGAAAGAGTGCCTGGCAGCTGTTTGGGCATGTGAGAGGTTCTCCCAGTATCTGTGTGGCCTAGAGAGTTTCACAGTGCACACAGACCACAAGCCATTAGTTCCACTGATCAACAACAAAGATCTCGACACAGTTCCTCTGCGATGCCAACGCTTACTCATGCGTATGATGAAGTACAACCCCACAGCAGAATATGTACCTGGTAAAACACTGACTGTAGCAGACACACTTTCCAGACAACCGTTACCAGCAGTACAAAGTGAAGTGTCAGAACTGATCTGTGATGTGACAGCTTTTGAAAATGCAGCACACACCGCCTGGCCAGTATCCCCATCGAAACTGGAGCGGATCAAGCAGAACTATTTAGTTGTGATTGACTATTTTTCTCGTTACCTGGAGATCGCCCACTTGCCTGACATGAGCAGCCAGACCACCTGTGCCCGTCTGAAGAACATCTTCGCGCGGTGGGGGTGTCCAGATGAGCTGTACACAGACAACGGAGGTCAATTCGTGAGCAGAGAATTCAAATCCTTCACTGACACTTATGACTTCACACACCACACTTCCAGTCCTCACTACCCACAGTCCAACGGTGAGGCTGAGAGAGCTGTACAGACAGCCAAAAAGATCATGCGGCAGGCTGACCCATTCCTTGCTCTCATGAGCTACAGAGGAACACCCTTGCAAGCCACTGGTGCCAGCCCCGCACAGCTGATGCTGGGCCGCCAGATCAAAACGACTGTGCCTGCTCTCGACACAGTCCTCTCCCCAAAGTGGCCTGACTTGGAAGCAGTCAGGCAAGCCGACGCCAGAGCCAAGGAGGGCTACAGGCGTGCATTCGACAGGCGTCACGGCGCCCGTGCACTTCCACCTCTCACCCCAGAGGCGAGCATGGCGGTGAAACTGGACAACGAGTCTGGTTGGACAACAACCGGCACGGTCCACAGCATCCACCCTGCGCCTAGGTCCTACCTGGTGCAGACCGACAGGGGAGTCCTGCGTCGCAACAGACGTCATCTACGACCAACATTCGACACAGCTCAGCGGCATGGTGAAGACAACGTGCAGCTGAGCAGTCAGCCAGGTGAGGCAGAGGGCACGCAGGCGTGCCACACAGAGACTGTTCCTGAACAGCCTGTTCCTGCAGAAAACACCCTAACTCGAGTGACTTCCAGAGGCAGAGTCATTCATACACCCGCAAGACTGAAAGACTTTGTGTTAGATCGACCATAGTTTGCCACATGGAGCAGAATAACCTCCGGCAACTATGCAGGTTACTGGGTAGTCCACCCCATGACCTTAGATTACCTGTGTGATTAAAAAAAAAAAAAGAGATTGATATCTTTGATATTTATTGTATGTTGTATTGCATGAAAAGTTAAGTATATAGTAGCCTATGTCCAATGTGCCTTATGATAGAGTAAGAAATATTTAAAAACAATGAAATGCTTGGCTTATATTTAAAGTGTTGAAATCACTTAGATTGTTTCAGATATGCGTTTGCGTAATGTGTGTATATGTATGCTTGACAGAGACCTGTCTGTCAGTGTGCCTGGGTATAATAATTAATAGTCAGTTAAACAATTTTGTTTCATTTCTGTGTTGAGCCCAGCCATTGCCTTCGTCTCAAAAAGGGGAAGATGTCATGAGCCACTCATGTAGTGTGCGCATGCGCCTAATGTTGTTACAATGAATCTAATGTGCGTGCCACAGAGGATATGACAGTTGGATATGACAGTTGATATGACAGTTGAAGATCTGCTACTGTGACGGGCAGTCGTGTTATGTTTGATCCGAATAAATACCGCTAACCAGAGAAGTTGTCCTCCTATGTTTACCCGGTTCATACGAGTTCTACACATCATTCTGGCTCATTTAACAGAGAGTTCCGTTCCACCAACGTAGCTTATTTGAATGCCCGCTGAGTAACCATGGTAACTTATACTGCTGAACTAGCATGCTCTTGGGCAGGCTAACGTTCATGCTTAGCTTCTGTGTCTCAAAGAATATCTGAAACAGACTCCCGAAAGAAAGTTCCACCTGGTAGAATTCAACTCATGTCTTATATAAAAAACAAAACAAAAAAAAATTGTGGTTATCATATCACCACTTTCACTGTCTCAGAAAATCAATAAATCAATCAGTCAGTGCAACTAAAGAAATGCAACTATACAAGCACTGAACATGAAATTGAATGAAAAAGAATATGGAATTCATTAAAACTAATTGATACCTTATTACATCTCCGTCCCACATTTCACAAACACCCACCCAGGACCAGACTCAGAAAAATGGGGGACAGGTCCTTTCAGGCTGCTGCTCCACATTTACAGTAGCCGATAATGTAAAACAACCTACTGGCTGAAGTATTTGCATTAAGTTCATCATCTCCCTCAGGCTTCCCCATGTTATCGGTGCACTACACTGTGCCCATGTACGCATCCAGGCCCCTGCTGGACCTGTGGAGGCTGACTATGTACACCAAACATTTTTCCATATCCTAAATGTACAGGTACACTTGGGGATAATTGTCCATAGACTCTGAACTGGATTTCTCATTTTGAAAAACACCACATCAACCCCTTTGGGTAATGCTGAGCAATGTTACATTTATGCCCTGTGAAACCTCATCATTGACTCCTATCCTCCGTGCATACAGATGATCTGTGATAGAGCTCATTTCATTTCCAACATTGAGGCTAAATGGCCGGGATCGGTTCATGATTCTAGGATCTTCCGAGCATCCTCACTGGCACAGAGGTTTGCACAAGGCGCGAGAATTTTACTGACCCGAAGGAGTGTACTTTTGAAGTAAGGTGTAGCATAGGCAGAATTTTGGTAATCTAATGAGAGGTCAGGTGTAGAGGTCATCTTAAGGAATTTAAAGTGCTTGTCATACTTTATTATAAATAGCCATATAAGGCACATATTGCATCAAATTGCCTAAAGTCTTAACACATGTATATCCATCCAACATTACTCTTATTCTGCAGGAGAGTTCAGTGGTGTCCTGCTTGGGGACAGAGGCTATGCATGCTGGCCGTACCTCCTCACACCATATCCTGATCCACGAACAAGGGCATGCACATGCACATTCACATGCACATGCTAAATCAAGGGCACGGATAGAAATGACCTTTGGCCAAATTAAATCCAGGTTCATTGCTTAAACTTCTCAGGCACCATGGCTGACTTCTGACAGAGCCATCTTAAATTAATAGTATACTTCATATTTTATACATTTTGTCTTGTGGACAACTTTTCAGGCTTATTTCCTTTGATCCTTATTGTTGTGACCTTTGAGTTAGAACTTCTTTTCATAATTTAGCATTGACACAGTAGCAGTTTAAATCAGAGCAAGTGTAAGAAGGCTGAATGGACAGAGATGATTTATAACTTTCCACACCTCTTTCCACACCCATATCTAGTTTGGTGCTCTCTTTATTGGACAAACACATTTCTTCAAAGGCTACTTACCACTCTGAAACATGTTCCTGTACTTTACCTTCACTTGCTGCCAGGTACGCTTTTGGCTGTTAACATTGCTCCTGCTGAGATGTAACAGTGAAGAATTAATATGTGGGTCACACACACAGGATAATATAGTCACAAAGTATGATGATGCGTGTCAATTATTGGGTTATTAATAAACTGAGCAGGGCCAGTATATTTGTGGTGTACATCTCATACAGAGACAATTCAGCATGCTTTATGTAAACACATTATAACACAAAGAGGAGAGCATAAATACATGAGGACAGTAAAATAAACGTGTAACAATTGACAATGGTATGAAACTTCAGTATTTAGTCTGTCTGCAGTTGTTTGCCATGCCGTTTCCCTCGCTTTATTGATCACAGCTGTATTACCATTTCTGGTGATGACACTTTTAAAATCCTCATACAGCTCCATATAAAACAGGTTTCTAGGACTGCCTTCTTTCATCTTCGTAATATTGTTAAAATCAGGAACATCTTGTCTCAGAGTGATGCAGAAAAACTAGTCCATGCATTTGTTACTTCAGGATTGGACTACTGTAATTCTTTATTATTGGGCTGTCCCACATATTCTCTGAAAAGCCTTCAGCTGATCCAAAATGCTGCAGCCAGAGTTCTGATGAGAACTAACAGGAGAGATCATATTTCTCCAGTTTTAGCTTCTCATAGTTGGATATTTTCCCAACAGAGCACTTTGCTCTCAGACTGCAGGTTTACTTGAGGTTCCCAGAGTTTCTAAAAGTAGAATGGGAGGCAGAGCCTTCAGTTATCAGGCCCCTCTCTTGTGGAATAAGCTGCCAGTAAATGTCCGGGAAGCAGACACCCTTTCCACTTTTAAGACCAGGCTTAAAACTTTCCTTTCTGATAAAGAACATAGTTAGGGATGGCTCAGGTGATCCTGAAACATCCCATAGTTAAGCTGCTATAGGCCCAGACTGCTGGGGGGCCTCATCTGTCACACCTTTCCTCACTTTACTCCCTGTTTTTTTTCCCCTGTTTAATTTCTCAAATGACATTATGTACATGTGATATTATTGTGGTCATTAAAGCTGCCGTCGGCAACTTTTTTTTAGTCATATTAGCTTGAACTGTCATGGGATTCTGGAAGTAGAATATTAAATAGGCTGTTTAGGAAAAATCCCGAATTCTGTAGCTCCCTCTAAAGCCTGTAATCGTGCTTGCAAAAATCGAGCGCTCCCGGCTGTTTTTAACCAAATTGTCCTGATAATTATTGCAGAGAACATTCTTCAGCATTCTTAAAAAATATGTGCTGAAAGCTTATCATGATGACCCCAAGCCCAACAAACAACAAAAGAACAGCATTTTGACCTGAATGTAACATTCTTTCACATGTGCAGCATTCACACTAGCTTGTCAACAACGTAGCTCACAGTGTCAGATAGAGCATTGGCAGGTAACCCAGCTGAACTCTATCTGCAGACAACATGTACAGGAACTCAGGGGCAATACTTCAACGTCTCACTGCATGCAGTTTTACACCCAGTAAAACTGAGTAGAGAGGTGCCAGAGCTGCTCCTGCAGCCACATCTCAATAAAAAAAATAATATTCCTGCTGTTTCCTCATCAGAGGTCCAAACTTGTCCATTCCATCTGCTAGTGATACCACAGATCCCATGACGATCAAGGGAAGAATTGGTTTAAACCTCTTTGATTTTTCTTTCCAGTCTGTTCCCACTCTGCATCTGAGTCTCTTCTTCAACTCATCTTGATTCGGACGTCTTATTCCAGGCACTTCCAGGCAGGAGCTTTGGAGAGCTCAGTTAGCTGCTCCTGCAGACAAACAACTTTTTTGTTGCCATGGTTATACGTCATCACAACAGTTGTAAAGTCATTCAGGCAGCACAACATCCAAGCCAACACAGAGAAATCCTGAGATTAAAGGAAAAAAAGGAGAAATCTGTCAGTGGGGTTACATGGCACTGTAAAAATCGGATTATTGGCTAAATTACAATCAGACTTAGTTATTAAGTGCATGTAGACACCTTAAAAGCTGACACTACACCCAATACATAATGATAATACATACACAGAGGAACAATAATGATCATTGGACCCTACACCAAAACATTTCATAAACGCATGAAATTTGCGATTTTGAATTTGCCGCTTGGAAATCCTTCCTGGAATTCCAGACTGGGGGCGGGGCTTCCGTGCGACATCACATGTGCCATGGTTTTTCCTGGCTGCCGCTATTGTAGTATGCTTGTTGAGTGGTGAAGGCAATAAAACGTCGGGTTCAGTGCAGTTTTTATTGCGAGTATACGACGTGCTGTGGGTGCGTGTGTTGCCCTCAGCACCAGCAGCTCACACCACCGGGGACAGAGGAAGCAGAGAGACCCGCGGTCGGAACTTGTGTCTGTGTCTCCCTGTTCGCCTGCCTCCTCTCTGGTGAAATCAGCCTGAGCGCATCCCGCCGTGTTCAGCTCCCTGCGGTGCGGACGCTCAGGGGGAATCCACCTGGCGGAGAGCGGACACACCTCGGGATGGATGCCCTGAAATCAGCCGGCAGAGCGATCATCAAGAGCCCCGACGTCCCGCAGCACACATGGGGAACTTCCAAGCACGAAAGTGAATGGGAGTATACTTGTGTTTGGACAAGGTTTCAGTGCCGCAAATGTAGCAACAGTGGTGTTATCTATCAGAGATGGAGAGGAGGGCGTTATGGGATTCTGTCTCTTTGTTGCAGCCTAATGGACTGTTATGTTTTATTACCGGTGACCTTTTTTTGTTCCACCTGCTTTGGTGCCAAACAGTCCAGCTGTGTATACAGCGGTGGAAATAGCTGCACAATTACACGCTGCTTTTGTGACTCGTGGCCCAGACCAAACACAGTGTATGCTCACCAATCGGCATTCTGAAGACGACCAAAATCACCATGATCACCATCATCGTCCCCACTGCTCTCGGACTCGGACTCCGACCCACTGTCACTGGCAATGGCTGGCTCGAACCTGTATGGTTCTAGCCCCAATCCCTCCTCGGTTTCTTCTTCAGGCTCTTCATTGTCTTCTTCATTGTCATCAACAATATTCGGATCGAAATTTGCCATGAAGAAGCTGTCCAGGTCTGGCAAACTGCTGGCTTCACTACTAGAACTACTAGTATCAGACATGTTGATTGTTGGGGGTTGTTCCAGCAGCTGGCACTCGTGACGTCACGCACCTGTCATCTGCTACTTTCGGTTTGCCAAATTCGAGTCAAATGTGGTGATAGTTTATTGGGCCTAATCAGGACTATCCAGGGGCCTAAAATTATTTTAAAATCATAAAAATTCCATGGTATATAAGGAATCGATCTGCTATCATGATTCGTTTGCTATGCGCCGACCTTATCGGCAGCAAGTCTGTGTAGCTCTCAGTTTTTCTCATCGTTTATATGATTAATTGTCATTAATCTAAAAATTTTTAGTTAGTTTTTATTGATCTGCTTTTTTGTTTTAATTATCTTTTTTGACAATGTGCACTACTACTAAAGCAGTGTACACAAGAGAAGAACTGTTGGCACTGTCAAGGATTGGACGCGGAATTAAACATCCAATTCCGACCGAGCTTAAAAAGCTGTACCGTGGATGCAGAGCTGGAGTGAAACTAAAGGCAAAGAGGCACAACAGGAGGTGGAGGTACAAACCTTTTCTGTCCTCGGTGATCATGGGAAACGCTAACTCGCTACCAAACAAGTGTGATGAGTTAGAGGCGCTTGTGCGGAACCAACGGCTGTATAAGGAAATCAGTTTGATCTGTCTGTCTGAGTCCTGGCTGAACGACAACACACCAGACTCATGTGTGGACACACCCGGCTTCACAGCCGTACGAGCGGATCGAGACCTGAATACGAGCGGCGGTAAGCGTAAAGGAGGGGGTGTTATACTGTTCTTTAATCAGAGATGGGTAAACCCCCGCTATGTGACCGTTAAGGAGAGGGTTTGTTGTCCAGACATCGAACTGCTGTCAGTTGGTTTCCGTGCGTTCTATGCGCCCAGAGAGTTCCCATACACAGTCGTCATTGTTGTTTACATTCCATCGAGGGCGGCACCTGCAACGGCGTGTGACGTCATCCATGACGCCGTTGCTAGGATACAGACCCAGCATCCTGAGGCATTCATTGCAATCACAGGAGATTTCAACCCCGTCTCTCTATCCTCCTGCCTGACTGGCTTTGTACAGTATGTGGACTGTCCAACACGTGGAGAAAAGACATTAGATCTGTTCTATGCTAACGTGAAGGAGGCTTACAGGACAGTGTCTCTTCCACCACTGGGTAGATGTGATCACAGCATGGTCTATCTACAACCCACATATAGACCTTGTGTACAAAGACTTCCTGTTACTACCAGATCTTTCAGGAAGTGGTCACCAGAGGCGAGTGATGCATTGAGAGACTGCTTTGATGTCACAGACTGGGCTGTACTGCTGGAGGAAGATGAAATTGACATTGACATGGACAGGAGGGTCAGCACCATCACAGACTACATTAACTTCTGTAGGGACACTGTGATTCCAGTCAGGACTGTAAGGTGCTATCCAAATAACAAACCATGGATCACCAGTGTACAACAGGAGCTTAAAAAGACATTACGTCGAGCTAAGGTGGAGTACAAGAAAAAGGTGGAGAGACAGCTGGAGAACAATAACACCAAGGAGGTGTGGAGGGGCATGAGGACCATCACTGGATACAGACTGAAGAACTCTCAGTCTGTAGAAGGTGATGTGGACAGAGCCAATACTTTCAACCATTATTACAACAGGTTTGACAGTGTGGCTTTCCCCTCCTCTGCTGCTGCTCCCTCCACCCGCACCACTACAGCTGCTTCCTCTATACTGCTTCCACTGCCCTTCTGTACTTCCACCTCTGCGGCAGCTTCCACTGCCTGCCCTCCTCTGTCCAGCTGCGCCTAGCAGCAACTAGCGGTCCCTCTTCAGAGGCTCTTCAATATGAGCATTCAGATGGAAAAAGTCCCGGTGCTGTGGAAAAGTTCTTGTCTCATACCGGTGCCCAAATTAGGGCAACCGGTGGCGCTGAATGACTACAGACCGGTGGCTCTGACATCTCATATCATGAAGACCTTGGAGAGACTTCTTGTTCGTCGCATGAGATTGCAGGTTGCTGAGGCTCTTGACCCCCTCCAGTTTGCCTACCAGAAACACATAGGAGTGGAAGACGCGATTCTGTACATGTTGCATCGGGCATATGCTTATCTGGATGTGCCTGGTTCATATGTGAGAATCATGTTCTTTGACTTCTCCAGTGCCTTCAACACCATACGGCCTCCCATACTGAAAGACAAGCTGCTCGGTATGGGTGTGGCCCCCTCCCTGACATCATGGATTATAGACTATTTGTCTGCCAGACCACAGTATGTCAGGATGGGGAAATGTGTTTCTGGAACACTGGAATGCAGTACTGGTGCTCCGCAGGGTACTGTTTTGTCTCCTTTTCTTTTCACCCTGTACACATCAGACTTCAGGTACAACTCAGTGTCCTGCCACATTCAGAAGTATTCTGATGATACGGCTGTTGTGGCATGTGTGCATGGTGGACAGGAGAAGGAGTACAGGGACCTTGTGGAGGCCTTTACTGACTGGAGCAAAAAGAACGGTTTGCTCCTGAACACCACCAAGACCAAAGAGCTGGTGGTGGACTTCAGGAGATCTAAAACCCCAAACCAGTCAGTCTGCATTGATGGAGGGGAGATAGAGACTGTTCAGACCTGCAGATACCTGGGGGTGGTGCTGGATAATAAACTGGAGTGGTCTGCCAACATAGAATCAGTGTACAGGAGGGGCCAGAGCCGTCTCTTCTTCCTGAGACGGCTCAGGTCCTTCAATGTCTGCAGTGATATGATGTGCATGTTTTATCACACTATCATTGAGAGTGCACTGTTCTATGCTGCTGTCTGCTGGGGGAGTTGCACTACAGACACAAACTGTAGGCGCCTGTACAAACTGGTGAAAAAGGCTGGTTCTGTTGTAGGCAGAAGGCTGGACCCTCTCAGTGCTGTGGTGGAGCAACGGATGAGGAGGAAGTTAGATTCAGTGATGGAGAATAATAAACATCCTCTCCACCGCATCCTGACAGGACAGAGGAGCAGCTGCAGTGAGAGGCTGCAGGACTGAGAGCTTCAGGAGGTCCTTTGTTCCCACAGCCAGAAGGCTTTTTAACAGGGACTGCTGAGTTCTTCTCAAATTGATTGATTGATTTTTATTTATTTATTTGTTTATTTTGCCATTAAGTCATTTATTATTATTTAGTTAGTAGTAGTATTATTATTGTTGTTTTATTGTTGTTAATTCAATCATTGTAAATATTTAAAAAAAATGTTGAGCTACTTGACGAATTTGAATTTCCCCCCATTGGGGGATAAATAAAGTATTTTTCTATTCAATTCTATTTCAGTTTTGTGCAAAAAAATCACCTTTCTGTAGGCCTTTAATCTGACTAAGAATTGGATCGGATGGGATTCAGACCCCGAGATAAGTGGGTTGAAAGTCACTCTAAACCTGCTTGTAGACGCTGAAGCACGTGGTGAATCGGACTTTGCGTTCTGCGCATGCTCCAGATGTTTTCCAGGGGTCGTGACCCGGAAGTCAAAGGAGACGATATTCCTGTTGTTGTCGTCAGAAAGAAACAAACAACGCGATGGAGAATGCTCCGTTGGGCATCGTTTGTGCAACAAGCAGCTCATCACAGACCAAATGTAGAGGGACGTAGCTTCATCTTGCTCTGCGTTCTCCATCTTTCTCCAATGCCTGAGTTTGTTGTTGGTGGTGAAGAGGTCAACAGGAAGTGGCTCTATTAGCAACAGCTGGAATGGGTACAGCGCCACCTATCATACCGGGGTATGACACGCTTTGTGCCTCTGATCCCATTCATTCACCGCCATATATCCAAGGAGAATTACCCTTGCTCAAATAAGGAGCAGAATCCAACTATAGCTATAATGGAATTAATCTCATCATGTAGACCCACTGAGTGTTATCACAGAGAAAACGAGCAAATCTTGTGACACAATATGTCCAGAGCTACTGCAGCAGGCTGCAAGCTTCTAGGGCAATGCTATTATGTTATTCTGTCTTTCATGTCATTTAATGAAATGTAATTTCATTATTTTGTTATTTTACTTGTGAGAAACCTGGAGTGTAGCCAGGTTTCTCACAAGTAAAGTTTCTCACGGGATTTTGTTGGGGACTGATCTGGATCCCTTAGAGCTACATGTACAAAGAAAACTGCTGCATAAGTTACTGATTATAAGGACAACACTGCATAGCCTGTATGTGACATTGTGATTAAAAACCAGAGACTTCTTCAGCTCTGCTGCTACAAAGAACATTACAGCAGTAACTCTACAAAATCACTTCTTATAAAGATGAAGACTTCTACAACTGCAAGAATATTAGGTTCCTTTCATGATAAATAAAGTATCTTTCAATTCATCTAATTATTGATCAATTGTAATGTAATAAATCAGTTCCAGAGATCCCAATATTGACTGAAATAAAAGAACTTGTTTAAAATGAGTAAAATTATGAGTATCCACACATAATTTGGTCAGCTTTCACTTTGAAATATTTAACATAATTTCATTAAGCAAGGGCACCTATATCCCACTGTCAAACATGTAAGGCTTGCTTAGATATTTATAATGCTATTATAAATTGTATTTAACTTGGAAAAGTCTCATTGAAATCAAAGATCTCTTTTGCAAGGGTTTGCAGTTAAAAAAATGACCTTTCTGCATCAACTTAAGTCGTATTTGTGGATATTCAATATATCGAGTTTATTGTAGTGTTCACTTGATACTGAACTTGAGCTCCATCAAACAACCTTAAAGATAAAACAATAGATAATGAGCCTTTTTGAAAAGCTCAGCTCCATACTGTGACAGCACAAAAGAAACTTCTTAAAAGAATGGGACATGTTCCTGAATCCTGAATGTTTTCCATCCTGATATTGGCTTCCTGTAAATATATTTTTGGCATATTTGTGTTAATAAAAGGTCCGAATCTCAACTTGATTGGGAGCAATGTGTCCAGCTCAGGCCACAGCTGGCTCATCAGACACTTGGCTGGAACTAAGCGGCTGTCCAGAGATCCTCTGTTTAAATGAATATCAATCATTCCTTCCACTTTAAGCTACAACCCTCACAGAGCTGGGATTGGTCCGGAGGAGAAAAATTTACCAGTGGTCGATGAGAGTCTATCCATTCAGTGACAACAATGACGCTGAATAACTAATGAGCTCCGTCCAGGCTGAGGTGTCTTCCTGACGCCACTCTCAGAGCAGCTTTGGACGTGGTCAGCAGACTGTAGTGGGCCAAATGCTTAAGCCCATAAGAATGATGTTTTTATGAAAACAACATGAACTAAAACTTCATTTCAGAAGAATTTACAAAGTAGGTGGAATTTGAATTTGCTCCCATTCCGTTTGGATTACTTTTTTCTTCTTTTGTTTTTCTTCTTTTCATTGTTCTGGGGGTAAGAAGCTTCAATGTCAAGAAGGCTGGACGGAAGCAGATGAAAATGAAAGCAGTTCTCATCCTCGTGTGTCTGTCAGCTTTCCACTGTTTGAGTAAGTAGAGTTAATTCTTTATGCTATCACTTTGGATTGTTGTAACTGTTGTTCTGTCCTCGTCACCAACTAAGGCTGAATTATCAGTTCCTCTCAGTCCAGATGGCTGGAACAGCTTCAATGTAGAACACAGACGTAAACTGATTTTCTCAGATCCTGCAAAATATTCTGACTAAAAGTGGATGTGCATATATGGGTATATACTGGAGCTTACAATCAACTTCTACAAAAAAAAAAAAAAAATCAACATTTTGACAACTTTACTTCCCTTTCATCCACATCTTATTCTTTTTAAGTATTTTGAAGAAAATTATGAAAATGTGAAGCAAAAATGATTTCTTTTCATTTTTGGGATATTTGCACAATCTTTGAAATGTAAACAAAAATGGCAGAACGTGAAAAATAAAGCGACACGGAGAAGCAGTTTGTGAGAGGAGGAGCAGCTTTGGGGGGTCTTTAACTCCGACCTCAGACACTGCTTACCATCTCTGACCTGAGTTTTTTTTGTTGGGTCAACAGAGTCGTCTGAGTTGGGGGGGGACTACGGACACAATAGCCCCCCTCAAAGTCCTCAGACCTCAGTGATCTGACCTTGACACCCTCATCTCCATAACACTGCCCCCTGTCTGTGTTCATATTGAGGCCTTATTAAAGATATGTGTCTCTAAGGTAATCTCCCTGCAGCTGCCCATGATGGTGTCCACCCCTCCCTGTCAGGTTTTCACATTGTGTCTCACACACAGCGTCCATTATTGTCAAGACTAACAGAGTGCAACAGAAAATAATCTAACATCTCCATCTGAGAAAAGTTGGGTCATTTTAATAGGATCTGAACTATGTACAACTATGAGGCTGATGGGACTTTCTGAAGATAATTCTCATCAACGTTAACCTCACTTTATTAGAGTAATGGACAGTTACTTATGGAATCCTCATATGGGTTTCAGAATTCTTTTGTATAGGCACCCAGACATAACCTTAGAACATAATAAGTACATGTCCACTGCAACTAGGTGGCTGACGGCAAGGCTACGGAGGAAAATACTTTCTGGTAGATTCCAGATTGTGTAAGAAGGTATAGTTGTCAACCTTCATGGTGCTTGTGATGATCTTTATGCTACTTGTAAAAGTACGAACATTTGCTGAGAATAGTCTCTGTTATGCTGGAGAATGCCACAGTCAGTTTGTCATGTTGTAAAAAAATACTGATGTGCATTTCCGTTTCAGTTGAACTTTTCAACATGGGACTACTTGAAAAGCAGTGTGCATTTTGTCCTCTATCACTTGCACTGAATGATATCAGGGTATATATGAGTTATATAAGGGAATATATGGGTTATATCAGGGTATATATGGGTTATATCAGGGTATATATGGATTATATCAGGGAATATATGGGTTATATCAGAGAATAAATGGGTTATATCAGGGAATATATGGGTTATATCAGGGAATATATGGGTTATATCAGGGTATATATGGGTTATATCAGGGAATATATGGGTTATATCAGGGTATATATGGGTTATATCAGGGAATATATGGGTTATATCAGGGTATATATGGGTTATATCAGGGTATATATGGATTATATCAGGGAATATATGGGTTATATCAGGGTATATATGGGTTATATCAGGGAATATATGGGTTATATCAGGGTATATATGGGTTATATCAGGGTATATATGGATTATATCAGGGAATATATGGGTTATATCAGGGTATATATGGGTTATATCAGGGAATATATGGGTTATGTCAGGGTATATATGGGTTATATCAGGGAATATATGGGTTATATCAGGGAATATATGGGTTATATATGGGTATATATGGGTTATATCAGGGTATATATTGGTTATATTAGGGTATATATGGGTTAAATCAGGGTATATATATGAGTTATATTAGGGTATAAATGGGTTATATCAGGGAATATATGGGTTATATCAGGGAATATATGGGTTATATATGGGTATATATGGGTTATATCAGGGTATATATTGGTTATATTAGGGTATATATGGGTTAAATCAGGGTATATATATGAGTTATATTAGGGTATAAATGGGTTATATCAGGGAATATATGGGTTATGTCAGGGTATATATGGGTTATATCAGGGAATATATGGGTTATATCAGGGAATATATGGGTTATATATGGGTATATATGGGTTATATCAGGGTATATATTGGTTATATTAGGGTATATATGGGTTAAATCAGGGTATATATATGAGTTATATTAGGGTATAAATGGGTTATATCAGGGAATATATGGGTTATATCAGGGAATATATGGGTTATATCAGGGAATATATGGGTTATATCAGGGAATATATGGGTTATATATGGGTATATATGGGTTATATCTGGGTGTATATATATATGGGTTATATCAGGGTATATATGGGTTATATCAGGGAATATATGGGTTATATACGGGAATATATGCATCACCTGGTTTAGCAAGTATAAGGATGCACAAATGTGCAAAAACATTCCTGTTTTCTGAAATCTGGAAATAGATTTATCTTCATAAAACGTAAAAAATAAAAATTGTAAACATTTACATGAGCAGTGCTTCAAATCCTTGGCAATTTTTAAAGTCAACAGTGAATTTATTGAGATATTGACAAATCTATTTTATCTTTAAACTAAATGATAATCTAACGAAGTTTCCAAAGTTGCTGTACCCTCCATGTGAGCTGTGACATCACAGATTACTACTTCAAGGAAAACAAGATGGCCTTTTTTATATATATGTCCATGGCAGCAGGGGACCTCATTGCTGGTCGGGCTCTGCATGGACTTTTTAAATCAACCCCTAAAATCAGAACATTTCAGAAAACTTCTGTACTTTTCCAAGATTTTGCACAGAGAAATGTGCGGAACCGTATTTTTTCATTTAAGCTGTTTTCTCTTTTTAATAATAAAAAAGGCTAAATAGAAACCTACCTTAAAATTAAAAATATCATTTAAGCTGCAGTTTTATGGACACAAGCACGGTTGATGTATCTCTTTTCTCACTGTTAAGACTCTGAGCTTGGCATATGACACCTAGTACTTAAACATCATTAAGTTTCAACACAATGCTTGGTTAGCCTGGCCTAAACCAGCATGCACAAGAAAGCATGCCACCTCAAGGGACTGACCAATGAGAAGACAAAGGAACAACAGCAGGGCATTGCTTTTCTCTCATTCAACCACAGATTCAAGGTTAAATTTGTTTCATTTTCTGATGAAATAGAAAAAGAAGTCAGAGGGTGGGGAAAATAAGGCAGAAACATTGGAAAATAATATTTCATAGATGGTGAGGCTTTTGAAATGCTCCCTTTTTCCTTAATATTTAAGCAAAATAAATTTACTTTACTGGTTTGTCTTCAAATACGTGCAATTAATACATAACACGTAAGCTTGTTGTGTATGTATGGGTACAACATTTGTGTAAAGGGATCAAGACCACTTTTTCTTTTTTTTTTAATGGGGGTTTGTGAGAAGTCTGTAAAGTTCAGGGGCAGCAGAGCAGAGGATGGGGAAAGTTGCTGGACACAACAACCCACTGCCCCATCCCCCTTAATCTACATATCATCTTGACCTCTGACTCTCATGAGCTCTGGACCTGATGTTTCAAACTATTAAAAGGGTTTCTTGACTGTTACCATTCTTCATAAAATCTCACTATAGTCCTTTCCTTATATTTAAAACGGGCCACTCTTACTCAGTCGCACGTTAAACAGGTTTAGCTTGTTGGATCTTGCCTAAAGTACACTGAACTCCTTATTGCTTACCCTGTTTTGTCTGGACTAATCTTTTTAAAAATCTGTTCTAATGTAAAGAGCTTCCCTTAATTTTAGGATTTAGTCATGTGTATGTGAAAACCTACTTGGCAATAAAACTGATTCTGATTGTGAAATGAAAAACTCTTAACAGGAAGAAACCTCCATCAGAACCAGGCTGAGGGAGTGCTTCCTTCTGCCTCGACCATAAATTGTACATAAATTGTAACTCTAGCCATATACACTTAACACCTAACTGCAATCATTAGCTCATGGTCACAAAGTAAAAAAAGTAGGTAAAAGCTAAAAAAAACAGCCGAAAAAGAAAATAGAAAAAAGGGAAAGGAAAGAACTGCTTCAAAGATTGAGCAGCACGGGACATGAACCATGAATCTTTTGCTTGAAATCTCCCACAATATCTTGTAAGATATGCTATACACGCAAACTTGTGTTTTTTTTTAAGCTTGTTAGCTGATGCAACAAATGAAAAAGAAAGGGGTTCTTCCTCATTTGGCACACTAAAGCTTTGTCAACAAAGGATCCCTCTACCTCGCTTATATCCATTGGGGAGATCCACCTGAACACTGAAGTATCATAACAGATACGTTTTCCAGTCAATTCCAGTTGTCAACTTCAGTGATCGGAGAGCAATTCTTATCCAATAAATGATATGCTGAAACCGAGTAATATGAGACGAGTTTCAATACACCTTGAACAGTGTGAACAGCATCAGACATTTTAGCAAACACCCCAGAAAATCTGACACATACTTGTTTACATCAAAGGGAAGTCTTCTTGTGGCTGTAGAGATAATACTGGGAGAAAAGGATGATGATGCTAATGAGACAGTGTTGATGGAGTCATGTATAGGTTGTCAAAACATTGGACTTTGATATTGGAGAGTGCTTTCCATTTCATATGTAATACTGACTATCAGCATTGTTCACTGAGACTCTCATAACTGTGACAACAATGACAACAACAAGGTCCCCACACTTTCATGTCATACTCATTCTAATCCAAGTCCTTTTTCCTGTAAACCTCACCAGGCTGTTTTTGGGACTGAATCTAACCGAACCTTTGTAACATCATAAAAAAACTGTTGTAATTCAAACAGTTCAACTATGGTATAGTTATTGAGCATTTCTGTGGGTTGCATTAAAGAATAGAAAGGAATCATCTTTATAATATAGATATTACGGTGAAACTATTTTGAGTCAAATTCAATTACAACAGAACTCACTGTTTTCTTCAGATGGTCTGCAAATTTGATTTAAAATCTATTTGCAAGTTTCATTGTGTGAGATATGATTACAATAGAGAATAACTGTTGGTAAAGAGATGTAATATATATATATATATAAATAAATGTAGAGAGAGAGAAAACTCCATAAGGACATTGATAAGGCATCTTGCTAGTTCTAGTTCAAGTGCAACAGTGTTTGTTAATGCTTCCCAGCTGTGGAATAGCATCTATTGTGGCGCAAAGGTTTTTTGCATATGAGGACATTAACACCAAAAAAGAACTGAGAGAAAATGGGAGAGACTGGGGGTGTCACCAAGGTCATGGAGGGGAGCGGACAAGGTTAAGGAAGAGAGATCTGGTGGCATGGGAAAGTAACCTTCGAGTTGGGTCTGAAAGGAGGGAAAGATGCGGGAGGGGTTGAGTGGATGTATAAAAAAAAAAAAAGGGGCAGATGGTGCCTTTGGGCGTAGGGTGGATGGAGGCTGATGGATGTTTTTGACAGAGGTTGCTGGGGGTTGGGTGCAAATAAGCATAGTCACAATACTATTGTCACTACTGGCCCTTGCTTCAATGGAGGCTCAACTCACTTGACCCCAGCAACACTTTTGAGCACTCCCCTCCCCAGCAGCGACATTGCTGTTGCCTTCTCTGGGTTGGTTGGCTTGTTGATGTTCTTTCAAGTTGGAATTGCCCTGATAGACCATAATTCTCCCGCAATTCCAGGTTTCCCTCCTACATACAACTCATTTCACGTCGATATAACAACGTCTCACGGTTCTGAATGATTGTTCCATTGGATCTGCTTTTTTTGTTAGTTTATTCTTTTTTTTATGGATTCTAATGGTTTTCTGAACTGAAAAATGAAACTGTTACCTTGTTTGATTTTAAGCTCTGTACTGTCACGGCTCAGACAGACAACCAGAGGACCACAATTGCGTCACACAAGAAGGTTTATTAACTTCAGGGGAAAGGGAAGATTGGAGTGAGTTGAGGAGAAAGTCTCAGGGGCTCCAGGGGTTCCGAGGGTTACAGGGGTTACCGGGGTTATGGTGGTCCGTCCAAGGTGCCGAATGTGTGTCCCCCCCAGTGGCAGTGATGCGTCCTATGGAGCTGTTGGTGGATGGTCCGGAAGTCCTGGGGGGGGAACACACAGACAACAGGGCAGATGAAAAGGCAGAAGTGCAGTTCAAGGAGAATCCGAAATCGTAGTTGCAAAGGCAGAAGGCTGGTCAGAATTACCGGGGCAGAAGAGTAGTCAGCAGTTGTCAAGGCAGAGGGCAGGTCTGGTTTTCCAGGGCAGAAGAGTTGTCAGGAATCAGGCGGGTCCGAGATCACAGAACAGGAGTCAGAGAGAGTCACAAGCAACCTGGTTCCGGCTGTGAGCTTTGCAGACAATCTGACAAGATGTGGCTGAAAAACAGGGCTTTAAATACAGAGCATGATGAGCTGGAATGAGGTGCAGCTGGCAGGTTAACGAGAGTGGAGCAGAGCAGAGCAGAGCAGAGCAGAGCAGGGACAGGTGGAGGTAATCAACAGAGGTTGTTACCAGGCAGATAGAGAGAGCCCATGACATGTACCTTTGAAGTGATGAACTTGGATCAGAAATATCTGCCCTGCTTGCAGTTTTAGATTTAATTGAAATATTTTTCCATTTTCTTTTATCCACAGTGTTTCGTTCATATTACCATTCATATCATATCATAACATTTCAAATCATTTGGGGATTCTTGAGAGTTATGATCAGACAAAAATATTCCCATATCTGTTGGATTCCTATTATGATGTTGTAAACACTGACTTGATCTTAAAGGTCATATTGAAAAGGGTATTTCAATTTTTAGAGATACGAATAGTTTGTTTGGACCTTTATGGATCTAATTTTCAGGAATGTTTAAAAAGATTACATGAATCTTAGTTTAAATATGCCATTTCATTGTAGAGTAAATAATACTTGTAAGAAAGCAGTGGAGTAATATAGCATTTCTCTCTTTTGCTTTTTCCTGTCTGCAGGTGGCTGTTTGGCCTCAGAGCTATCTTTCTTGCTGCAACCCAGTGATGTGATTGCGGTCAGGGATCGCCCACTCATGCTGGACTGCCAGGTGCAGGGCCAGGAACCAATAACAGTCACATGGCGTAAAAACGGGACACCTTTACCCAGCAGCCCGCGAGTTCGGGTATTAGAAAATGGCACATTGCTAATCCAGAGATTCCAAAAACGCAGAGAGGGGAGTGATGCAGATATGGGCGAGTATGACTGTGCGGTCCAAAATCGTTATGGTCTGCTGGTCAGCCGCAAGGCCAAAGTTCATTTGGCATGTAAGTGATGATGTTATTCGTGCATCCAACCTATCCACCGGTAAAAAAACTATAACCCCAACTCCAAAAATGTTGGGAAATTGTGTAAAATGCAATGATATGCTAATCTCATGAACTAACATTTTATTCACAATAAAACATAGAAAACATATCAAATGTTAAAATCAACACTTGAATTTGATGACAACCACAATTCTCAAAAAAAGTTCTAACAGGGTTATGTTTAATCAGGGTTTACATTAATGGAAGTTCCAATTCCGTTCCAATTCAGGGGCGGCTGTAGCTCAGGAGGAAGAGCAGTCGCCCACCAATCGGAAGGTCGACTCCGGCTTCCCCGGGCCACATGTCTAAGCGTCCTTTGGCAAGACACTGAACCCCACGTTGCTTACCAATGCATCCATCGGTGTGTGAATGTGTGTGAATGAGTAGAAAGCTCGTAGTTATCTAAGGCGTGCTGTTAGAGTGAATGGGTGAACGTGGCATGTAGTGTTGAAGCGCTTTCAGTGGTCAGTTAGACTAGAAACTATACAAGTACAGTCCATTTACCATTACAAACAATGTCTGCATTCATTTTGTGACATATGCACATTTCTCTATGATTCAACAGCATGTAGAACCACTTTAAAGCCACCTTTATGAGGCCCATCATTTGGTGTCCATAAAACATGTTGCACTCAACACTCAACAAGTGCACTACTTCAGAGAACAACTATCTCACGTCAGCCCTACCCCTACTGAGACCAATGAAACCACAGGTTTGTGGTAGTCAAGGAGAAGTACTCTTCAGTGTAGTGAGTTGCTATAGTAATGCTCTTTTAGTTTCAGACAGCTTCTCCGTGGTAAACACGGGTATTGATTAAGTTTTATCAAGCGTTTTTATGAGTAGTAGTGTTTGTGTATACATGAATGTGAGTGGACAGAATTTAGATTTGGGCACATATAACATTGATAACAAAAAAACATATTTAAACAAAAAAACACACCATTTACCACAACAAATGTTACAAATAGGGCCTTCTATTTCATTCTGTAACCTACTCAGCCCCTGTACGCCATATAGATGACATGAATGAATAAAAAGTGAACATTACAAAATATGATTAGATGTTGTTTATTTCTTTCACACCTGAAAAATACTGATTATTAGATTCTACCTGTCTCTCATATGTCTTGTATTAAAACTGTACAATATCTATATTATTAAGTTTATCTATTAATTCTACTATCAAGATATTTTTAAAGCCTGAGATGACACTTATGACATCACAATGAGAAAATCTGGGATATATTGTAATTCACAGAAAGCCACAGAATACGTATTGAAGCTGTTTTCGCAGGCAAGCACTGATCAATAAACATATGAAGTTCCCTAAAATGTTCTCTACAATGTTTCAAAGTACCTGTCTTGTCAAAAATCTTCCTCATCAGGCTTGGCTCTCTGTACTTTGATCTTTAGCTCTTCCAAAGTTCCACACCCACCCAGTGTCTATGTCGGTGGATGAGGGAGGTGTTGCTCGTTTCCAGTGTCAGATCAATGGAGTACCTGAGGCTAGAATCAGCTGGGAGAAAAACAGAGTACCGCTCAACACTTCTGACAGCAGGTACCACCTGAACTACCTGTATCTGTAGTTCATATACACTTAACATCATATACTACTATCATATATTACCATATGTGACAACTACACATTTATATTTTATCATTGCTTATAACTATAAAAGTACTTTTTGATTTCTTTATCATTATTTTTCTCATTTGTGAAAGTCAGAGCTACAAGTATAGAAGACCATAAAAACCCTTTAAACCACTTCAAGCAGCTTTATGCTGACCTTTACGCTGACTATGTTCTGTTGGACACCTTCATCATTTGACCATAATTGACACCACCGTTGATATTTATGGACTGACAATGCTGTAATGTTAATGAATGTCTTGTTTGTAATAGTTCTACAGATATAGCAATAGTTTGCAGTGCCTTACCGTTTCCTTGGCTCCTTTGTCTAGGTACACTCTCCTTCCAATGGGTATCCTCCAGGTGACAGGGGTGAGGCAGGTGGACACGGGTTTTTTTCGCTGTGTTGCCACCAACATTGCCAATACTCGCTACAGCCATGAGGCCACATTCAATGTTACCGGTAGGTAAACATCTGTGTAACATGTAAAATGCTAGTAGCTAGAGAGACCCCTGTGGAACAAACGATTCTATTCCCTTCTGAATGATACAGTAAAATGCTACATATCTCTTTGCCTCTAGAGATAATTGCTGAGATAATTGAGTAGTTCTAATGCACCAGTTTTTGTTTTCCTAAAAAGAGTCCTCACTTGAAACATTATTTCTTCCTTAGAGTTTGGATCTTAGACTTTCTGTAATTATGAAAGCTAATTTCTTCAGAAAATCCATTAAGTTTGTTTCACAGTTAGAGTCTAGTTTTCAAATTAAAACAGTAAACAGGTAAGCTGAATTGTTCTGTTTATATCTTGTGTATTAAGAACCAAAAATACGAGAGAGATAGCATTCAATCTTTTGAGCTGTTCAATCCATAGTTTGGTGTGGTTTGACATGGAAACCAGTGCTTCAGCTAACACTTAGTCATAGGCCTTGTCTCAGTGTGTTCTTTCCTTTTTCTGTTGTCTCACCCTTCCAGGTGGAGCTCCCAAAACCTACAAAGAGCCAGTCATTTTGTCCGGGCCCCAAAATCTAACCATCACTGTTCATCAGACTGCTATCCTGGAATGCATCGCTACAGGAAACCCAAGGCCCATTGTTTCTTGGAGCAGGCTGGGTACCTTGATTTGATCATAATAGAATTTATGTCTGTGAAAGATTATTATAAGCAAGCCATGTGCTTTCCCTTTTATTTCTATTTCTTTGTGTCTGTGTGTCCAACAGATGGGCGCTCCATTGGGGTGGAGGGTATCCAAGTCCTAGGGACTGGAAATCTGATGATCTCAGATGTTTCCCTGCAACACTCTGGTGTGTACGTGTGTGCTGCCAATCGTCCTGGAACCAGAATGAGACGTACTGCACTCGGACGCCTTGTAGTACAAGGTGAGGCCTTACTGGTTCTTTGTGATCACATCTTCCTCATATTGTTTTACGTCGGAATGTCTGTGTGTCAAGTACACCCAGAAGCTTAAACAGCATGTTTTTCAATGTCAGAACCTATTTGGAAATTTACGATTCACAGTCATAAAATCTGTAAATGTTTCTTATTATTATCATCATCTAGACTCAGTGAATATCAGATAAATAGCAGACTTTATTTAGCTTTGTAAACAGATGAGTTGTTTCCAGGAAACATGAAACCATGTTGCAGACTTTTTTTTTTAAACCTGATTTTAATAGATTTTCATGATAGATCCTATAGAGGTGCAATATTGACCATATTACCTGGTGCTGGTATTGAGGGGAAGAGAGGAAGGGGTTCCACAACGAAGCTCCATGCCTGTTTTTCCAGCTTTGCCCCTGGTGTTTGCTGGGCAGACTTAGTAACAGCAATGCCTGCTGCGTAAGGTGGATGGAGGTGTGCACATGTCCACACCCAGCCCTACCTTATCTCTCACTCTCATTAGCTCTTCCTCCCCGGTGACCAGCAGGAATTCACCTCCCAGAGTATCTGGGGGAAGTTTGCAGTACGGAAGCAAGAAATATCAAGAGAGCTCGGCTCATTGTTTAGGAACCAAGAGACATCTTCTTTCTGTGCTGAGGAAAACTGATTTCACAATAGAGTAAATGTAAATCAATCCTTTCTACCACATGCTGTAGAGAGACGCATATTGTAAAGAATAATAGAGAAAATATATGCATTTGCCTTTTCTAAAGGATATATTGTACTAACTTTTTGTACAAATTAAATCAAACTTGACCACTTGTAATTCACAAATTTTGTTTAAATCTCAACTTACCAACTGCCAACTGACTGCGTTGGCAGAGACAGTTCTAATAAAGTGTTCCAGAAACGGGATATTTTTGTGTGTCTGTGGGACACGAGAAGGTGGACGCACTCTTGATCTTGTTTTAACAAATAGTTTCCCTGTTTGTAACCTTTGGTTTGGGATGCTGTGTTCTCAGACCACATGCCTCTCCTTTGTCACGTGGTTAAACCTCCACGCTGTCGTGTTGATAAATCTTTCACTGCTACTTGGTTCTCTGCAGCGTTCCACTCAGCAATAAACCCAACTGAATCTCTGTGTTTTGATTCAGATATTAAGACTTCATCCTCTCAATTTCATTCTTTTTGTTTAACAATATTAGATACCGAAGCTTTCCAAAGCCAAACCCGAGCCTTAGTTAAATGATGCTACCCGGGCTGTCAGGTGTGATCGCAGGAGAGCTGCAGTTCAGAGCTGTTCTTCCAGATGCTGAAGGACAGTTCAGAGCTGTTCTTCCAGATGCTGAAGGACAGTTCAGAGCTGTTCTTCCAGATGCTGAAGGACAGCTGGGCTTTTTATAGGAGAACTGGGAAATCTTTTTCTGACAACATTGCCAGGGGCTCCACGTTGGTGCGGGGGTTAGCACCGTCCCCTCACAGCAGAGGGTTGGGTTCTGCTCTGTGGATGGTGTGTCTCTGTGGGGCCCTGTGATGGACTGGTGACCCCGCCTCTCACCTAATGACAGCTGCGATAGGCTCCAGTCCCCCATGACCCTAAGATGTATTAAGCAGGCCTAGAAAATGGATGGATGATATTACTGCCTCTAACTGTCACAATCCTCACACGCTTTCACACTTTTTTAAAACTGTAAACTCTGAGTTTGAACATCTGGCAGGCCAACTCACTTCCTGCTTTCAGGTTTTCTCTTAAAGCACATTTCTTTTATTGGCTTTTAATTCACCCCGGCTCTTACTGTGACTTTTACAGGCCAACTGTGTTGTCTTTAAAGTTGGATTGAATGTAAAATGTTACAGTCAGACAGCAGCTTGTTACTTTGTCCTTCTGTCATCTATATGTGACAAAAGTTTGGTTTGCTGTGACATTTAACCACGTGAAGATGTTATCATTCAGTATTGTGCTTTCAAATGATTTTTTTTTATTCAAACACTAAAAACACAGACCATGTAACAAAATGATAAGATATTTTTATCAGATTTATACGGTCATATAACTAATGTGAAAATAACTTGAATTATGCTCTATTAATCCTTCAGAGTTACATCCTGATTGCTTTGCTTTATATTTGATATAAAAATGTTTAGGCGTGATGTTAACTGTAATGATTTATTCTGAAAAGTGATCAAGCTTCTAGAATGTTACCTGGTATAGCTTCCGGAACTCTGGCCTGAAAGGGTACAGAGCTGAATTTCCTTTATGTTGTAGGCTGCTACAAAAAAATTAAATAGAATTAAGAAACCTTCAATTAAATAATTTAATTGAGAATACTATACGACATAATCTATCCTCTAAATTGAGAAACTAATAATTAACAGCATATAATCCCAAAACCAACTAAAGTGTGTTTCACCACGTTTCTTGTAATCTGCATGACATCATTCAAATGATTCATGGTGGCCTTCTGCCATCGTCCCTTTTCACCTTTTGTGCTGGACTTAATGACTGGAACAATCAATCCTTCCCTCTGTCACTCTCTCACAGCGATCGGCAGTACCTTTGGCGTAGAGAAGGGGAAAAGGGTCTGATCTCTGAAAAATGTATCGACTTATTGATCAATCTTTTTGTCCTCATGGGAAAGAGAAAGAGAACAAAGAGCTTTTGGCTTTCGGTGTTTGGTCATGTGACTACAGACATTCTGGGTTACAAAGCCACTGAAAGTGTAGAAAGCTAAATGCCTTAATACATCTGCGAATGGATTAATATCACCATGCTGCAGGGGTCCGGGCTGAGATTAGCCCCACATGTGATAATATGGAATTATTGTTCATTACAAAAAGCTTTGAACTGTTTTCTTTTGCATTTCAAAAGCTCCAATTCCATTTCCCCAGATTTGAGCCCTTTGGTGAGTTACAAAAACACATGCATGAATTGAAACATTTTTTTGAGCTTAAAAATGGAAATGTATTTTTCAGAAACACGTTTGTAAACAGAGACAATATTGTTTTAGATCAGTCAGCATTCATGTTTTATAAGAATCTTAAATGTACTACAAAAGCTTGAAATTCAAATGTCCAGAGATGCTTTCATGACTCTCAGTAAAATTCCTTGTTTATATTATTTGACTGAATTTCAGTTCAGTGAATATGGCTGCTGTTTAGGATGAGGATTAGCAGAGGTCTGAACGTTCACACAGTCTGTGACTGGATGTCCACGGTCATGGTCACACTGAGGGACAAAGCAACAACATATGGAGAGACAAAAAGTGGGGGATGATTCAATGGTCAATGCAAAGTGCAGCTGGGGGTTGCAGTTGGAAAAGAGCTGGGGTTCAGAATGACCTGTGACCTCTGACCCCTGACCCTGACAGAAGGATTGCGGGGATGTGTCTGTAAAATGACTGCAGGGAGGGAGGAGGCACTGGAGGCAGGACATCCACAAATGGGGGCGGATAGAGGAAGGAGGTGTGGGCCACAAGAGGGATAGCACCCGGGGGGGAGGGGTCAGGGTCAACTACATTTGCATTTCTTCCAGGGAGACGTGAAACATGGCCGGCAATTTTGCAGAATGTTGGTTTAAATACTCTTATTCTTTCATGTTTCAGCTTTTTTTGCCCGTCATTTATTGATGTTTTTCAGACAGAACCTGCCTCAGCTTACTTTACACATTCTTTAATCATCATGTTACCCACACAGAGAAAAATCACACATATATGAATTAATAATCTGTTAGTTGACCACAGAAGTATGTATATTTTCTCATTTTTTCAAATGTTTTGTCTATGGAATGGTTTATGGAATATAATGTTTATGAAATTCTTGCACCAAAACATCTCAGTTTTTTGAGCCTTTAAATAGTTTAGAATCCAGCTTCGAATGCACTAATCAGAGGAGATGAGATTAAGTAAGAAACAGTATCCTAGGATGAAAGTTCATACTGTGCTGTTACTTATGACCAGGTGTCCCTACCCTATCACTCAGAGTAAGTCATTGTTTTTTATACTTTTTAGCATAAACAAAATGTTCTTTTCTCAATAATGTCCAACCACCCTTGAATACTATGTTCTTCAGTAACTGGGATGTCGTATTCCAGGATATCAACCAGGACCTCAATGTCATTTTATGGCAGGGGGACATTGTATCTGCGGCCAAATAAGGCCTAGATTACTGTTCCATTGTATCTGTGACCACATATAGTCAAATCAAACATGCTGTATTACTAATCTTCTCTAATAAGTGACTGATGAGAGGAGTTACAAATAAACAAATATTTGAAAGCATACCAAAAAGTTTAATAATGTAAACCTTTTCAATGCATTCTTTATCTGAAAACTCTTTTAACTGAATCTTTTCAGGCTTTTTTTTCATTGATCCATGCGCTTTCATTTTGGTTTCTAAACAATTTAGTTTTTCAAAACACAGGAAGTGATATTTAGAAGTCTCATTTGTAGGTCCCCCTTGGTTTATGCTGTTGTATGTCCATTTGTATACAAAATAGTATCAGTATTAGAGGTCAACAGATCAATGAGATGCTGAGGGCAGATCCAAGTGGGAGGGGCTGCAGGTCTTCTGGGGTAAGCACTTAAATCTAATATCTGTCCTTTGTGTCTCTAAAAGTGAAATGGTTGAATAGGAAGCAGTGAACCCTGCATCTGTCCAAGGTCCGCTATGGACTGGCCAGGGTCAGCCAAAATGTTTGTGTGTCTTCATGTTTTTTTTCCCTCAATGGCATCTTTTCTAGATGTGTAGCTTGTTAGGTACAGCAGTACTTAAAGGATCCAAAGCCAATACTTAACGTGGTCTTGGTCAGGGTTAGAGCTAAGGTGTAAATTAAGCCTGAAGTCAGGGTTAGGCATAAACTGGTGATGGTTAAGGTTCAGTTTGGATGAACAGCCAGTAAAAGTAATTCTTTGATGGTCAGCAGCAGTAAAAGCTGGGGGATGACGGCATGTAAAAAGTTTTGACACTTGACAAATAATGCAATGATTTGCAAATCTCGTAAAACAATATTTTATTCAAATTAGACCATAGAAAACATATCAAATGCTAAAATAGAGACATTTCACTATTTCATGAAAAATATTGGGGCAGCTTGATTGATGGTAACAACATGTTCCAAAAAAGTTGGGACGGGTCCGTTTTCCCCACTGTGAAGCATCTTCTTTCAACAGCCGTCTGGGAACTGAGGAGAGCAGTTGTTGGACCTTTGAGAATGTTTTCAGTCTTTTCCCAATCTTGGTCATAACCTGGTGACTGTTGTTGTTGTTTTTCTTTAAGTAGTAAAGTAGTAATAAGTGGTAGGGTACATTCAGCAGCCCAAATTTGATTTTCACTGGAGGGAGTCTATAATAAAAGTTTAAACATGGTATCTTTTCATAACTTTTATAGTCTCTCTGAATAATAATTGTTTTTTATTTTCTCTGATTCATGTTTTCACATATTATGTCAGAAACTAATTTACAATGATGATTCAGTTGTAAAAATATTGAGCCTTTGTACAGCACACCCAGTCTCATCTCCCTCTCTGTTCTTCCGAAGCTCCACCTGAATTCGTACAATGGCCGCAGTCTGTATCCAGACCAGCAGGGGGCAGTGCTGTGTTCACCTGCGTAGCCCAAGGTGTCCCTGATCCTCACCTCATCTGGCTGAAGAATGGCAAGGTCCTGATGCCTGGACAAAATGTCAAGCTGACAAACAACAACAGGTAAATGATGCTGTACATGTATTACTGACTTCAGTTACATCCATCTGGTGTTTACACCTGTTAAAGGCTGTTGATGATGGAGACTATCCCAGCTGACATTAGTCACTAGAGAGGATATATCCTGAATACATGCATGTTCATGCTCCAATCATAAACAATGTTAACCTAAGATGCATGTTTCTGTGGGTGGAGACTGGAGCACCCAAATTAGTAATAAAAAAAGTCATTCAGAATGATGCTAATGATGATACGTGTCACACTGTGTCAGTGTGTTACTGTTAGCAGACAAAACATGGGAGTTATATTCAGATTTCTAAAGGAAATGTTGTTTTTTTGAAAGCGTGTGTGTTTGTAACACAGAGCAGAAACAGAGAGATAACTCACCTCAGCATCTCAGAAGAAAAACATTTGAAAGCTTTCCTCAGAATAGTGTTATTCTCAGAAAGAGTTCATGGTTTTAGATCAAATACTCAACGTATGCAAATGACTTCTACTACAGGCATTGTAGCCTTGCTTTATGTGGTGTTCCATCACATGCTCCATATGGTGGCAACACGACACAGATCCGATAACTCCTGTTAGGCTGTGAATGTCTTCAGATGAATGTGTGATTAATGATGACATTAAATGACATGTCATCAGTCCACTGTCAGCTTAAACTGTGCTGATGCTCCGATTTGATGAATTCAATTCAATTCATTTTTATTTATATAGCGCCAAATACAACAAATGTCATCTCAAGGCACTTAGATAATAAAGTCCAATTCAAGCCAATTGGAATTCAATTCATTGTAATCATAATTATTCATAAAATAATCCAATTCGTTCATATAGAGTCAATTCAAAAACAATTTCCTAGCTAAGGAAACCAACAGATTGCACTGAAACTTTGTTTTCATGAACATGAATTATGTTTGGATATATGAAAATACATTTAAAGATGCGTTTCTTTTTCTGTTTTCCTACATTCATTGTAACATATTTTAGCTTGAATAGTAACTTCTTTCATTATTGATATTGCTCAGTTATAAGTATGCAGACGACATGGATGGAGTATTACTCCGGTTAACTGCTCAGAGTTGTAGTAATAACACTAACTGTACCAGCGATAGCAGTTGTTCTGCTCACAGACTGGATGCCTTACACCCTGAGTACCGTAGACTTGAATTAAGAGTGAACTGATGGCATTCTGTGCAGCACTCTGGCTCTGACCCGCATCAGCACAGAGGATGAGGCTATCTACCAGTGCATTGCTGAGAACAGCGCTGGCACCAACCAGGCCAGCGCCCGTCTGGCTGTGAGCCAGGCCAAAGACCTGCCCGCTGCCCCTCAGGGCCTGGCAGCCGGAGCCCTTTCCACCAACTCCCTGCAGATAACATGGAGCCACCCACCCACGGCCGTCACTGACAGCATCATCGGATACGTCCTACACATCCGCAAAATAGGTGGTAAGTGTGAGCATGAGCACACACAAAGTCAAACTCGGTGTGTGTTTGCATCTCAACGTGTGTGTGTGTGTCTTTGATTTAGAGCCTGATACTATGGAACTGCAGGAGGCCATAAGTAAAGACAGCTTTCAGCACGATGTGACCAACCTGGAGCCGTCCACCACGTACTCCCTCCACCTGAAGGCCTACTCTGCCCTGGGAGCCAGCCAGCAGTCCCGCACCGTGGTCGCTACAACACTCGGGGGGGGTAAGAACATGATAAAACTTACAGTATATTTTTTATCATGAATATATGACAGATGTCTGTACTGATCACTGTCCAAATGATGAGAGAAGGGAGAAGATCAGTGAGGTTAGTTTTTGAAACAAACATAAAAGAGAATTAAATATCCTGACATGATTTGCATGATCAGAAAATTGACTGGACAAAAACACAGGCTCATGCATTCTGTGCAAAGTCCAATTCCTTTCAGCGAGCCATCCAGGAGAAGGATGAAGGATTAGGCTTTATCGCCAAACTGTGTCAAAGAAAGCCCCTTTCATTCGGCAGGGCCATTTCTCAACTTAATCTTAATGAATTAAGAATGTTATTCTTCAGTTGGTGGTTAGATTAGTTGTATTATTTCATTACTGCGAGGGCTAAATTGATCCAACTTATTTGGTTTGATCATTAGTAGGAGGCTGCAGTCAGGAAACACATTTTTTTATTTATTGAACAGAGAAGACTTCTTATCTAGGCTACTTCCTTAAAGTGACTCCTGCTTTCACACAAGTGTCACAAGTCTTCAGTTTGTGTTGACTTTGCAATAAATTGTCCATATTGCTGGTTTTTTTTAAATTGCCAGAACTAGGTCTTTCCCAGCTCTTATGTCTGTTGTCTTTGCCCTTTCTTTTGGCTGCTGTGATCATAATATTCTCCTCCATTTCCTGGGAGCACAGACATTTCTTTTTTTCAGATTTGATAGTCAGTTTTCTTTCTCTGTCTTCTTCTTCCAGTTCCAGCCCCACCCACCTACTTCACCAAGGTGCTGAACTCCAGCTCTGTGCAGGTCCTCTGGGAGCTCCCCGGTAAGCCTGGGAAAGCTGAGGGCTTCAGGCTCTCCTACCGAAGGGTCCCCAACGCTGAATACCTGGAGCCCATTCAGTTGCCTTATAATATCAATGCCCACACCATCTCTAACCTCGGTAAGTCTGAGTGCTTCTTGTTTCTGTGTGAGTTTGCATGTCCATGTGTAAGAAGAGAAGGTCAAGTCTTGAAATCTTGCCATCTCTCTCTTTAAGGCTTTATACACATTGTTGCACATAATTCTAACGGACTGCTTGAACAAGTAATCCAGCGCACACGGGTTAAACATTGTATTTTCTTGTCCTGAGGACCAAATTTACCTCCTCTTTTGAACTGTGAGTCCACCATGGCCACAATCCATACGGCAATTTAGCAACTTAACCTGGTGATGTGTCAAAACTGAAGCATGAGTGCCCTACGCTCTCAGAGCAACAGTTCAGTGTGTCTGTAAAGTCACTCAAATCAGCGTTTCTGGAACCGAAAACTCAGAGTAGATCAACTCAGAGTTCAGGAATAGACTCAGAGTTTGTTGAACCTGCTTTGTGAAACGGACCGCTGGACCTCTGAAACAGTTCATTTATTGGCATGTGGCGACCTCTGCTGGTGGCTTGGTGGACAACACTATTTAGAAGACACCCACAGGCAGAGATCGCCTGATGAAAAGAACACATCTATCTTTTCTACAGTACATCAGGGTTTATTTAGAGGATTCGAGTTTCTATCTGCAGGTTGCCTTCTGTATGCTCCAAATTTGAATTTCAGATGGAATTTTAAAGACACAAAACTGGACGATCATTTGACTTTCATTTACTTCTTTTTGGTTTGAACACGTACAAAACCAAAACAAATATGTCATGTGGTTTTGGGTTTTTGGTTTTAAAAAGAAAAAAGACCCACTTGACTTCTGTTTTTAGTTTCTAAACAGAAAACAAAAAAGGAATTATCAAAAACAGACTGTTATCTTGTAATTGGATTTTAAACAAGTAACAGAGTCATGGTTTTCTTGAGTATGTTTCACAAATGAATTCTAAATGATCTGATGATACCTTGACCTTTGGACATGTGAGTACAACCAGGTGAACAGGCACTAACACCACACATCTAGTGTGTTTGTAGCAGGTCGGAATCTTTGTTCTCTTATGTATCGAAACTATTTCCAAGTTCCAGCTTCTCCAAATGCTGGTTCCTGGCTCCCCTTGGCAACCCGTGACAGTAAATCTTCTTCTCTTTCTCACCCTTTTTTCTCATGACACTTTCTTGCGTCTGAGTCTCACGACTTTAAACAACTCGAAACAGCTGACGAGTTCACCCACCATAGTTTGCATGCCTGTCGGCTAATATGAGGGGAGGAGTTCACACTGACCCCATGCTTTCGGGTGCAATTTATGGGAAATGTAAAAACTTCCCGCTACGGTGATATTAAATCCTGAAAGTAGGGCATTAAAGTAAAAGCATGCACTGGTGATTTCCTCATCTCAAACCATTTATTGAAACAAAAACCAACAACAGTGGTGGGTACACCACAACAAAAAAATGTCAATGTCTCAATAACTTGTCATAAGCCCTTGAGCATCAGTTACAGCTCGACAACGACGTCTCACGCTGTTCGACTTGTTGTCTGCTGAGGTGTGGCGTCCCGCTCCTGCTGGGCGGCCCTCAGGTTCTGAGGTTCTGGGGGACAGTTAGGAGCAGCTCCACAGCTGCTGATCCCAGAGGTGTCTCACTCTCAGCTCAGTGGCCACATCTGTCTGAGAACATCCTGTTTGAAGCCTCTCAGGGGCCACATCTGTCTAAGAACATCCTGTTTGAAGCCTCTCAGTGGCCACATCTGTCTGACAACATCCTGTTTGAAGCCTCTCAGTGGCCACATCTGTCTGACAACATCCTGTTTGAAGCCTCTCAGTGGCCACATCTGTCTGACAACATCCTGTTTGAAGCCTCTCAGTGGCCACATCTGTCTGGCAACATCCTGTTTGAAGCCTCTCAGTGGCCACATCTGTCTGAGAACATCCTGTTTGAAGCCTCTCAGGGGCCACATCTGTGTAAGAACATCCTGTTTGAAGCCTCTCAGTGGCCACATCTGTCTGACAACATCCTGTTTGAAGCCTCTCAGTGGCCACATCTATCTGACAACATCCTGTTTGAAGCCTCTCAGTGGCCACATCTGTCTGACAACATCCTGTTTGAAGCCTCTCAGTGGCCACATCTGTCTGAGAACATCCTGTTTGAAGCCTCTCAGTGGCCACATCTGTCTGACAACATCCTGTTTGAAGCCTCTCAGTGGCCACATCTGTCTGACAACATCCTGTTTGAAGCCTCTCAGTGGCAACATCTGTATGAGAACATCCTGTTTGAAGCCTCTCAGTGGCCACATCCATCTGGCAACATCCTGTTTGAAGCCTCTCAGGGGCCACATCTGTCTGACAACATCCTGTTTGAAGCCTCTCAGTGGCAACATCTGTCTGACAACATCCTGTTTGAAGCCTCTCAGGGGCCACATCTGTCTGAGAACATCCTGTTTGAAGCCTCTCAGTGGCCACATCTGTCTGACAACATCCTGTTTGAAGCCTCTCAGTGGCCACATCTGTCTGAGAACATCCTGTTTCAAGCCTCTCAGTGGCCACATCTGTCTGACAACATCCTGTTTCAAGCCTCTCAGGGGCCACATCTGTCTGAGAACATCCTGTTTGAAGCCTCTCAGTGGCCACATCTGTCTGACAACATCCTGTTTGAAGCCTCTCAGGGGCCACATCTGTCTGAGAACATCCTGTTTGAAGCCTCTCAGTGGCCACATCTGTCTGACAACATCCTGTTTGAAGCCTCTCAGTGGCCACATATGTCTGGCAACATCCTGTTTGAAGCCTCTCAGGGGCCACATCTGTCTGACAACATCCTGTTTCAAGCCTCTCAGGGGCCACATCTGTCTGACAACATCCTGTTTGAAGCCTCTCAGTGGCCACATCTGTCTGAGAACATCCTGTTTGAAGCCTCTCAGTGGCCACATCTGTCTGAAAACGTCCTGTTTGAAGCCTCTCAGTGGCCACATCTGTCTGACAACATCCTGTTTGAAGCGTCTCAGTGGCCAAATCTGTCTGAGAACATCCTGTTTGAAGCCTCTCAGGGGCCACATCTGTCTGAGAACATCCTGTTTGAAGCCTCTCAGTGGCCACATCTGTCTGACAACATCCTGTTTGAAGCCTCTCAGTGGCCACATCTGTCTGACAACATCCTGTTTGAAGCCTCTAAGTGGCCACATCTGTCTGGCAACATCCTGTTTGAAGCCTCTCAGTGGCCACATCTGTCTGGCAACATCCTGTTTGAAGCCTCTCAGTGGCCACATCTGTCTGGCAACATCCTGTTTGAAGCCTCTCAGTGGCCACATCTGTCTGGCAACATCCTGTTTGAAGCCTCTCAGTGGCCACATCTGTCTGACAACATCCTGTTTGAAGCCTCTCAGTGGCCACATCTGTCTGAGAACATCCTGTTTGAAGCCTCTCAGTGGCCACATCTGTCTGAGAACATCCTGTTTGAAGCCTCTCAGGGGCCACATCTGTCTGACAACATCCTGTTTGAAGCCTCTCAGTGGCCACATCTGTCTGACAACATCCTGCTTGAAGCCTCTCAGGGGCCACATCTGTCTGACAACATCCTGTTTGAAGCCTCTCAGTGGCCACATCTGTCTGACAACATCCTGTTTGAAGCCTCTCAGTGGCCACATCTGTCTGACAACATCCTGTTTGAAGCCTCTCAGTGGCCACATCTGTCTGGCAACATCCTGTTTGAAGCCTCTCAGTGGCCACATCTGTCTGGCAACATCCTGTTTGAAGCCTCTCAGGGGCCACATCTGTCTGAAAACATCCTTTTTGAAGCCTCTCAGTGGCCACATCTGTCTAACAACATCCTGTTTGAAGCCTCTCAGTGGCCACATCTGTCTGACAACATCCTGTTTGAAGCCTCTCAGTGGCCAAATCTGTCTAAGAACATCCTGTTTGAAGCCTCTCAGTGGCCACATCTGTCTGACAACATCCTGTTTGAAGCCTCTCAGTGGCCACATCTGTCTGAGAACATCCTGTTTGAAGCCTCTCAGGGGCCACATCTGTCTGAGAACATCCTGTTTGAAGCCTCTCAGTGGCCACATCTGTCTGACAACATCCTGTTTGAAGCCTCTCAGTGGCCACATCTGTCTGACAACATCCTGTTTGAAGCCTCTCAGTGGCCACATCTATCTGGCAACATCCTGTTTGAAGCCTCTCAGTGGCCACATCTGTCTGAGAACATCCTGTTTGAAGCCTCTCAGTGGCCAGATCTGTCTGACAACATCCTGTTTGAAGCCTCTCAGTGGCAACATCTGTCTGAGAACATCCTGTTTGAAGCCTCTCAGGGGCCACATCTGTCTGAGAACATCCTGTTTGAAGCCTCTCAGTGGCCACATCTGTCTGACAACATCCTGTTTGAAGCCTCTCAGTGGCCACATCTGTCTGGCAACATCCTGTTTGAAGCCTCTCAGTGGCCACATCTGTCTGGCAACATCCTGTTTGAAGCCTCTCAGGGGCCACATCTGTCTGAAAACATCCTTTTTGAAGCCTCTCAGTGGCCACATCTGTCTAACAACATCCTGTTTGAAGCCTCTCAGTGGCCACATCTGTCTGACAACATCCTGTTTGAAGCCTCTCAGTGGCCAAATCTGTCTGGCAACATCCTGTTTGAAGCCTCTCAGTGGCCACATCTGTCTGACAACATCCTGTTTGAAGCCTCTCAGTGGCCAAATCTGTCTGAGAACATCCTGTTTGAAGCCTCTCAGTGGCCACATCTGTCTGAGAACATCCTGTTTGAAGCCTCTCAGTGGCCACATCTGTCTGACAACATCCTGTTTGAAGCCTCTCAGTGGCCACATCTGTCTGACAACATCCTGTTTGAAGCCTCTCAGTGGTCACATCTATCTGACAACATCCTGTTTGAAGCCTCTCAGTGGCCACATCTGTCTGGCAACATCCTGTTTGAAGCCTCTCAGGGGCCACATCTGTCTGAGAACATCCTGTTTGAAGCCTCTCAGTGGCCACATCTGTCTGACAACATCCTGTTTCAAGCCTCTCAGTGGCCACATCTGTCTGACAACATCCTGTTTGAAGCCTCTCAGTGGCCACATCTGTCTGACAACATCCTGTTTGAAGCCTCTCAGTGGCCACATCTGTCTGGCAACATCCTGTTTGAAGCCTCTCAGTGGCCACATCTGTCTGGCAACATCCTGTTTGAAGCCTCTCAGTGGCCACATCTGTCTGAGAACATCCTGTTTGAAGCCTCTCAGTGGCCAGATCTGTCTGACAACATCCTGTTTGAAGCCTCTCAGTGGCCACATCTGTCTGACAACATCCTGTTTGAAGCCTCTCAGTGGCAACATCTGTCTGACAACATCCTGTTTGAAGCCTCTCAGGGGCCACATCTGTCTGAGAACATCCTGTTTGAAGCCTCTCAGTGGCCACATCTGTCTGACAACATCCTGTTTGAAGCCTCTCAGTGGCCACATCTGTCTGAGAACATCCTGTTTGAAGCCTCTCAGTGGCCACATCTGTCTGACAACATCCTGTTTCAAGCCTCTCAGGGGCCACATCTGTCTGAGAACATCCTGTTTGAAGCCTCTCAGTGGCCACATCTGTCTGACAACATCCTGTTTGAAGCCTCTCAGGGGCCACATCTGTCTGAGAACATCCTGTTTGAAGCCTCTCAGTGGCCACATCTGTCTGAGAACATCCTGTTTGAAGCCTCTCAGGGTCCACATCTGTCTGACAACATCCTGTTTCAAGCCTCTCAGGGGCCACATCTGTCTGGCAACACCCTGTTTGAAGCCTCTCAGTGGCCACATCTGTCTGAGAACATCCTGTTTGAAGCCTCTCAGTGGCCACATCTGTCTGACAACATCCTGTTTGAAGCCTCTCAGTGGCCACATCTGTCTGACAACATCCTGTTTGAAGCGTCTCAGTGGCCAAATCTGTCTGAGAACATCCTGTTTGAAGCCTCTCAGGGGCCACATCTGTCTGAGAACATCCTGTTTGAAGCCTCTCAGTGGCCACATCTGTCTGAGAACATCCTGCTTGAAGCCTCTCAGTGGCCACATCTGTCTGACAACATCCTGTTTGAAGCCTCTCAGTGGCCACATCTGTCTGACAACATCCTGTTTGAAGCCTCTCAGTGGCCACATCTGTCTGGCAACATCCTGTTTGAAGCCTCTCAGGGGCCACATCTGTCTGAGAGCATCCTGTTTGAAGCCTCTCAGTGGCCACATCTGTCTAACAACATCCTGTTTGAAGCCTCTCAGTGGCCACATCTGTCTGACAACATCCTGTTTGAAGCCTCTAAGTGGCCACATCTGTCTTGCAACATCATGTTTGAAGCCTCTCAGTGGCCACATCTGTTTGGCAACATCCTGTTTGAAGCCTCTCAGTGGCCACATCTGTCTGACAACATCCTGTTTGAAGCCTCTCAGTGCCCACATCTGTCTGAGAACATCCTGTTTGAAGCCTCTCAGTGGCCACATCTGTCTGGTAAAATCCTGTTTGAAGCCTCTCAGGGGCCACATCTGTCTGGCAAAATCCTGTTTGAAGCCTCTCAGGGGCCAAATCTGTCTGAAAACATCCTTTTTGAAGCCTCTCAGTGGCCACATCTGTCTAACAACATCCTGTTTGAAGCCTCTCAGTGGCCACATCTGTTTGGCAACATCCTGTTTGAAGCCTCTCAGTGGCCACATCTGTCTGACAACATCCTGTTTGAAGCCTCTCAGGAGCCACATCTGTTTGAGAACATCCTGTTTGAAGCCTCTCAGTGGCCACATCTGTCTGACAACATCCTGTTTGAAGCTTCTCAGTGGCCACATCTGTCTGGCAAAATCCTGTTTGAAGCCTCTCAGGGGCCAAATCTGTCTGAAAACATCCTTTTTGAAGCCTCTCAGTGGCCACATCTGTTTGGCAACATCCTGTTTGAAGCCTCTCACTGGCCACATCTGTCTAACAACATCCTGTTTGAAGCCTCTCAGTGGCCAAATCTGTCTGAGAACATCCTGTTTGAAGCCTCTCAGTGGCCACATCTGTCTGACAACATCCTGTTTGAAGCCTCTCAGTGGCCACATCTGTCTGGCAACATCCTGTTTGAAGCCTCTCAGTGGCCACATCTGTCTGACAACATCCTGTTTGAAGACTCTCAGTGGCCACATCTGTCTGACAACATCCTGTTTGAAGCCTCTCAGTGGCCACATCTGTCTGAGAACATCCTGTTTGAAGCCTCTCAGTGGCCAAATCTGTCTGAGAACATCCTGTTTGAAGCCTCTCAGTGGCCACATCTGTCTGAGAACATCCTGTTTGAAGCCTCTCAGTGGCCACATCTGTCTGACAACATCCTGTTTGAAGCCTCTCAGTGGCCACATCTGTCTGACAACATCCTGTTTGAAGCCGCTCAGTGGCCACATCTGTCTGGCAACATCCTGTTTGAAGCCTCTCAGTGGCCACATATGTCTGGCAACATCCTGTTTGAAGCCTCTCAGTGGCAACATCTGTCTGAGAACATCCTGTTTGAAGCCTCTCAGGGGCCACATCTGTCTGACAACATCCTGTTTGAAGCCTCTCAGGGGCCACATCTGTCTGAGAACATCCTGTTTGAAGCCTCTCAGTGGCCACATCTGTCTGACAACATCCTGTTTGAAGCCTCTCAGTGGCCACATCTGTCTGGCAACATCCTGTTTGAAGCCTCTCAGTGGCCACATCTGTCTGACAACATCCTGTTTGAAGCCTCTCAGGGGCCACATCTGTCTGACAACATCCTGTTTGAAGCCTCTCAGTGGCCACATCTGTCTGACAACATCCTGTTTGAAGCCTCTCAGTGGCCACATCTGTCTGAAAACATCCTTTTTGAAGCCTCTCAGTGGCCAAATCTGTCTGGCAACATCCTGTTTGAAGCCTCTCAGTGGCCACATCTGTCTGACAACATCCTGTTTGAAGCCTCTCAGTGGCCAAATCTGTCTGAGAACATCCTGTTTGAAGCCTCTCAGGGGCCACATCTGTCTGAGAACATCCTGTTTGAAGCCTCTCAGTGGCCACATCTGTCTGACAACATCCTGTTTGAAGCCTCTCAGTGGCCACATCTGTCTGACAACATCCTGTTTGAAGCCTCTCAGTGGCCACATCTGTCTGGCAACATCCTGTTTGAAGCCTCTCAGGGGCCACATCTGTCTGAGAACATCCTGTTTGAAGCCTCTCAGTGGCCACATATGTCTAACAACATCCTGTTTGAAGCCTCTCAGTGGCCACATCTGTCTGGCAACATCCTGTTTGAAGCCTCTCAGTGGCCACATCTGTCTGGCAACATCCTGTTTGAAGCCTCTCAGTGGCCACATCTGTCTGGCAACATCCTGTTTGAAGCCTCTCAGTGGCCACATCTGTCTGAGAACATCCTGTTTGAAGCCTCTCAGTGGCCAGATCTGTCTGACAACATCCTGTTTGAAGCCTCTCAGTGGCCACATCTGTCTGACAACATCCTGTTTGAAGCCTCTCAGTGGCAACATCTGTCTGACAACATCCTGTTTGAAGCCTCTCAGGGGCCACATCTGTCTGAGAACATCCTGTTTGAAACCTCTCAGTGGCCACATCTGTCTGACAACATCCTGTTTGAAGCCTCTCAGTGGCCACATCTGTCTGAGAACATCCTGTTTGAAGCCTCTCAGTGGCCACATCTGTCTGACAACATCCT
Source organism: Odontesthes bonariensis (assembly GCF_027942865.1). NCBI lineage: Eukaryota > Metazoa > Chordata > Actinopteri > Atheriniformes > Atherinopsidae > Odontesthes > Odontesthes bonariensis. The sequence continues at coordinate 32,160,582 of NC_134523.1, forward strand.
GTTTCAAGCCTCTCAGGGGCCACATCTGTCTGAGAACATCCTGTTTCAAGCCTCTCAGTGGCCACATCTGTCTGACAACATCCTGTTTGAAGCCTCTCAGGGGCCACATCTGTCTGAGAACATCCTGTTTGAAGCCTCTCAGGGGCCACATCTGTCTGACAACATCCTGTTTCAAGCCTCTCAGGGGCCACATCTGTCTGGCAACACCCTGTTTGAAGCCTCTTAGTGGCCACATCTGTCTGACAACATCCTGTTTGAAGCCTCTCAGTGGCCACATCTGTCTGGCAACACCCTGTTTGAAGCCTCTTAGTGGCCACATCTGTCTGACAACATCCTGTTTGAAGCCTCTCAGTGGCCACATCTGTCTGACAACATCCTGTTTGAAGCGTCTCAGTGGCCAAATCTGTTTGAGAACATCCTGTTTGAAGCCTCTCAGGGGCCACATCTGTCCGAGAACATCCTGTTTGAAGCCTCTCAGTGGCCACATCTGTCTGAGAACATCCTGCTTGAAGCCTCTCAGTGGCCACATCTGTCTGACAACATCCTGTTTGAAGCCTCTCAGTGGCCACATCTGTCTGACAACATCCTGTTTGAAGCCTCTCAGTGGCCACATCTGTCTGGCAACATCATGTTTGAAGCCTCTCAGGGGCCACATCTGTCTGAGAACATCCTGTTTGAAGCCTCTCAGTGGCCACATCTGTCTGAGAACATCCTGCTTGAAGCCTCTCAGTGGCCACATCTGTCTGACAACATCCTGTTTGAAGCCTCTCAGGGGCCACATCTGTCTGACAACATCCTGTTTGAAGCCTCTCAGGAGCCACATCTGTCTGAGAACATCCTGTTTGAAGCCTCTCAGTGGCCACATCTGTCTGACAACATCCTGTTTGAAGCCTCTCAGTGGCCACATCTGTCTGGCAACATCCTGTTTGAAGCCTCTCAGGGGCCACATCTGTCTGAAAACATCCTTTTTGAAGCCTCTCAGTGGCCACATCTGTCTAACAACATCCTGTTCGAAGCCTCTCAGTGGCCACATCTGTCTGACAACATCCTGTTTGAAGTCTCTCAGTGGCCACATCTGTCTGGCAACATCCTGTTTGAAGCCTCTCAGTGGCCACATCTGTCTGACAACATCCTGTTTGAAGACTCTCAGTGGCCACATCTGTCTGACAACATCCTGTTTGAAGCCTCTCAGTGGCCACATCTGTCTGACAACATCCTGTTTGAAGCCTCTCAGTGGCCAAATCTGTCTGAGAACATCCTGTTTGAAGCCTCTCAGGGGCCACATCTGTCTGAGAACATCCTGTTTGAAGCCTCTCAGTGGCCACATCTGTCTGACAACATCCTGTTTGAAGCCTCTCAGTGGCCACATCTGTCTGACAACATCCTGTTTGAAGCCTCTCAGGGGCCACATCTGTCTGAGAACATCCTGTTTGAAGCCTCTCAGTGGCCACATCTGTCTGACAACATCCTGTTTGAAGCCTCTCAGTGGCCACATATGTCTGGCAACATCCTGTTTGAAGCCTCTCAGGGGCCACATCTGTCTGACAACATCCTGTTTCAAGCCTCTCAGGGGCCACATCTGTCTGGCAACACCCTGTTTGAAGCCTCTCAGTGGCCACATCTGTCTGAGAACATCCTGTTTGAAGCCTCTCAGTGGCCACATCTGTCTGAAAACGTCCTGTTTGAAGCCTCTCAGTGGCCACATCTGTCTGACAACATCCTGTTTGAAGCGTCTCAGTGGCCAAATCTGTCTGAGAACATCCTGTTTGAAGCCTCTCAGGGGCCACATCTGTCTGAGAACATCCTGTTTGAAGCCTCTCAGTGGCCACATCTGTCTGATTACATCCTGCTTGAAGCCTCTCAGTGGCCACATCTGTCTAACAACATCCTGTTTGAAGCCTCTCAGTGGCCACATCTGTCTGACAACATCCTGTTTCAAGCCTCTCAGTGGCCACATCTGTCTGGCAACATCCTGTTTGAAGCCTCTCAGGGGCCACATCTGTCTGAGAGCATCCTGTTTGAAGCCTCTCAGTGGCCACATCTGTCTGACAACATCCTGTTTGAAGCCTCTCAGTGGCCACATCTGTCTGACAACATCCTGTTTGAAGCCTCTAAGTGGCCACATCTGTCTGGCAACATCCTGTTTGAAGCCTCTCAGTGGCCACATCTGTCTGGCAACATCCTGTTTGAAGCCTCTCAGTGGCCACATCTGTCTGACAACATCCTGTTTGAAGCCTCTCAGTGGCCACATCTGTCTGAGAACATCCTGTTTGAAGCTTCTCAGTGGCCACATCTGTCTGAGAACATCCTGTTTGAAGCCTCTCAGGGGCCACATCTGTCTGACAACATCCTGTTTGAAGCCTCTCAGTGGCCACATCTGTCTGGCAACATCCTGTTTGAAGCCTCTCAGTTGCCACATCTGTCTGACAACATCCTGTTTGAAGCCTCTCAGTGGCAACATCTGTCTGAGAACATCCTGTTTGAAGCCTCTCAGGGGCCACATCTGTCTGAGAACATCCTGTTTGAAGCCTCTCAGTGGCCACATCTGTCTGACAACATCCTGTTTGAAGCCTCTCAGTGGCCACATCTGTCTGGCAACATCCTGTTTGAAGCCTCTCAGTGGCCACATCTGTCTGGCAACATCCTGTTTGAAGCCTCTCAGGGGCCACATCTGTCTGAAAACATCCTTTTTGAAGCCTCTCAGTGGCCACATCTGTCTAACAACATCCTGTTTGAAGCCTCTCAGTGGCCACATCTGTCTGACAACATCCTGTTTGAAGCCTCTCAGTGGCCAAATCAGTCTAAGAACATCCTGTTTGAAGCCTCTCAGTGGCCACATCTGTCTGACAACATCCTGTTTGAAGCCTCTCAGTGGCCACATCTGTCAGACAACATCCTGTTTGAAGCCTCTCAGTGGCCAAATCTGTCTGAGAACATCCTGTTTGAAGCCTCTCAGGGGCCACATCTGTCTGAGAACATCCTGTTTGAAGCCTCTCAGTGGCCACATCTGTCTGACAACATCCTGTTTGAAGCCTCTCAGTGGCCACATCTGTCTGACAACATCCTGTTTGAAGCCTCTCAGTGGCCACATCTATCTGGCAACATCCTGTTTGAAGCCTCTCAGTGGCCACATCTGTCTGAGAACATCCTGTTTGAAGCCTCTCAGTGGCCAGATCTGTCTGACAACATCCTGTTTGAAGCCTCTCAGTGGCCAGATCTGTCTGACAACATCCTGTTTGAAGCCTCTCAGTGGCAACATCTGTCTGAGAACATCCTGTTTGAAGCCTCTCAGGGGCCACATCTGTCTGAGAACATCCTGTTTGAAGCCTCTCAGTGGCCACATCTGTCTGACAACATCCTGTTTGAAGCCTCTCAGTGGCCACATCTGTCTGGCAACATCCTGTTTGAAGCCTCTCAGTGGCCACATCTGTCTGGCAACATCCTGTTTGAAGCCTCTCAGGGGCCACATCTGTCTGAAAACATCCTTTTTGAAGCCTCTCAGTGGCCACATCTGTCTAACAACATCCTGTTTGAAGCCTCTCAGTGGCCACATCTGTCTGACAACATCCTGTTTGAAGCCTCTCAGTGGCCAAATCTGTCTGGCAACATCCTGTTTGAAGCCTCTCAGTGGCCACATCTGTCTGACAACATCCTGTTTGAAGCCTCTCAGTGGCCACATCTGTCTGACAACATCCTGTTTGAAGCCTCTCAGTGGCCAAATCTGTCTGAGAACATCCTGTTTGAAGCCTCTCAGTGGCCACATCTGTCTGAGAACATCCTGTTTGAAGCCTCTCAGTGGCCACATCTGTCTGACAACATCCTGTTTGAAGCCTCTCAGTGGCCACATCTATCTGACAACATCCTGTTTGAAGCCTCTCAGTGGCCACATCTGTCTGGCAACATCCTGTTTGAAGCCTCTCAGGGGCCACATCTGTCTGAGAACATCCTGTTTGAAGCCTCTCAGTGGCCACATCTGTCTGACAACATCCTGTTTCAAGCCTCTCAGTGGCCACATCTGTCTGACAACATCTATTTTGAAGCCTCTCAGTGGCCACATCTGTCTGACAACATCCTGTTTGAAGCCTCTCAGTGGCCACATCTGTCTGGCAACATCCTGTTTGAAGCCTCTCAGTGGCCACATCTGTCTGGCAACATCCTGTTTGAAGCCTCTCAGTGGCCACATCTGTCTGAGAACATCCTGTTTGAAGCCTCTCAGTGGCCAGATCTGTCTGACAACATCCTGTTTGAAGCCTCTCAGTGGCCACATCTGTCTGACAACATCCTGTTTGAAGCCTCTCAGTGGCAACATCTGTCTGACAACATCCTGTTTGAAGCCTCTCAGGGGCCACATCTGTCTGAGAACATCCTGTTTGAAGCCTCTCAGTGGCCACATCTGTCTGACAACATCCTGTTTGAAGCCTCTCAGTGGCCACATCTGTCTGAGAACATCCTGTTTGAAGCCTCTCAGTGGCCACATCTGTCTGACAACATCCTGTTTCAAGCCTCTCAGGGGCCACATCTGTCTGAGAACATCCTGTTTGAAGCCTCTCAGTGGCCACATCTGTCTGACAACATCCTGTTTGAAGCCTCTCAGGGGCCACATCTGTCTGAGAACATCCTGTTTGAAGCCTCTCAGTGGCCACATCTCTCTGACAACATCCTGTTTGAAGCCTCTCAGTGGCCACATCTGTCTGAGAACATCCTGTTTGAAGCCTCTCAGGGGCCACATCTGTCTGACAACATCCTGTTTCAAGCCTCTCAGGGGCCACATCTGTCTGGCAACACCCTGTTTGAAGCCTCTCAGTGGCCACATCTGTCTGAGAACATCCTGTTTGACGCCTCTCAGTGGCCACATCTGTCTGACAACATCCTGTTTGAAGCCTCTCAGTGGCCACATCTGTCTGACAACATCCTGTTTGAAGCGTCTCAGTGGCCAAATCTGTCTGAGAACATCCTGTTTGAAGCCTCTCAGGGGCCACATCTGTCTGAGAACATCCTGTTTGAAGCCTCTCAGTGGCCACATCTGTCTGAGAACATCCTGCTTGAAGCCTCTCAGTGGCCACATCTGTCTGACAACATCCTGTTTGAAGCCTCTCAGTGGCCACATCTGTCTGACAACATCCTGTTTGAAGCCTCTCAGTGGCCACATCTGTCTGGCAACATCCTGTTTGAAGCCTCTCAGGGGCCACATCTGTCTGAGAGCATCCTGTTTGAAGCCTCTCAGTGGCCACATCTGTCTAACAACATCCTGTTTGAAGCCTCTCAGTGGCCACATCTGTCTGACAACATCCTGTTTGAAGCCTCTAAGTGGCCACATCTGTCTGGCAACATCATGTTTGAAGCCTCTCAGTGGCCACATCTGTTTGGCAACATCCTGTTTGAAGCCTCTCAGTGGCCACATCTGTCTGACAACATCCTGTTTGAAGCCTCTCAGTGCCCACATCTGTCTGAGAACATCCTGTTTGAAGCCTCTCAGTGGCCACATCTGTCTGGTAAAATCCTGTTTGAAGCCTCTCAGGGGCCACATCTGTCTGGCAAAATCCTGTTTGAAGCCTCTCAGGGGCCAAATCTGTCTGAAAACATCCTTTTTGAAGCCTCTCAGTGGCCACATCTGTCTAACAACATCCTGTTTGAAGCCTCTCAGTGGCCACATCTGTTTGGCAACATCCTGTTTGAAGCCTCTCAGTGGCCACATCTGTCTGACAACATCCTGTTTGAAGCCTCTCAGGAGCCACATCTGTCTGAGAACATCCTGTTTGAAGCCTCTCAGTGGCCACATCTGTCTGACAACATCCTGTTTGAAGCCTCTCAGTGGCCACATCTGTCTGGCAAAATCCTGTTTGAAGCCTCTCAGGGGCCAAATCTGTCTGAAAACATCCTTTTTGAAGCCTCTCAGTGGCCACATCTGTCTAACAACATCCTGTTTGAAGCCTCTCAGTGGCCAAATCTGTCTGAGAACATCCTGTTTGAAGCCTCTCAGTGGCCACATCTGTCTGACAACATCCTGTTTGAAGCCTCTCAGTGGCCACATCTGTCTGGCAACATCCTGTTTGAAGCCTCTCAGTGGCCACATCTGTCTGACAACATCCTGTTTGAAGACTCTCAGTGGCCACATCTGTCTGACAACATCCTGTTTGAAGCCTCTCAGTGGCCACATCTGTCTGAGAACATCCTGTTTGAAGCCTCTCAGTGGCCAAATCTGTCTGAGAACATCCTGTTTGAAGCCTCTCAGTGGCCACATCTGTCTGAGAACATCCTGTTTGAAGCCTCTCAGTGGCCACATCTGTCTGACAACATCCTGTTTGAAGCCTCTCAGTGGCCACATCTGTCTGACAACATCCTGTTTGAAGCCTCTCAGTGGCCACATCTGTCTGACAACATCCTGTTTGAAGCCTCTCAGTGGCCACATCTGTCTGGCAACATCCTGTTTGAAACCTCTCAGGGGCCACATCTGTCTGAGAACATCCTGTTTGAAGCCTCTCAGTGGCCACATCTGTCTAACAACATCCTGTTTGAAGCCTCTCAGTGGCCACATCTGTCTGACAACATCCTGTTTGAAGCCGCTCAGTGGCCACATCTGTCTGGCAACATCCTGTTTGAAGCCTCTCAGTGGCCACATATGTCTGGCAACATCCTGTTTGAAGCCTCTCAGTGGCAACATCTGTCTGAGAACATCCTGTGTGAAGCCTCTCAGGGGCCACATCTGTCTGACAACATCCTGTTTGAAGCCTCTCAGGGGCCACATCTGTCTGAGAACATCCTGTTTGAAGCCTCTCAGTGGCCACATCTGTCTGACAACATCCTGTTTGAAGCCTCTCAGTGGCCACATCTGTCTGGCAACATCCTGTTTGAAGCCTCTCAGTGGCCACATCTGTCTGAAAACATCCTTTTTGAAGCCTCTCAGTATCCACATCTGTCTAACAACATCCTGTTTGAAGCCTCTCAGTGGCCACATCTGTCTGACAACATCCTGTTTGAAGCCTCTCAGTGGCCAAATCTGTCTGGCAACATCCTGTTTGAAGCCTCTCAGTGGCCACATCTGTCTGACAACATCCTGTTTGAAGCCTCTCAGTGGCCACATCTGTCTGACAACATCCTGTTTGAAGCCTCTCAGTGGCCAAATCTGTCTGAGAACATCCTGTTTGAAGCCTCTCAGGGGCCACATCTGTCTGAGAACATCCTGTTTGAAGCCTCTCAGTGGCCACATCTGTCTGACAACATCCTGTTTGAAGCCTCTCAGTGGCCACATCTGTCTGACAACATCCTGTTTGAAGCCTCTCAGTGGCCACATCTGTCTGGCAACATCCTGTTTGAAGCCTCTCAGGGGCCACATCTGTCTGAGAACATCCTGTTTGAAGCCTCTCAGTGGCCACATATGTCTAACAACATCCTGTTTGAAGCCTCTCAGTGGCCACATCTGTGTGGCAACATCCTGTTTGAAGCCTCTCAGTGGCCACATCTGTCTGGCAACATCCTGTTTGAAGCCTCTCAGTGGCCACATCTGTCTGGCAACATCCTGTTTGAAGCCTCTCAGTGGCCACATCTGTCTGAGAACATCCTGTTTGAAGCCTCTCAGTGGCCAGATCTGTCTGACAACATCCTGTTTGAAGCCTCTCAGTGGCCACATCTGTCTGACAACATCCTGTTTGAAGCCTCTCAGTGGCAACATCTGTCTGACAACATCCTGTTTGAAGCCTCTCAGGGGCCACATCTGTCTGAGAACATCCTGTTTGAAACCTCTCAGTGGCCACATCTGTCTGACAACATCCTGTTTGAAGCCTCTCAGTGGCCACATCTGTCTGAGAACATCCTGTTTGAAGCCTCTCAGTGGCCACATCTGTCTGACAACATCCTGTTTCAAGCCTCTCAGGGGCCACATCTGTCTGAGAACATCCTGTTTGAAGCCTCTCAGTGGCCACATCTGTCTGACAACATCCTGTTTGAAGCCTCTCAGGGGCCACATCTGTCTGAGAACATCCTGTTTGAAGCCTCTCAGGGGCCACATCTGTCTGACAACATCCTGTTTAAAGCCTCTCAGGGGCCACATCTGTCTGGCAACACCCTGTTTGAAGCCTCTTAGTGGCCACATCTGTCTGACAACATCCTGTTTGAAGCCTCTCAGTGGCCACATCTGTCTGACAACATCCTGTTTGAAGCGTCTCAGTGGCCAAATCTGTTTGAGAACAACCTGTTTGAAGCCTCTCAGGGGCCACATCTGTCTGAGAACATCCTGTTTGAAGCCTCTCAGTGGCCACATCTGTCTGAGAACATCCTGCTTGAAGCCTCTCAGTGGCCACATCTGTCTGACAACATCCTGTTTGAAGCCTCTCAGTGGCCACATCTGTCTGACAACATCCTGTTTGAAGCCTCTCAGTGGCCACATCTGTCTGGCAACATCCTGTTTGAAGCCTCTCAGGGGCCACATCTGTCTGAGAACATCCTGTTTGAAGCCTCTCAGTGGCCACATCTGTCTGAGAACATCCTGCTTGAAGCCTCTCAGTGGCCACATCTGTCTGACAACATCCTGTTTGAAGCCTCTCAGTGGCCACATCTGTCTGACAACATCCTGTTTCAAGCCTCTCAGTGGCCACATCTGTCTGACAACATCCATTTTGAAGCCTCTCAGTGGCCACATCTGTCTGACAACATCCTGTTTGAAGCCTCTCAGTGGCCACATCTGTCTGGCAACATCCTGTTTGAAGCCTCTCAGTGGCCACATCTGTCTGGCAACATCCTGTTTGAAGCCTCTCAGTGGCCACATCTGTCTGAGAACATCCTGTTTGAAGCCTCTCAGTGGCCAGATCTGTCTGACAACATCCTGTTTGAAGCCTCTCAGTGGCCACATCTGTCTGACAACATCCTGTTTGAAGCCTCTCAGTGGCAACATCTGTCTGACAACATCCTGTTTGAAGCCTCTCAGTGGCCACATCTGTCTGAGAACATCCTGTTTGAAGCCTCTCAGTGGCCACATCTGTCTGACAACATCCTGTTTCAAGCCTCTCAGGGGCCACATCTGTCTGAGAACATCCTGTTTGAAGCCTCTCAGTGGCCACATCTGTCTGACAACATCCTGTTTCAAGCCTCTCAGGGGCCACATCTGTCTGAGAACATCCTGTTTGAAGCCTCTCAGTGGCCACATCTCTCTGACAACATCCTGTTTGAAGCCTCTCAGTGGCCACATCTGTCTGAGAACATCCTGTTTGAAGCCTCTCAGGGGCCACATCTGTCTGACAACATCCTGTTTGAAGCCTCTCAGTGGCCAAATCTGTCTGACAACATCCTGTTTCAAGCCTCTCAGGGGCCACATCTGTCTGGCAACACCCTGTTTGAAGCCTCTCAGTGGCCACATCTGTCTGAGAACATCCTGTTTGACGCCTCTCAGTGGCCACATCTGTCTGACAACATCCTGTTTGAAGCCTCTCAGTGGCCACATCTGTCTGACAACATCCTGTTTGAAGCGTCTCAGTGGCCAAATCTGTCTGAGAACATCCTGTTTGAAGCCTCTCAGGGGCCACATCTGTCTGAGAACATCCTGTTTGAAGCCTCTCAGTGGCCACATCTGTCTGAGAACATCCTGCTTGAAGCCTCTCAGTGGCCACATCTGTCTGCCAACATCCTGTTTGAAGCCTCTCAGGGGCCACATCTGTCTGAGAGCATCCTGTTTGAAGCCTCTCAGTGGCCACATCTGTCTAACAACATCCTGTTTGAAGCCTCTCAGTGGCCACATCTGTCTGACAACATCCTGTTTGAAGCCTCTAAGTGGCCACATCTGTCTGGCAACATCATGTTTGAAGCCTCTCAGTGGCCACATCTGTTTGGCAACATCCTGTTTGAAGCCTCTCAGTGGCCACATCTGTCTGACAACATCCTGTTTGAAGCCTCTCAGTGCCCACATCTGTCTGAGAACATCCTGTTTGAAGCCTCTCAGTGGCCACATCTGTCTGGTAAAATCCTGTTTGAAGCCTCTCAGGGGCCACATCTGTCTGGCAAAATCCTGTTTGAAGCCTCTCAGGGGCCAAATCTGTCTGAAAACATCCTTTTTGAAGCCTCTCAGTGGCCACATCTGTCTGACAACATCCTGTTTGAAGCCTCTCAGTGGCCACATCTGTCTGGCAACATCCTGTTTGAAGCCTCTCAGGGGCCACATCTGTCTGAAAACATCCTTTTTGAAGCCTCTCAGTGGCCACATCTGTCTAACAACATCCTGTTTGAAGCCTCTCAGTGGCCACATCTGTCTGACAACATCCTGTTTGAAGCCTCTCAGTGGCCACATCTGTCTGGCAACATCCTGTTTGAAGCCTCTCAGTGGCCACATCTGTCTGACAACATCCTGTTTGAAGACTCTCAGTGGCCACATCTGTCTGACAACATCCTGTTTGAAGCCTCTCAGTGGCCACATCTGTCTGACAACATCCTGTTTGAAGCCTCTCAGTGGCCAAATCTGTCTGAGAACATCCTGTTTGAAGCCTCTCAGGGGCCACATCTGTCTGAGAACATCCTGTTTGAAGCCTCTCAGTGGCCACATCTGTCTGACAACATCCTGTTTGAAGCCTCTCAGTGGCCACATCTGTCTGACAACATCCTGTTTGAAGCCTCTCAGTGGCCACATCTGTCTGACAACATCCTGTTTGAAGCCTCTCAGTGGCCACATCTGTCTGGCAACATCCTGTTTGAAACCTCTCAGGGGCCACATCTGTCTGAGAACATCCTGTTTGAAGCCTCTCAGTGGCCACATCTGTCTAACAACATCCTGTTTGAAGTCTCTCAGTGGCCACATCTGTCTGACAACATCCTGTTTGAAGCCTCTCAGTGGCCACATCTGTCTGGCAACATCCTGTTTGAAGCCTCTCAGTGGCCACATATGTCTGGCAACATCCTGTTTGAAGCCTCTCAGTGGCCACATCTGTCTGAGAACATCCTGTTTGAAGCCTCTCAGTGGCCAGATCTGTCTGACAACATCCTGTTTGAAGCCTCTCAGTGGCCACATCTGTCTGAGAACATCCTGTTTGAAGCCTCTCAGTGGCCAGATCTGTCTGACAACATCCTGTTTCAAGCCTCTCAGTGGCCACATCTGTCTGAGAACATCCTGTTTGAAGCCTCTCAGTGGCCACATCTGTCTGAGAACATCCTGTTTGAAGCCTCTCAGTGGCCACATCTGTCTGTCTGTCTGAAAACATCCTGTTTGAAGCCTCTCAGTGGCCACATCTGTCTGACAACATCCTGTTTGAAGCCTCTCAGGGGCCACATCTGTCTGAGAACATCCTGTTTGAAGCCTCTCAGGGGCCACATCTGTCTGAGAACATCCTGTTTGAAGCCTCTCAGTGGCCACATCTGTCTAACAACATCCTGTTTGAAGCCTCTCAGTGGCCACATCTGTCTGACAACATCCTGTTTGAAGCCTCTCAGTGGCCACATCTGTCTGGCAACATCCTGTTTGAAGCCTCTCAGTGGCCAAATCTGTCTGGCAACATCCTGTTTGAAGCCTCTCAGCAGCCACATCTGTCTGAGAACATCCTGTTTGAAGCCTCTCAGTGGCCAGATCTGTCTGACAACATCCTGTTTCAAGCCTCTCAGTGGCCACATCTGTCTGAGAACATCCTGTTTGAAGCCTCTCAGGGGCCACATATGTCTGACAACATCCTGTTTCAAGCCTCTCAGTGGCCACATCTGTCTGACAACATCCTGTTTGAAGCCTCTCAGTGGCCACATCTGTCTGACAACATCCTGTTTGAAGCCTCTCAGTGGCAACATCTGTATGAGAACATCCTGTTTGAAGCCTCTCAGTGGCCACATCTGTCTGACAACATCCTGTTTGAAGCCTCTCAGTGGCAACATCTGTATGAGAACATCCTGTTTGAAGCCTCTCAGTGGCCACATCTGTCTGACAACATCCTGTTTGAAGCCTCTCAGTGGCCACATCTGTCTGACAACATCCTGTTTGAAGCCTCTCAGTGGCCACATCTGTCTGAGAACATCCTGTTTGAAGCCTCTCAGGGGCCACATCTGTCTGAGAACATCCTGTTTGAAGCCTCTTAGTGGCCACATCTGTCTGGCAACATCCTGTTTGAAGCCTCTCAGGGGCCACATCTGTCTGAGAACATCCTGTTTGAAGCCTCTCAGTGGCCACATCTGTCTAACAACATCCTGTTTGAAGCCTCTCAGTGGCCACATCTGTCTAACAACATCCTGTTTGAATCCTCTCAGTGGCCACATCTGTCTGGCAACATCCTGTTTGAAGCCTCTCAGTGGCCACATCTGTCTGACAACAACCTGTTTGAAGCCTCTCAGTGGCCACATCTGTCTGGCAACACCCTGTTTGAAGCCTCTCAGTGGCCACATCTGTCTGAGAACATCCTGTTTGAAGCCTCTCAGTGGCCACATCTGTCTGACAACATCCTGTTTGAAGCCTCTCAGTGGCCACATCTGTCTGACAACATCCTGTTTGAAGCCTCTCAGTGGCCAAATCTGTCTGACAACATCTTGTTTGAAGCCTCTCAGTGGCCACATCTGTCTGGTAACATCCTGTTTGAAGCCTCTCAGTGGCCACATCTGTCTGAAAACATCCTGTTTGAAGCCTCTCATTGGCCACATCTGTCTGACAACATCCTGTTTGAAGCCTCTCAGTGGCCACATCTGTCTGGCAACATCATTTTTGAAGCCTCTCAGTGGCCACATCTGTCTGAGAACATCCTGTTTGAAGCCTCTCAGTGGCCAAATCTGTCTGGCAACATCCTGTTTGAAGCCTCTCAGTGGCCACATCTGTCTGACAACATCCTGTTTGAAGCCTCTCAGTGGCCACATCTGTCTGACAACATCCTGTTTCAAGCCTCTCAGTGGCCACATCTGTCTGACAACATCCTGTTTGAAGCCTCTCAGTGCCCACATCTGTCTGACAACATCCTGTTTGAAGCCTCTCAGTGGCCACATCTGTCTGACAACATCCTGTTTGAAGCCTCTCAGTGGCCAAATCTGTCTGACAACATCCTGTTTGAAGCCTCTCAGTGGCCACATCTGTCTGACAACATCCTGTTTGAAGCCCCTCAGTGGCCACATCTGTCTGGCAACATCCTTTTTGAAGCCTCTTAGTGGCCACATCTGTCTGACAACATCCTGTTTGAAGCCTCTCAGTGGCCACATCTGTCTGACAACATCCTGTTTGAAGCCTCTCAGTGTCCACATCTGTCTGGCAACATCCTGTTTGAAGCCTCTCAGGGGCCACATCTGTCTGAGAACATCCTGTTTGAAGCCTCTCAGTGGCCACATCTGTCTGACAACATCCTGTTTCAAGCCTCTCAGTGGCCACATCTGTCTGACAACATCCTGTTTGAAGCCTCTCAGTGGCCACATTTGTCTGACAACATCCTGTTTGAAGCCTCTCAGTGGCCACATCTGTCTGACAACATCCTGTTTGAAGCCTCTCAGTGGCCACATCTGTCTGTCTGTCTGAGAACATCCTGTTTGAAGCCTCTCAGGGGCCACATCTGTCTGACAACATCCTGTTTGAAGCCTTTCAGTGGCCACATCTGTCTGAAAACATCCTGTTTGAAGCCTCTCAGTGGCCACATCTGTCTGACAACATCCTGTTTCAAACCTCTCAGTGGCCACATCTGTCTGACAACATCCTGTATGAAGCCTCTCAGTGGCCACATCTGTCTGACAACATCCTGTTTGAAGCCTCTCAGTGGCCACATCTGTCTGACAACATCCTCTTTCAAGCCTCTCAGTGGCCACATCTGTCTGACAATATCCTGTTTGAAGCCTCTCAGTGGCCACATCTGTCTGACAACATCCTGTTTGAAGCCTCTCAGGGGCCACATCTGTCTGACAACATCCTGTGTGAAGCCTCTCAGTGGCCACATCTGTCTGACAACATCCTGTATGAAGCCTCTCAGTGGCCACATCTGTCTGACAACATCCTGTTTCAAGCCTCTCAGTGGCCACATCTGTCTGACAACATCCTGTTTGAAGCCTCTCAGTGGCCACATCTGTCTGACAACATCCTGTGTGAAGCCTCTCAGTGGCCACATCTGTCTGACAACATCCTGTATGAAGCCTCTCAGTGGCCACATCTGTCTGACAACATCCTGTATGAAGCCTCTCAGTGGCCACATCTGTCTGACAACATCCTGTTTCAAGCCTCTCAGTGGCCACATCTGTCTGACAACATCCTGTTTGAAGCCTCTCAGTGGCCACATCTGTCTGACAACATCCTGTGTGAAGCCTCTCAGTGGCCACATCTGTCTGACAACATCCTGTTTGAAGCCTCTCAGTGGCCAGCATAGCCGTGGGAACTAGGGGTGCAGGGGGTGCGGCTGCACCCCCTGCTGAATGTGCATTGCGAGATGGTGGGGAGCTAACAAAAATATATTTCATGAAAACCTATTGTACAGCGTACAGCGTGCGGCACGCGAGTCCTGCTCCTGCGTGTAGGCTCATTCCATGAGGAGGCTGAGAATGAGACGTGGTTTATGATATTATGGCACCTCTGGTTTAATGTCCACTGTATGTCTGTCTGTCTGTGCTCGTCATCCACAGAGACCCTCGATGGAGGTGTGGCCAACAAGTTCAGCCCAGCAACATTCTGTTCTCTATATAGCCGAATTTTTTTTAAATGCTGCCGCCGAGCAGTAATGTACGCATAGTTATTTTTTTGAGTTTTGAGTTATTTTCGATGATGCTGTTATTGCAGCTACCTCCGCGCAGCATGTAGTTAATTCTTAATTAGTTCTGTTAGTGATTACTTTCGACTGATGCTGTGTGAGCTGACGTGGGACACATCACACACATGAGTTCAGTAGGCCTAATGTATAGGCTACCCTTGTTGCCATGAATTTTTAGTACTTTAATAAAATGCAATATTTTACCAGTTGATGAGGCTGCATACTTTTTTTTGGAATGGTATGTGTGTTTGCGTTGACCATAACGAGGGCGAAAAAGCCGCCACTGACCTAAACTGTGTGTTCAGGACACGATTAAACACAATGTAACAACAGGAACTTAAACAACGTTCTAATATAATTAAAGCTCGCAACAATGTTGCAAAATATGCGCCCTTTACACACGAGCACGGATAGAGTTCCACGGTCAGATTGCAGGAAAGGCTCCGTTTTTTGCTCATTAAAATATTTCATTGAAGGAGATATATACAGCTATTTATTGTATTTACATAATATTCTACAAGTTTGAGAACCCCCCCCCCCTTTTCTTTTTTTTCTTTTTTTTTTTTTTAAACCGCACCCCCTGTTAAAAACTACTTCCCACGGCCCTGGTGGCCAGGCGCTGTTAAGTGTATGTTCTCAGACATACACTTAAAGGGCTATTCCACTGCTTGTTTAGCATGTGGATCATCCTACATTAGTTCCTTTGTGAAAGCCACAATACTGCATCACAGAGTGGTCCAATCTGAACAGAATAAATCTACATTCTTTAAAACACACAGTAAGAGGGAGCCGTGAATAACTAAAACTTTCACATGTATTAGTGCACACACCTCAGCACACGCAGGGGGTCACATTGTGAAATTATTATGTGTGGGACTTTTGATTGCATGACACAATGAATATGAGTAAATATCTAGGATTTCAAACTGACTTTCAACTGGTTTTTGTTTGATTTTATTTCTAGCTATTTGTGGTGTATGTGTAGCTCCTAGTTTGACCAGTGCGTATAATCTTAATCTGTATGTATCTTCCAGTTCTCTTCAAATGAACTAATATGAACTTTGTATCATACATAGTAAGTCAGTAATGACAAATAACCCATGAATAAGCAGTAACAGAATACTTTATCAGACCATCCACTTCCAGCAGAAACTCACTCTGAAGCTGTTTGTCGACTCGTCACCAAAGCAGTGGGTTACACACTGGGCATCTTTTTCAACAGATTTAAAAAGCCATGTTTGGTTCTCATTCTGAGCAAGCCTGATTTCCATTTCCACATTTAGGAACACTGTTTACACTCCAACTAAGAACAAATGACAATAAAAACAACAGCTAAAAAGAAGCAGACTTTTAGAGAATGTGAAAGTGAGACACTGGAGAAAAGTGGCATCTCAGGTTTGGAATCATAAACTGAACAACAAAAGAGATCAATTCTGTTAGTTCAGAGCAGAAGAAAAGGAAATGCTTGCATTATAAAACAAGACGCATAATGTGGAGCCAGTTCCTCATCTGTTGGAAGCTTTGAGCAACACGTGAGCAAACGGTCCTCTGTTCCAGTCAATCATTCTGTAAATATATGCTCAGGGAGGCCTGCCGACCATTCTTACACACTGTGATGCACATGCTGGTTCAAATCCTTATCAGACTCAGTATTTTCACCTCAACACCAAATGTGCTGGGAATAAGTCAAAGTTAAAAATAAACCATGTTAGGTTAATCAGCTTCCAGGATGTACCCTGCCTCTGGACCTGGGACAGCTGGGATAGGCTCCGCCTCCCCTTAATCAGATGAAGCGGGTGTAGAAAATGAATAAATAAATGAATGGACGGATGGATGATGGATGGATGGATGGATGGATGGATGGATGGATGGATGGATGGATGGTGGATGGATGGATGGATGGATGGATGGATGGACGGATGGATGGATGGATGGATGGATGGATGGATGGATGGATGGATGGATGGACGGATGGATGGACGGATGATGGATAGATGGATGGATGGATGGATGGACGGATGATGGATGGATGGATGGATGGATGGATGGATGGATGGATGGACGGACGGACGGATGGATGGATGGATGGATGGATGGATGGATGGATGGATGGATGGATGGATGGACAGATGATGGATGGATGATGGATGGATGGATGGATGGACGGATGATGGATGGATGGATGGATGGATGGATGGATGGATGATGGATGGATGGATGGATGGATGGATGGATGGATGGACGGACGGACGGACGGACGGACGGACGGACGGATGATGGATGGATGGATGGATGGATGGATGGATGGATGGACGGATGGATGGATGGATGGATGGATGGATGGATGGATGGATGGATGGACGGACGGATGGATGATGGATGGATGGATAAGACAAAGATTCTTCTGGATTTCATGAGGAGCAGGAATAAGTCCAACTCTTAGAAGAGGGATGGAGGTCTGCACATACCTGAATAACAGACTGAACTAGAAAGTCAACTCTTTGGTTGTCAACAATAAGGAACAGAGCAAAGGCTACTTCTTCTGTCTTTGTGCCTTCTTCATGCGAAGCTGTTACCGGCTTCCTTGTTGTCCTGCGACCCTTCCTGCATACCCTGGAAACCCCTTTGAGGATGCAGGGACTCTCTTTTAATGGTTAGATCAACCTGGTCTCCTCTCTGGATGCTATCACAGCCCTTTCCTCTTTTTTTCAGGTTGTAAATTCCTGTGCATGCTCCCAAAATCCAAAGCGGAATGTTTTCACCCCAGCAACAAACCAAATTATGGCTCTGTGTGATCTGGAACACAGCTACCTCTTTGTGTTTAACCAGACTGAGCATCAGTCTCAATGAGGTTTTTTGTATCTATTTATCTATAAGTCTTACAGGATATAATATAATGATTGTTATTACATATGAAGTATGAGTTCCAGTGACACAGGTACCTCAAAGACATTTTAAGGCATACATAAATCATTTTTATGGAAAATAATCATTAAATTTAGATGAACGGGAATTTCTTCCTCTGGGTTAGAAAGGTTTATTCGATGTCCTCAGAAAGAAAATTCAGGTTTTTAGTAGCAAATATTCATTGAAGTCAACACAAATCACTCAGTTTAAAGAAAAATATCTTTAACTCTGAGGTGACATTTTGTTTCAGAACCAGGTGCCGTGTATGAGGTCAGACTGGCAGCCTACAATGGAAATGGAGAGAGTGATTGCTCCAAGAGGCTGGTGTCACTGGCAGAGCAAGGCGTCCATGACGAAATCACCGGTAAGTGTGATGACACTGTGTTCCGGACGGGCTTAAACATATTACCACTCAGTAGGCCTTTATAAAACACAATAACTTTGCAGAAAGCAGTTTCATCAATATTTCCATTATTTGACCGAAATAATTCCCACGTTTTTGTAGACGTACACTTCAAAGCAATCCAGTGCCTGAAGTTAGCATCACTGTAAGGAATAAAAGTTCAAAAGTTGTTTGATAGTGTAAATTAAAAACAGAAATGGAAATATTGTCATATTATGTGGCTTATTCAAACCCAGTTATGATCTAAGGTCCCCGTTTTCAAGAAATTTGGAAGTCACAGAATTAAAGATTTCAAACGCTGAGGCTACTGTTTTCAGGATAAGAACGTTTTCCCAGCGCCTTCCCCTGCCTGGACAGCTCTGAGACTGAAATGAAAACTCATATCATTGACTCCAATAATATTGCATGTTGCTTCTTTTTTTTTCCAAGGAGGAAACAGTCTATGCCAGTGCAGGGATGGGGAGATGTCTCTGAGCAGCGTTGTCATTGGCATCCACATCGGCACCGCCTGCATCATCTTCTGTGTTCTCTTTCTCATATTTGGGTATCGTCGCAGGCAAGTGTCAACATTTTCTTAGCTGTGTAAATATGTACATTAAGCACCATTAATAGTTTTTCTTCGATAATAAAAATGAATATTCATTATTCATCATGTTCACTGATATCCTGCTCAACTAAACTCTTCTAGTGATCACCCTAGATGAAAAGTTCTTTAGTCATGTTGATATGTAGCTCAATCTGTTCTCTTACCCGCAGTCTGTTTTGCAGTAAAGGCACACAAGACAGCTGGTCTGTATCAACAATTAATACAGGACACATCCCTAAAGGTGGAGCAAACTGTGCCAGGGTGGAGTCTGAGACTCAGGTAAGCTGTGCAGCTATATTCCATTTTCAGGAGTTTGTCTTGGTTTTGGTTTTGGTCCATAGACTAAATGCTAAAGTCATCTTTTTCTGTCATTTAAAAGGAATCATAGCAGATTTACTGTGGCACAGGCCAAAACAAAAGGAAGATACATATTCAGACACTGCTCAATAACCTCAATAATGATCAGTAATGATCAAACTGATCATTAGGCAGCATGTGTAGATCTCATTGTGTACACCATACTTTTTTATTGTAACTTGACACTATCATAAAACACATTTTAGAAAACTACTTTCTTTTTCTCATTTCTCATTTTGGATTATATGTACCTCCTTCCCTATTAGAAGAGCAGGTGACCTGATCTAAGGGATCATTATGATAGTAGTATCCACTTATAAAGACTTATCAATTGTAAAAATCCTCACATGAAAGTGGAGAACTTTACAAAAGCAGTTTTTCTTGTACATGCATGGGTTTGGACGATACACTTAGTGGGTCATCCCATTGACTCCATATTGGGTGTAAGGGAAAAACAAAGTTCTCAAAAAGCAACATGGCCAGCAGAATGCTAAGCATGTCACCCTGAATGAGAACAGAATACACAGACCAAACTCTTCCAAAAAAAACAGGATGCAGAGCTACTGAAGAGCGAGAAGTAAACTGAAGACAAACCAGAGAAACCAGGGAACCAAAAGACAGTCAAAACCAGAACACAAAAACTCATGGACCATGAGGGGGGGTTAATGATAACAATGTCATGAGTCATCCTGGAATAAACTAGAACATAGCCAGTAAAGAGTGAGAAGGGATGTTCAGTGCATCATGGGAGCAGTATAATCAAAGGGATAGCTAAGAGACCCCAAAGCCGACCCTTAATTTGAATGAAGGTGTTTTAAGCCTAGTTTTAAAGGTAAAGAGGGTGCACAAGGCCAGTGTAATGTATACAGCATCACGTACAACTGTCCCTTCTGCAGCCTTCCACGTGCATTCCAAATCTTTGTAATCATGCCAACTGTACATATTGCACCCAACAAAATGTGCCTTTCCTTTCAAAATTTGGTGTACATGTAGGGCAAAGATATCGAGCAGAAGAAAAGAAATGAAATGAATAACCAGACTCCAAAAGGAAGTGCATGTATAACTATATTCAACAAAGCAATCATAGCTGATTGTACATCTTACATGTATAATTGAAACATCTTTTCTTTATCCATTCAATGACCCAACATTTTGTTCAAATTGATTGGTACATGGCACAATGGTTTCATACTACAGTACATGTTTGGGTTTTTTATAGAAAAAAAGGCAACACAAGCCAACATGCTTCTTGTGTCAAGTTACAAATATGTTGATGTAGTTTTCTCATTTATCTATATTGCATATTGCTACAACAACATGGATAGGTGTTATTCAAAAGACATTTAAAGGAGATTTGCTGTTATCCATTCCTCTGCAACTCCTCACTTTGGAACTGCTCACCCAACATGTGGAATGAATGGAGCAGCATTTGCATCTGCAAAGGTTTGATCAGTTCCCCCGCCTGCATGCAGAAACCATGAATGTTGTGAGAGGGTTTCTGACCTCGCGTGAGAATACTCAGACTGCTGCTTTTGTTGCTTAAACTTAACCAAGCAGTGACTGACGATGAACATCAAAAATAAATGTAAAACACAAGTTAGATTCAATCTGAACACAATGGTTCTACAAAAGACCACCACTGTGGTGGCAGTTACCCGGGCCAGGTGTCCCACGATTTATTTCTGTCCTGCTTTGGTGCCATACTCTGCGTTTCCTCTAAGGCAGGGGTCCCCAACCACCAGGTCGGTCCGCGAGACATTCCAAACTGGGCCGTGAGATTGGGGGGGGGGAATTATTTATTTATTTATTTTTTTTTTTTTTTAAAAAGACATGGAAATCGGGAATTCTTTCATTTCACTCGCTAGATTCTATACTTGGAAACTGCATAGATTGCATTATAGGAGGCCGATTGTGCACGTTTATTTTTTTCAATGATGACTGTCTGTCTGTCATCATATCCTAATTTGTAAAAGCGTCTGCTAAATGTAATGTCTGTTGAACGTAAAGTACAAAAAAAAAAAAAAAAGTATCCCCCCCGACCGGGCCGCGGGAACAAATTGCAGAACCAAACCGGTCCTTGGTGCTGAAAAGGTTGGGGACCCCTGCTCTAAGGGGCCCACAACTGTCTGTCAAGCATTTGGGGGGTCAGTGAACATCCGTCTCTTTATTGTATTTTAGGTGTGTGCACCCCTGTAGCTATTTTTTGCAACTCTATTGGCACATTTATTTAAGCTAAAACAACTTCTAGAATCTCCAATGTGGCTGTTGGTGAAAGAGGTCATTCTGATTGGCTGTTGGTGAAAGAGGTCATTCTGATTGGCTGTTAGTGAAAGAGGTCATTCTGATTGGCTGTTGGTGAAAGAGGTCATTCTGATTGGCTGTTGGTGAAAGAGGTCATTCTGATTGGCTGTTGGTGAAAGTGGTCATTCTGATTGGCTGTTGGTGAAAGAGGTCATTCTGATTGGCTGTTGGTGAAAGAGGTCATTCTGATTGGCTGTTAGTGAAAGAGGTCATTCTGATTGGCTGTTGGTGAAAGAGGTCATTCTGATTGGCTGTTGGTGAAAGAGGTCATTCTGATTGGCTGTTAGTGAAAGAGGTCATTCTGATTGCCTGTTGGTGAAAGAGGTCATTCTGATTGGCTGTTGGTGAAAGAGGTCATTCTGATTGGCTGTTGGTGAAAGATGTCATTCTGATTGGCTGTTGGTGAAAGTGGTCATTCTGATTGGCTGTTGGTGAAAGAGGTCATTCTGATTGGCTGTTCAGTGTTGCAAACGGCACAGTAGCATCAGAAAGCTAAAGGCTAAATTCAACATATCACACAAAATCTCATCTTATTTAACCAAAACAAGAAAGACCTGCATGTCCCTGTGGACTGAAGAAACGAAAGAGCAGCTGGTAGCCATGACTCCAGAGAGACGAACTGGGTCTGACGTTGCTGAAAAATACAAAGTTTACGTTTTTTTTCTTTCTTTCTTTTCTTTAATTAATCTACCCTGTCATCTAGTTTCCCCTACTGTATACTCTGCGTACTACCCCCCTTTCGCACTGCAAGCTTTGTCTTTTTTCTGTTTCTCTGGTATTTTGTCTGTTCTGATGCTGGCAACATGAGGAGGCCCACAGGGGCCCTGTTGTTGATGCTGCTTCTTAACATCAGTTTGGTGTATAAGGACCCTAATTGGTGATGATGGTCAAAAAAGCCTGCTCGGAGGTGGAGAAGTGGACACGATAGCCATGTATGAAGCGGGTTTGGTGCTGAAGATAATGAGTCATATACAATGACTGCCAGAATATAAACTTGATCTAAAAATCTCTAGATCAAAAACCATTGAATGTATCTGATGTATGACCTCTTTTCTTTTCTCTTGTGACTTTTCCTGTCAGCAGGTGGTGTGTCCAACGCCTTGCCAGGTTCTGATTGAGCAGCATTCCCCAGGGTCGCCTGGCACGAGCACTGGCTGACATTGGTCAATAGTATCTCAACACCCACATCCCTGTTTTCCCCTCCAACAGTCTGTTACTCACCCAGTAAACTCTGTCATCCATTCATTTTTCTCCAAACCTGCTGCTAATAGTCTGAATGTAGACAAACTGGTCCTTTGCCATCCTGAGCCCTCACTCTGCCCCTACCTCAAACCAAAGCGAATTACCTTTATTGCCTGTGCACATGCACATCAACATGCTGAAAAGCCTTCACAAAGCATTGCCTCTTCAGATTATTGCCTGTAAAAGTATTTTAGAACGTTCACAATAGACATGTCACTTTTCCAACGGGGGTCTGTTCTATAACCAAAAGATTTTATCCCTCAGATCTCTATCGGAAAGCTGACATGCAAGAATGTGTACCGTGTTCTAAAAAGCCAAAATGAAACCAAATATTATCACCTTAAAGAGAAATTCTACAGAATCTATTATGACAGACTTTGCCTTCAGTTTCTCTGATCCGAGGAAAGAGACACAGCGACCTTTGCAAACACCTAACTGTGGTGAGTCTGAGCAGTCTGACGACTGTCCATCACTTTTAGGTAGGGACCATAAAACCAGGCTTTCTCCTCAGCTCCTTCTCTACCAAACGCTGCCCATGCCCAAATGATCTACCTCAGCGTGACAGCAATGTCTGAGCAATAACTGAAGTTAGTGTTAACTTGGCCCACTCAACCAAGCAGCAAATCCTATCCTTTTAAGAACTTCTTCTTGACCGGTGCCAGTCTCAGTGTTCCGTGCCAGCCGCTGACCAGGTTTGCCCAGAGAGTGCTCACTGCCACAGCCCTAAGCCTTATTGGACCAGAGATCATCTTGAACCTTAATAACCTCCTGTTCAAGCCAGGATGCCTTATTTTTCCATCAACATGGAGAAACTTTGGAAGAAACCTTCTGATTTTGATGTGGCCATGCGTTTTGCGTCCATGGTTACTGTTGCTCTGTCATGTGCTTCTCCACATCTTTAAAGTGACATCTTGTCCACCTCAGAAGACATATAAACATGCAGATGATCACAAAAAGAGACTTTGAAACTTTGAAGTCAACTATTTTAATTTTTCAGTCCATCAAAGAAAACAAAATGGAGGTTTCATCAACACAAAGCTGCCGGTGCACCAGAGTGGAGGAAAAAAGAGCGTTCCGTCTCCCAGTGGCTGACTGCTTAGCCTGGACCCCCAGTGACACTGAGCTGGCTTTTCGAGGAGTTTGGTGGTATGATATCCACTTGAATGAACAAAGATCATTTATGTCAGCCTTTCCAAAAACAAATTCTTTGATGAAAACCAAACTGAATAGTTACCCAAAGATGGAAACATTTGATGGTTTTCTGTGTGTTCCTTTGAGAGATGTAGATGAACTTTCAGTTTTAGGTTGTTTCAGTTTGAAGGGGTCACCTGAATGTAAAGTGCTTTAACTGAACCCATACCAAAAGAAGTTTCATTATGTTTTCATTGCTACTTTTTATAATGATTCATTTCAGATGCACCCCATCAACACGCAGCTTTTTATCTTCTTGATTTAAGCATTTTACTTTTAAAGACTGACCAAATGAAGATGTCAGATCTTTTGAAAGACTTTTAGGAATATATGCTGTCTTTTCAAATTAGTTGAACTATTGCCAAATATTTACTTATCTCTAAACATGTGTGACAAAATAAGAGTGAAAATGTGAACATTCAGAGTCTTTACCGTGACACGTTCTCATTACCAAAGCACAGGAACATGCATGGAAGCAAAACAGTGCCTGAAGCTTGCCAGCAAAAGCATTTAAAAGTCTGAGAGCTGCTTCGAACAGTTCACCAAAGAATATCAAACTGTATAACAATATGATCGAATATCACAGTGAATAACAGGAAAAATACTAAATGTGTCTTTCTCTATAATCCCACATTAGGAAAAGTTGGGGATGGTATGGAAAATGCATAAAAATAAATCATTTACTCTTATTTGTATTTCTTTGCAAACAGTATCATGCCATGACAATTCATGAATTTTTTTTTCATTGATTTAGTTTAATTTGTTAATATATGTGAACTTTTGCATTTCAGACCTGCATCAAAAGAAAGGTTTTTATTTTGTAATGTTGCCATTTCCTCTCACAACACATGAAAGTCAGTTTGGCATTGATACCGAGTGATGAAGAGTTTTAAATGTTATTTAGTCTCCTTCCTGCAAACACATCTTTCAGTTCTGGGTTGTATTTTTGGACAGGCCAGTCCTGCCTCGTTTTCAGCCTTCAGAATGTGTGCAGAATGCAGTTTTACACTGACTTGGTGAAAAAGGCATGAATGTCCCTTAAAAAGATGATCACTTTCATGGTGGTGCTTTTGAACCAAATCATGTTTACAGTCATCTGTTCACATCAGTTGTTTGAAATAACACATTTTACCTCCAGATAAGCCGAAATGATCCCCATCTCAACTTGTTTTGGAATGTCCAGCAGGCAAAAAACGATGTATGTTAACAAATAGAATTGAGTTGATGAGAAAAAAAAATGTCTCGGGCTCATAGTGTCTGCAAAGAAAGAAAGCTCAAAGTAAACGTAAGATCGCTGAAATTCTTTTTTTTCTTTTCTTTTCTTTTCATTTTCCATACCATCCAAACTTTTTCTCATTTGGAGTTGAAAATACAAAAAAAAAAAAGAATGTTTCTTTTTAGCCAAGAAAACAAATGTTAGAATAGATGTTTAACGGGAAATGGTACCCTGGTAACTTTGACATTTCTCTGCAGCACAGTCCAAGCATCCATATATCCAGCGCAAATGTAGTGTCTTTTTAAAGGCTTAATAACAAAAAAATATATAATATTAACAAATAATAAATGACTTGTGATTTCAGAGGGAGCAGCTTCCCAGCTGAAAGTCAAACGCAGGTTTCAACCTCGGCTTTCCCCCTTTTCACGTCTCAGACTTTTATAGCCCTCGAGGTAAACTGTCGTCATCCATGAGTGTTCAAGGTCAAAGCAGAACATTGTAAAAAATAAGGACATTTGTCTGCTATCCTTTTTTCAAAGAAGCTGTCAAACCAATGTGAAACCAAAAAGTGAATTGATTATAGAATGAATTATGTCGTGGTTGTTGAAATAGTTGATTCTGTTTGGAACGGCTCTGTTTCATTTCATTTGTTCTTCCTGCTGTGCACAGGAAATGTTGCCCGAATGAATATTTGCTTTTTATTGTTGTTAGTATTATTATTATTATTATTAGATTGAAGTATTTTCTCTGTTTAACATGTTTAAGGGAGCTATAAAATGATTTTACTTTTTGATGGCCTTTGAGGAAGTGATGTGAGATTTCCAGAGAGTAAATTTAAGACTGGAACGTTTTTGATGCCAAACACACATTCTGGTCCGAGGAGCCAGTCATAAGAAGAAAGAGAAAGACAGAAATGTAGAGAAATGTAGGAAAGTAGAAACTGGCAGCTATTACCAGTAAGAAACAAAGCTTTAATCATTCTGTGTCCTTCCCTGTCCTCCAACCTTTCTCCTGATTCTGCTACTTGCTAAAGCTTTAAACTGTTGTTAAGAAGGTACTGTTCATGGTCTTTGGCCAAAGCCCAAAGGTTGGACAGGAAAAGACTGAGTGCAGAACACCTGCAGCTGTTTACAGAGACCAGCTGATTTCACAGCTTTTCACAGGACATGTTAAAGTACAACATTTACACAATAATTGATGGAATAGATTTCTTTAGCGTTAAATGAGAGTTTGTACATTTTGTAAGAAGACATTACATTTTTGGAAACCACAATTCCATATTCCATGTCCAGTCCTCAGCCAAAGGAGTCTGGTGTCTCTGCCACTGTGAGACACAGTGATGGTGTGGGAGGAAGATGCAGGCCACGGAAGTCCTTTATTTAACACCAAATCATTTTTTACAGCCATTTCATTCCCTCTAACCAATTATTGGGTTTTCTGTCCCTTACCAACTGGTGTTAATGCATATATTTTGCCAAAGGAGAATTAAAAGAAGAGAGGGGGATTACGCTCGGGTCTCAGGTTAGAACTGGGCTTCCCTCTCTTTCTTCCTGTAAGCACATCTTTGTTCATCTGAAAGTTAGTCACACATTAAAAAAAACAGACATTTTACGCCATTGTGGTTTCCTGAAAACCCAACTGAACATATTCTCTAGTGATTGGGTTGTTATTAAAATACAGTTTAGGATGTTGCCAAAGAAGCATCATTACATAACTCAATTGATAAAGATATTACTTTGAGTTTAAGTTCAAGTTGTTAGAGGTTCAAAACATGACTATTTGTTTTATTTAGTGTCCCTTGTTTAAATGAGGGTATATTTAACAGGAGAGGTATCATGGCAACATGTGCACAACACAAACATCTGGTTCCTGCCACACTGCTCCGTCTCTGTGTGAATACAGACTGCTCTGCCTAAATGTCTGAAGTGTACTCTGCCTTTTTCCAGTGTTCCAATATGCAGAAAACCAAATAAAGACGTTTAGCTCACGTTTACCTATGTCTTTTTTATGTTTAATTGTTTTAGCATTTAGATGAACTTTAAAATCCATCATTTACCGTTAGATTATTATCATTTATTTATTTATTTTTTAATGAACTATCTAGGTTGTGATCCTTGGAGTTCTAAGTGACATTCAAGGCTAAATGGTCCACTTTATCTGCTTTGTTGGTGTGGGGTCTTTGTTGTCTTCCAATCAGAAGGACGGTGGTCCAAGTGTCCTCGGGCTTCTTTAGGGCGTGTTCACACCTACCTCGTTTGGTCCGGACCAAACGACCAAACGGACCAGATTTTCGTTGGTTCGGACCTTTTGGGATGGTCTGAATACAAACCACCGAACTCTGGTCCGGACCAAACAAGCGGACCGAGACGAGCTGAAAGGTCGGACTCGGTCCGGATCAAACGAACCCTGGTGCGGATCTTTTGAAGGTGTGAAAGCAGACCGGACCTAATCCCAGACTTTTTGCTTTTTTGTACCTCGGGAGCATCCGTCGTTTGTCTGCTGCTAGGTAACAGAACAGAGCGTCGTTCTTCTAATTACTAGACCGGCTGTGGTAAAGCTAACGAAAAACCGAAAATAATATTTCTAGACCGAAAATGAGTAGGGGACAAACATGGGCCCGAATTGTCTCAGCTTGATGAGCACATATCAGCGTTATCCTCCGTAGCCGCCTTGCCCTTTGTCGTCGTTGTTGATAAATTACTTGTACAGCAGCATAGTAATTACACAGTTGTGAAAATGGCAAAACGTTGAAAAAACATATAGTTTTGATTATATTAAAAGCAATAACGGCACGGAAAGCATCCATGACTACATTCACTTTTGAACTTAGCACTTTGTGTTGCGCGTGTCGATTCTGACCAATAGCCGAACGACTTCAGGGCGCGTGGCTTTGTGGACATATTTTGGTCCGTTTACTGAAATGTACAGTCTGAAAGCGAACCGCACCAAACTGAAAAATAAAGGTTCGGACCAAAGCAAGTGAACTATCGGACTTTCCTGGTCTGAATACGCCCTTAGAGTAGCACTGCTTTCTTTGTCTTATTAACTACTTTATTAATTACATTCAGTCATTGGTCATTTTTGCGTTAATGTTCCTTATGCTTCATTCAGATATGCCTGTGTAAGTAACACAACGAGCTGCGGTGCCTGCACAATATTTGCTAAATCCACACAAGATTGGACAGTGTATGAAGTGAAGTATAATGTAACAATATTATGAGACCCTGATTTGCAGAGATGCACAAATTTATGTAAAAAATAACATCAATAACAGTTTACAGCTTTGTAGATGACGTCCTATAACTGCACTGATCTGCTAACACAGCCCAAACCAGCATTAACCAGGGCAAAATAACCAAGATTTGCAAACAAGCACTCGTTGATGATCAGGAACCTGCAGTTGACCAATACTCACAGCTCGTTTCTTATTTTCTTCTTTCCAAAACATGACGTAGAAGCATGATTCCCTGTTCAGATGTATGTGTAGAGTCTCAGTCACTCAAGTCACAGTAATTGTAAAAGCTTGAATAAGGGCAACTGGACTTGTTTTTCTTGTTGTTGAAGACGTTTCACCTCTCAGGTGAAAGGCTTCTTCAGTTATAAATATTAAAACTAAGTTAAGTTTTAAAAGGAAAAAAAAAGAAAAAATTTGAGCTCCCTGACTAATTTTGAATTTCTCCCACGGGGGCATTGTGATGCGATGTAATGTTTATCTGTCATACGCATAATATTGGTTACGTCATTACGTGAAGCTTGGACTTCTGGGAGTTAGTTGTATTTGTGAAGATGCTAGGTTTGGAGTATGTCAACGAATGTGTTTTGAATGAGTTATTAATAAAAGACCTAAACGTAAGACCCAGCCAAGCATTTTCATGACATGGTGTCAGAAGTGGCCCAGTGACTGCAGCAGTGATCGACCGCGAGGAGGAAGACCCGACTGAAGCAACGACGAGATGGCAAAGTTTCATGCTCCGGAATCGTTTGACTTCACCCAACCGTCCACATGGCCGGTATGGAGACAACGCTTCTCCCGCTACAGAATCGCTACGAAGCTCGACAAAGAGGATGGTGAAATTCAAGTAAACACTCTACGCGATGGGTAAGGAGTCTGAGGCAATATTCAGTACGTTTGCTTTTCCGGAAGATGTCGAGGATTACTATGGGGAAACAATGAAAAAGTTTGACGAACACTTTGTTCCCAAACGGACTGTTATCCACGAGCGGGCATGCTTTCACAGACGCTCGCAGAGGCATGGTGAGAGTGTAGAGGCATTCGTGAGAGACTTGTATGAACTGGCGGAGTATTGCGACTTAGGGGTGACTAAAGACGAACAGATACGGGATCGTATTGTCATCGGATTAGTGGACATGGAGATATCGCAAAAACTACAGCTGGAGCCGGACTTGACTTTAGAGAAAGCCATCAACATGGCACGTCAGTCAGAGCTCATCAAGGCACAAAGCCTCACTGCCCGATCCACAGAGAGTGAAGTCAGTGCAGTCACACGTAAGCCAAAACAATTCAAACATACAGAAAGAAAACAAAGTTTTGCTAAAGCTAAAAGTGGGCAACTGAAACAAGGAAATGGATCTCAGAGATGTGGCAGATTGCACGAGTTCGGGGCGTGTCCAGCAAACGGCAAACAGTGCCGGAAATGCAGTAAAAATGGACACTTTGAAGCTATGTGCAAAACAAAAGCAGTGCGAGCAGTGGCAGCGGCTAATAGTGATAGTGACGAGGGCAGCTCTTGGTTCTTAGGAGCCGTTACTGAGAACAACGATGTCGACGAGGACAAGTGGCTCGTAGATCTGCAAATTAAAGGGACTACCGTGCAATTTAGGATTGACACAGGCGCAGCTATTACTGTGATTTCAGAACAGACATTGCTCAGCCTGCCCCAGCGCCCTGTTTTGAAAGAAACACATGCCGTTTTCACTAGCCCTGGTGGGAAGCTCGACTGCAAAGGCAAATTCTTAGCAGAGGCTGAGAAACATGGCGTGAACCAAAAATTCTGGATATATGTGATGAGGGGCCCATTCACCACCAACCTGCTGGGTAGGAGAATAGCTTCTGAAATGGGGCTGATTCGCAGAGTGGATGGAATCGAAAGTTTTGAGGATGTCTTTGGAGATATTGGACTTTTGAAGTGTGAGCCTGTGAAAATTAGGCTCCAGCCCAATGCCACTCCTTATAGCCTCGCCACACCCCGCCGTGTTCCCTTCCCGATCCTGCCTCAGGTGGAAGAGGAGCTGAAGCGCATGCAGTCTTTGGGCATCATATAGGAGGTGCACGAAGCCACAGACTGGTGCGCCCCCATGGTGCCGGTGATCAAAAAGAACAAAAAGCCCAGAATATGTGTGGACTTGAAAAAACTAAACAAAGCAGTGAAAAGAGAGCGATTCATCCTGCCCACGCTTGAAGACATCGCACCAAAGCTCTCAGGCGCCACTGTGTTTTCCACTGTCGACGCTTCCAGTGGATTTTGGCAAATACCACTGGATGCCAATAGCAAGAGGCTCACGACATTCATCACGCCGGTGGGTCGTTTCTGTTTCCGGAGGCTGCCATTTGGCATAACCTCGGCCCCGGAAATTTTCCAGCAGAAGATGAGTGCCCTCCTGAGAGACCATGAAGGCACCGTGGTGGTCATGGATGATGTCCTTATCTTCGGCAAGGACAGACAGGACCACGACAAGAATCTGCGGAAGGTGCTGGAGACCATCGGAGCGTCTGGACTGAAGCTCAACCGGAGTAAGTGCCAGTTCGGAAAATCTGAGATCATTGTCCAGTTACGCCAGACCATTGGAATGATCAACTACTTGGGGAAATTCCTCCCTGCCCTCTCATCTGTCATGCACCCCATCAACAGCCTGCTGAAAAAGGACACTGCTTGGGTTTGGGAAGAGGCACAAGAGGAGGCGTTCAAGGAGGTAAAGAAAATGCTGACCTCCACACCAGTGCTGGCGTACTACGATGCATCCAGACCTACCGTAGTCAGTGCTGATGCCAGCAGCTACGGTCTGGGGGCTGCGTTGCTACAGGAGCAGGGGAGCGGACTCAGACCAGTGGCCTTCTGTTCCAGAACGCTGACGGATGCCGAGCGACGGTATTCCCAGATCGAGAAAGAGTGTCTCGCCAGCGTATGGGCATGTGAGCGGTTCACCAGGTATCTGCAGGGAATTGAGAAATTCTGTTTACAAACTGATCACAAGCCGCTCGTCCCTCTCATAAACTCTTACGACTTCGACAAGGCACCTGTGAGATGCCAGCGGCTGCTGATGCGTCTCATGAAATTCAACGCCGACGCCGTGCATGTCCCAGGGAAGCAACTTGTCGTGGCAGACACATTGTCACGCAATCCTCTGCCAGACACAGACACGTCTGACACGGAGGACAAGGTCAAGGCCTACGTACAAGCTGTGATTGGAACAAGACCAATCAAAGGGGACAGACTGGACGCGATCAGGTCAGCCACTGGCCGGGACACTGATCTCCAAACTGTCATTCGCTACACCAGAGCCGGCTGGCCAGGTGAGTTAGCACGCATTCCACATACACTATACGGATTCCATGCTGCCAGGGCACACTTGTCAGAAGCAGAAGGACTTCTCTTGTATGATGACAGAATTGTCATTCCTCGCTCTATGCAAGCAGATGTACTGTCCCAGCTACATGATGGCCATCAGGGGCTTACAAAGTGTCGCAGAAGGGCCAGCATGTTGGTGTGGTGGCCAGGGATTGGCCACGCCATCACCGAAACAGTGAGAAAATGTGGATTCTGCCTTAAGAACAAGCCTACGCAGAGGCGTGAGCCACTGATGACCACGCCCCTGCCCAGTGGTGCGTGGCAAAGAATTGCCGCTGATCTCTGTGAACAAGATGGTAAGCAGTACCTCATTGTTGTGGACTATTACTCACGTGACATTGAAATAGTACAGCTGACTACCACAACCAGTCAGCAAGTGATTGCTCGCCTGAAAAGCATGTTTGTCAGGTGGGGCATTCCCCTGGAGCTGGTGTCAGATAATGGTACCCAGTTCACTTCAGCTGAGTTTCAAGCGTTCAGTGAGCAGTACAACTTCACACACACAAAGTCCAGTCCCCATTATCCACAAGCCAATGGAGCAGCAGAGCGGAGTGTTGCCACAGCTAAGCGTATCCTGCGGCAGCCAGACCCTCACCTAGCCCTTATGAGCTACAGGGCTACTCCAATCACCGCAACAGGTCGGAGTCCAGCACAACTCGCCATCGGACGACAGATCAGGACAACAGTTCCCGTGCTACCTGCACAGCTGGCTCCGAGTCCTGTTGACAACGATGCTGTGAAGATTAAAGACCAACAAGCCAAAAGTGCCTATCGTTTCTTTTACAACAGACGGCACTTAGCACGTCCCTTACCTGTACTACAGTCAGGTCAACACGTCAACATCAAGTTGGATGGAGAGAAAGGCTGGAAGACTCCAGCAAAAGTCATCGTGCAGGCACCTGAGCCTAGGTCCTACTACGTCCAAACAGACCAAGGGACACTCGCCCGCCGGAACCGCAGACACATCCAGGAAGTGCCGGGGTCATCAGAAAAGGTCACTGCATCAGAGACTAGTGACCAGAGCCAGGCCAGGTCCTGTGACCCGGGCTCCCCTTCCCTTCCTGCCGTGGGGCCTGTCACTCCTGGTCCCACTGTGTCCCAAAGCCTACCACCTACCACCCCCAAGAGATCTGGGAGAGTTACTAACCCTCCTGCCTGGTTCAGGGACTATGTGCCTAAATAGAACTGAAGGTGGTAAGAAAAAAAAAAAGAAAAAAGAAATGCAACAAGAATGTCAAATGAAAACATTGTGAAAAAAGAGAAATGTAACAAGAATGCAAAATAAGTTAATGTTGAATTTTATGTTGCAGGTTTTTAACAAGTGATAACTTACTTGAGTTAATGAGTTAAACAGTTCATTAATGAGTTCATTGGTTTAATGGTACCTAAATGAAAGAAGCAAGAACAACAGTAACAAAGATTTGAAGTAACAACCAGCCATTTATGTTATGCTTTATTACAGGTTTATTTTTAAAGTAAATATGCTGGGAATTTTAGTTATAAACAGGTGATTGATTTTATGGGAATGATTTACTTAACTTAGGGGGGAGATGTGATGCGATGTAATGTTTATCTGTCATACGCATAATATTGGTTACGTCATTACGTGAAGCTTGGACTTCTGGGAGTTAGTTGTATTCGTGAAGATGCTAGGTTAGGAGCATGTCAACGAATATGTTTTGAATGAGTTGTTAATAAAAGACCTAAACGTAAGACCCAGCCTGGCATTTTCATGACGGGCATAAATAAAGTATTTTTTTCTTATAAACTATTTGGTGGGGAGTATGACTTTATAAGCAGCAGAAAGACCATTCACACTTCGTTTAGGTAGTCATCCCAATTTCAGAAATTGTTGTGTTGCAGCAGCATACAGTAAAAGATATGTAAACAATTAAAGTAAAAACAAGCAAATAGAATAGAATAAATATAAAATAAAATAAAATAAAATAGAAATAGTGAATAAACATTAGCTGGTCATGTTACGCCCTGTGATGGACTGGCGGCCTGTCCAGGGTATACCCCGCCTCTCGCCCATTGACCGCTGGGATAGCCTCCAGCACCCCCGCGACCCGACCGACGGATTCAGCGGTACAGAAAATGGATGGATGGATGGATGGTCATGTTACCATAAACATTATGGTCACATGTGTGTCACTGAGCCACCAATGTGTGGGTCATTTAGCTCATTCTTCCCTGTAGTATTAGAGGCATTCAACATTCAAACAGCGGCATGACGAGCACCGTTTGCCCTTCCGGGTCAAAACACCTGACAAACAAGAGTGCACGAGACTCCTATATGCACCTGAGACCCCCTGGTGACAGCACAGCGACCCCACACACATACAGAGTACATTACACCAAGGACTCAGGACACCAACACAACACATTTAGCTCCTACAGACTATATAATATCTACTCAAGGATTTTTGATAGAAAAGGTAGTTTGGAGACTGGCCTGTACAGTGTGCATCCAGAAAGTATTCACAGCGTTACAGCCTCATTCCCAAATAGATTACATTCATCTTTTACCTGGAAATTCTACATAATGACAAAGTAAAACAAGTTTGTTTGAAACTTTTGAAAAGTTATTAAAAATAATAATAATAATAATAATAATAATAATAATAATAATAATAAATAAAAATAATGTTGTATTTTTTCAATTTGAATTTTTTTGCAAAAGTTTTGTCATTATGGGGTATTGTGTTGAGAATTTTGAGGGAAAAGATGATTTAATCTATAAGAATAAGGAAATAAGGGATTATAAGGAATATATTACAGTATATAATATTAAGTATATAATTATAGTTCTAATTATAATCACAGTATATAATGATAAGGGAATAAGTCTGTAATATACAATATTGTGGAAAAAGCGCAGCACTTTGAATACTGTCTGTAGTTGGTAAGATCAGCAGGACCCAGACCAGTTTTTAATCAGACGCTGCACTACTGCCTGTTTAAAAATCCCTGCGACAACACCTGACCACAGATTGCTATTAACAACAGATGACCCTACAGTGGGAAAAACCTCTTTAAATAGTCAAGATGGGACAGCATCATTTGGAGAACCCGATGGCTTCAAATGACCAACAATCTCACACTTTTTATATGCCAAATGTTGCCTCGTCATCCCAGACCTGCTCACCAAATGTTTACTGCTGCAGCCTGTCATGGTGTAGGGTCTGTGTCTGTGTCAGTTTCCTCTTTTATTTGGATAGTCTTGTCTCTGTGTTCACTCCCTGTTCCCCGTTGATCACCCGTCCTCGCCCTTTTGTGTTTCACCTGTCCGGTTATCCCTTCCCTCCTGTGAGTATATAATCAGTGCTTCCCTTTGTGTCGGTGCCAGATTGTCTTGTCTCCTCGAGCAGCTCTCCAGCGTTTTGTAAAAGAGAATTCCCCGTGTCTGATCGTTTTCGTTCCCAGTTTTTTTGAGTCTAGCCTTCTGATTTTGTACCTCCGCCGGTTCTGATTGACTCCTTGGATTTTGACTCTTGGACCGAATAAATGACCCTGAGATCTGAATACCGTCTGTCTGCCTGCATTTGTGTCCACCAGTCTCCTAGTTCTTGATACCCGTGCCTTTTGATAAGTATGTTGCACACAGTTCGCACACACAGCTAAACAGATCTGTTCTGTTCTGTTATATTTTTACCATCTGGCTGGCTTATTGAATTGTATAGCTTGTGTAGTATTAAGCACTACTTTAAATATTATGGCTTGCAGAGCATTGGAATTATGCGTTCAAAAGAGTAATAGATTTGCATCACAAAATCGTTCTCGATGAAAAAGTCAGACCTCACATTGCTTGGCGCTATTTTTGCCTCCCTTGATATCAATGCGTCTTAGCCACCTAACGATAGCCGCACCTGTTACGGTGTTTGCTGCTCGGAAGCAGGGGACTGCTCGGTCTGCTCTTCGGTCTGCACAGTTTACACAACACGCAGTGATATCAAGGGAGGCGAAGATAGCGCCAAGCGATGTGAGGTCTGACTTTTTCATCGAGAACGATTTTGTGATGCAAATCTATTACTCTTTTGAACGCATATTGTTTTGAGAAGCAAGACGCTTTATTTTTCTAGCCCCAGCCAACTAGCCGGGACTACCTTCGTGGACGCCAAAACTCAGCTGGAACTCTGCTCACAGGACGCAGCAGGGGGTAAGAAGATGTTCATAAATGATGTTGCTGATATGGGATGTCATACAGCTTCATGTCAAAAGAGGCGAACTATCCCTTTAATATGAATGTTTGGATTGATGCATGTGTTTTCTTATATCACCATCATACTGTTTCCAGGGGTCTCATGTACAAAGGGTGCACACGCACAAAATAGTGGTGTACGCACCTTTTCACGTCAACGATCAGATGTATAAAGAGAGAAATGACCGTGGAAATGTGCGGTGCCTCACGCCAACTTCAGGGCTGGCATACGCACTTTTCTACAGCTGTTGATTCTTTGGCGACACCTAAGGTGATTTTGGGAAACTGTTATAATAAATAAATGTGAAAACAATTAGTCATCAGACAGTGATGTGCACATTTGAGATACATGAACAATTAATACTGATAAACAATTAACACACCCATGTGTCTGCAATTACACGAGTGGATATAAAAGCAGCGCAAAGTGGTGCAATGCATACCATTAAAAACAATGGCTGCTTTAAAAGTATTAGAAGACTTTGCCAGCCGCGTGGGACAGAATTATCCGCATCTCAGCCAGGTATATCAAATTCCCACAATGCAGTTGAACAGGCCAACATTAAAGCTCAATTTGATCCATAAAGCCTTGCCTCTTACTGAAGTGAAGGTCAAGAGTGATAAACTTGGGTGTTATGTAATGATATCAGGGTCTCTATATGGTGACACTGTTTCTTATTTAAATGTCTATATTCCAGCAATGTGTCCTCCTGACTTCCACACCAAAGTATTTTCCCGTTTTTCTGATTGGATTGTTGCATCTTCAGTTATTGCGGGCGATTTTAACTGCTGTCTTAACCCCCGCCTAGATAAATCCCATACTGGGTCGAGATCTAATGTTAGTTCTAGTCAGTCACTTCTAGGCTGCTGTAAAGATTTAAATCTCATAGATACCTGGAGGGCCCTCCACCCTATGGACAAACAATATTCATTCTATTCTAAAGTACATAAATCCTCCTCGAGAATTGATTATTTTTTCACTCCTAGCCATGCCCTTTCAAAAGTGTTCTCATGCTCAATTGGTAATATCGTTATTTCAGACCACGCCCCATTGTTTTTGGTTATGTCCAGTAAAGAACAGCGTCCTCCACCGCAATGGCGTTTTAAAAACCACCTGCTTAAAAACCCAGATTTTATCAAATATTTTACTGAGCAGTTCTTTTTTTGGCGGAGAATGATACCCCAGAAGTCTCTCCTAATGTGCTTTGGGAGACTGCTAAAGCTGTGTGTAGGGGCATTACAATATCTTTTTCTGCCCATCTCAAGCACAGGAATGAGTCAGAGCGGCAGAATTTGGAACAACAATTAAAGAAGCTCCAGAGAGAATTTGACAGCAACCCTTCTAGTGATCTGAGATCTCAAGTTGATACCACAACAGTAGCTCTGGATACACTCTTGTCATCCGAGGCTCAGAAATCCCTGTTTCTCGCTAAACACAGAATGTATGAGTTTGGGAATAAGTCCAGTAAATACTTGGCAAACTTGGTTAAGACCAGATCTGACTCGCAAGCTATTTCTGCAATAAAAGATGAGACGGGTAAAAAAGTCCATTATAGTAAGGACATCAATAGATGCTTTCAAGGGTTTTATGAATCTTTATATAAATCTGAATCTGAGCCTCAGTTTGAGACCCTGATGCAAAATTTTCTATCAACCATCACTCTACCTCAGGCGTCTCAGTCCCAGAAAGATTTGTTAAACAGCTAGCTCCATCTCACGAGGCGAAGTCATTGCTACTATTAATGAACTGCAAAATAACAAGGCCCCGGGCCCCAATGGCCTGACTCCTGAGTTTTTTAAAACTTTTCAGAGCCTGCTCGTTGACCCTCTGCTTAAAATGTTATCCCACTCGTTTAACTCTGGTCACCTCCCAAATACTATGATGGATACCAACATTTCGCTGATTCTGAAGAAGGGCAGACCACCGGTGGATTGCTCCTCATACAGACCAATCGCTTTGCTTGATGTAGATAGGAAACTTATCGCAAAAATCTTAGCTAGAAAATTAGAGCATGTCCTCCCAAACCTTATTTCAATGGACCAAACTGGTTTTATTCAAGGACGTAATTCCTGCAATAATATTAGGAGACTGCTGAATGTTATTCAGTTTGGCACAAACTTGAAAGCCCAAGCTGTTGTAGTCTCTCTCGATGACGAGAAGGCTTTCGACAGAGTCGAATGGTCATATTTGCTGAGGGTCCTCTCTAAATTTAACTTGGGAGATAGTTTCATTAAATGGATTTCTCTCTTACATGATTCCCCTTGTGCTTCTGTCATTTCAAATGGTTGGAAGTCTCTCTCATTCTCAGTTGCACGTGGCACTCGCCAGGGCTGCCCAATCTCTCCTCTTCTGTTCGCCCTCGCCATTGAGCCCTTGGCGGAGGCGATAAGGATCGATCCTCAGGTGGCTGGCATTAATATAGGTCCCCAAAAACACATCATCTCCCTTTATGCGGATGACGTGCTGCTCTTCCTAAGTAAACCTGAGATCTCTATTGTCAGAATTGTTGAAATAATTGGAACCTTCGGCCAGTTCTCAGGCTACATGATTAATTATTCAAAGTCAGAGGCTATGCCCCTAACCCTCCACACTCCCTGGTCCTCCTCCAGTGCAGTCCCTTTTCGATGGTCACCTTCTGGGTTCACTTATCTTGGTATACATATCACTCCCTCCCTTAATTTTGTACCTTTTAATCCGTAAAATCAAAGAAGATCTGGCACGTTGGAGCAATCTCCCATTATCTCTTATAGGTAGGGCAAACCTTTTTAACACATTGACTCCCAAGTCACGTAAAACTACGTTTTTACTGCCCATGCGTTGGCTCCCAAATGGTAAAAATACGTTTTTACGTTTTTTTTATGGATTCTGAATCTATACATTCTAATGCACATTCTGTGTGATTTTTGTAATTATGTGATGAACAGAACTGACATAGATGGCAGTCAAAAACTGGTGTCATCATCTGGACATTTTGATCATTACGCCAATGGCTTTGCATCAACTCAAGAACAATTTTGATAACGCTGCATTGATTGTTGTGCATTTCCGCATTTTGTCCAATCGCACGTGTCGGTTTCCAGAGGGTGACGGTAAAGTAACATAAACAAACAACAAGAAGGAGAAGAAGACACGCGACAAGTCTAAGGAGGCGGTCTTATGAACAGGTTAGCTTTGCCACATGCGACACGACGCAAATCCTCTGACCCGGATATGTAAGTATCTAAAGTGCCACAGGCTGAAAGAGCGCACGTTTCACAAAAGCCCCGATCTCAGTTTGTTGTTGATTTTGGTGGATACCCGCCTTGGTTTAGCTAAGGATAGCTCGCTAATGGCGGCACCTAGAGACACGCAGTTTTGACCCACAAAGAGTTTAAAGTCTCAGCTTTCAAACGAGCCATAACATGTTTCAGTGGCCCTATCACATAATATGCTGTGACTGTACAAAAAATGTCAAAAAAATGGTTTAGAACGCTGGGAGTCTACAACATAATTCTGTAAAAACCGCTGGTAGTTAATGTGTGAAGATGAACATACTTCCTCGTCTGCTATACGTGTTCCAAATGGTCCCAGTTCTTCTGACTAGAAAGTCATTCTCCATCCTGAATAGCTCGTTATCTTCATTTTTGTGGAGGAACAAACGGGCCAGACTGAAATTACAAAGGCTACAACTTTGCTTAGGAGAGGTTGGGTTATCCTTGCCGAATATTAAATATTATCAGTTGGCTTGTCTCGGTCGCTATCTCTGGGAATGTTTTTTTTTTTTTTTTTTAATTGAACATGGACAGAATTACATGTTATCACAATTGGCATCAGACAGAGGCACAACGATACTTTAGTACAAAAAAAATAAATAAAAATAATAAGGAATGTACATGCACAAGCACATGGACAATACAAACTATTCTCTCCAGGCCAACCCACATACCCCTTTTGTTAGTGTCTCCAAACAGTCCGGGCCCAGGTAAGTCATAAATGGCCCCCAGATTTTGTCAAAGTTGTAAGGTTCCTCTTTTAAGTAAAAGCTGAGGGCCTCAAGAGGCATGAATTCCAACACCCCATTTATCCACTGTGTTACATTGGGTGACTCTTCTGACACCCACTTACCTCGGAAGGTGATCTGCAGCTTTGCTGGGGGAATCAGGCCATACCGTACACCAGGGAGATCTTTCATCTTGGCTTTTACATCCTTGAATGCAGCTCTCTTTTTCGCAACGTCTGGGGGCCAGTCCTGGAAGATGTGAACTCTGTTGTTTCGAAAAGTCAGCGCACCCTTCTCCCTTGATCGCCGAAGTATAAGTAAAAGCTGAGGGCCTCAAGAGGCATGAATTCCAACACCCCATTTATCCACTGTGTTACATTGGGTGACTCTTCTGACACCCACTTTAACAGAATACATCTTCTGGCACAGAAAAGCAAAATTTTTACAAGTGTCAACTTGGTGGCAGGGATATCTGGGGGGTTCATACCCAGGATACAAAATAAAGGAGAGATGCAAATTGTTTTACCCAAAATGACATTGATTTCCTTAAGTACATCTCCCCAAAACGTATTAATGTGAGCACAATCCCATAGGCAGTGAATGTATGAGCCTTCCTCAATTTTGCACTTGTTACAAAACCTTGATAGGTCCGGGTTCATTTTATTACGTCGCAATGGGGTGATGTGTAGTCTGTGTGTGATTCTAAATTGTAGCTCCTTTGCTTTATTGGTGGTAAAACAGCCATTTAGATTAACCCATAGCTCGTCCCAATCCTCTGTTTGTATTTGAACACCAAGGTCAGTCTCCCATTTTGAACGCACTGTCGTTGTGTTCTCTTTCATCACCTTGCAGAACTCTGTATAAATTCTTGTAACTAATTTTGAGTCATTTTCACCAGTGAATATAACCTCCAGGGGGGAAGTTGTACAACTAATCTGACACTTCTTGGCAGTGTTTACAACATAGCTACGCATTTGGAGATATCTAAAAAGTTGCATGGCTGGTATTTTTTTTTCAGTTATCAGCTGATTAAAGCTTAACACTGAGCCATTTACCCATATATCCCCTAATGTCCGAATACCTTTGTCATACCACACATTGAAAGAACCTTTCTCAAGACTGGGAGGGAAATCTGGATTGAAGTGCAGTGGGGTCAGTAAAGATGTGACTTCATTCTGGCCTTTTATTTTCTTTATCAACCTCCAAACTTTAAGTGTGTTTTGTAAAATAAAATCTCCTTTTACAGCTGAGCTTGCCCATTTCTTTGACGTGTATAGAATGTTCTTTAAAGGTATAGGGGATGTCTTCTCAGACTCTATATCCAGCCATGTGGATTCTGGATCCTCCTGAAACCAGTCTCGAATATATCTGCACTGACATGCCAATTGGTATAACTTAATGTCGGGAACAGCTAGACCACCCTTCCCTACTGGGAGTTGTAATCTTGCCAATTTCAATCTTGAGCCTTTGTTACGCCATAAAAAAGATATGAGTGCACTATTTAACTCTTTATAGGATGTGCGTGTCAGTATTATTGGAACCATTTGGAAGGGGTATAATAGACGTGGAAGTATGTTCATTTTGAATAGGTGCACCCTACCCAAAAGTGACAATGGCAGACCAGACCAGCGGGCAAGGTCTTGTTTAATACGGCGAATAAGGGGGACAAAATTAGCCTTGTACAGATCAGGTAAGAGAGGAGTAATGTGAATGCCTAGATATGTAAACCCTGAGGGGGACCACCTAAATGGGGAGGCATCAGCAGATACACAGGGATTCTGCTTGGAAAGAGACATTGCCTCTGATTTGAGGTAGTTGATCTTATATCCAGAAAATGTAGAAAACATATCGATGAGTTCAATAATGCGACGGATAGAGTTTACAGGTTTGCTTATATATAATAAAATGTCATCAGCATAAAGTGAAATTTTATGCTGTTTCATTTGTGTCTGGATACCTTTAATGCAATCGTCTGTGCGGATAGCCTCTGCTAATGGCTCTATGGCTAGTGCAAAGAGGAGGGGGGACAATGGACACCCTTGAGCAGTACCCCGCCCAAGTGGAAAGACATTAGAACGTTTGCCGTTAGTTAGCACACTTGCTTTTGGCGCAGCATATAGTACTTTTACCCATTGTATAAAATTATCCCCAAGCCCAAAACACTCTAGAATATGAAATAAATAAGGCATTTCTATTCTGTCAAAGGCCTTTTCGGCATCCAGTGACACTACCAATGCTTTTTCTGTCATCCTGCTGCCATACTGTATTAAATTTAAAAGCCTCCTCACATTATTACAAGAGTTACGGCCCTTTATAAACCCTGTCTGGTCAGCAGACACTAGTTGTGGCATCACAGTCTCAAGTCGCATTGCTAATATTTTAGCTAACAGTTTTCTGTCTAAATTTAGCAGGGAAATTGGACGGAAGGATGCACATTCATCTGCTGGTCTACCCTTCTTGTGAATCAGAGAGATGCAAGCCTCATATGCAGAGCTTGGCAAAGTACCGTCTTCAAAGGACTGTCCCAATGCAGAGAGTAGTGGCTCTACTAAGCAGTCTTTAAATTCTTTAAAAAATTCTGCTGTTAGGCCATCAGGCCCAGGAGCCTTATTATTATTAAGTTGGCCTATTGCAATAAGAAGTTCTTCCTTACTAATTGGGTCGTTGAGTGATTTCCTCTCGTCTGAGGAAAGACAGGGCAACTCAATGGTAGACAGAAAATGCAGCATATGTTGTTTGGACTCATTTGTTGTCTCAGATTTATATAAATTCTCGTAAAAGGCCAGGAAGATAGCATTAATGTCCTTGTTATGATATTGTCTATTGCCGTGTTTGTCTTTTACAGCTGGTATAGCCTGTGCTTGTCTTTTTTCTCGTACTAAGTTTGCAAGGTATTTACTGGGCTTGTTCCCATGCTCATACATCCTCTGCTTACAAAAAAGTAAAGATTTCTCAGCCTCTGAAGTAAGAATGGTCTCAAGGGCTGTTTTAGTTGCATCAAGTTGTAACCGTATTTCAGGTAATGGACTGATATTAAACTTCCTCTGTAAATCTGATAATTGATTTTCCAGCTCCAGTCGCTTATTGGCTGGAGTTTTTTTTTGGTGTGCCGTGTATGAGATAATGCCCCCTCGTATGAACGCTTTAGCTGTGTCCCATAAGAGTTGAGGTCTTACCTCGGGTGTTTTATTGACTGCCATAAAATATTGGAACTGTGCCCTCACAAATATTTTGAAATGAGGGTCTTTTAACAGATAATTTTTAAATCTCCATCCGCCATATTGTCTCTCGACAGAACATGAAATTTCAAGAAATACTGGTGCATGGTCAGACATCAAAATATTTCCAATTGAGCATGAAATAACATTCCCCATTGACACTTTAGATGTAAAGAAATAATCAATTCTAGAGGAGGTCTTGTGTACAT
This sequence comes from Odontesthes bonariensis, assembly GCF_027942865.1. Lineage (NCBI taxonomy): Eukaryota > Metazoa > Chordata > Actinopteri > Atheriniformes > Atherinopsidae > Odontesthes > Odontesthes bonariensis. The sequence goes on from NC_134523.1 coordinate 32,203,640, forward strand.
TTGAGTAAAATGTGTACTCTTTAGCATTGGGGTGTAATGTTCTCCAAGTGTCAAGCAGACCTAATTCAGAGAGGCATTGCAAGAGAGACTGACTGAAGCGAGAATTGAGCTGCCACTTATGGGACCTATCAAGGCGATGTAGACAACAGTTGAAGTCTCCACCCACCACTGAGGAGGGGAACAACCAGTCTGAGAGAATAGAGAATACATGCGTGTGGAATGTTATTGGATGGTTTGGAGGTGCATAAATATTAAAAAAAGATGTATATTCTCCATACAGAAGACCTTTGATTAAAACGTATCGACCACATTTATCTGTCCTGATCTCCACCTCAGATAGCGGAAGGGACTTGTGTATCAGAATGGCAACACCTCTACTCCTACTGTTAAAAGATGCATGATACACTTGACCTACCCAGTCTTTTTTTAATTTGAGGTGTTCTGAGTCACTTAAATGTGTTTCCTGTAACATAGCTATCTGAATCTTCTCTTTTTTAAGATAACTTAAGATTTTTTTCCGTTTAATTGGGTTTTGGATGCCATGTACATTCCATGAGCACACCTTAAGGGCTGTTATAGCAATATTGATATATTGAAATGTAAGTAGTAAATAATTGTGGTGCACTTAAAATAATCACTTGTACCCTGTAATCTGCCATTTCTACCATAGATATACATAACATGAAATTGTTCTGTCCAAACAAAAAGAAGGAAAAAAAAACATATCAATAAAAATAACACACAAACTAAACCCTTAGAAACAAAACCCACCTCCCCCCCGACACTTCCATTCTCCCCGTAGAAGTGCACAAGTTGGTGCATTTAGCACTAAAACCATTGCTCCTTAACATAACATTATTGATCTGCAAACACTTACTCTGGAGCCCTGCCAAACAACAGTAACAACGTGATATAGTGTCCAAAAGTGTTTTTTTTTATTTATTTTTTTTTTTATTTTAACTCTTGCCTTGACGCATCTTAGACAGCAGCCGACATGACGTGCGTAACGTTTTGATTCAGTCAGTAGTTTCACTGTCACGTTCGGCCCCAGCTGCTTCATCCATAACTGTCTCAAGAGCAGGGGCGATAGTGTTGGCAAAGAAAATCTCCACCTCCTCTGGTTTGTCAAAAACTTGTTGCTTACCTCGGAAGGTGATCTGCAGCTTTGCTGTGGGAATCAGGCCATACCGTACACCAGGGAGATCTTTCATCTTGGCTTTTACATCCTTGAATGCAGCTCTCTTTTTCGCAACGTCTGGGGGCCAGTCCTGGAAGATGTGAACTCTGTTGTTTCGAAAAGTCAGCGCACCCTTCTCCCTTGATCGCCGAAGTATTTCTTGTCTCACCTGGTCGTGATGCACCCGAACGATGATCGGTCGAGGGGGACGTCTGGGGTCTCTCGCTCCGAGGCTTCTGTGCGCCCTGTCACAGATAAGCAGCTGATTTGGTTGCTTGGGCATGTCCAAAGTCTCACTGAAAAATTCCTCCATAAATTCTGTAATCCTTGGTCCCTCCGTATCCTCCGGGTTGCCTATCACTCTTAAGTTTTGACGGCGACTACGAGATTCCAGGTCCTGTAGCTTCTCGCTAAGGGCAACATTTCCTTTAGCTAGCTGAGCACACAAACTCTCCAATTGTAATGTTCTGGAGTCAATATCGCCCAGTGAGTTTTCGACATCCGTCAAGCGTCCCCCAAAAGACATAACAGTTGTTTGTACCGCTGCAATCGAGGTGTGAGTCTCTTCCCTGAACTTTTCCAAAAGACTCATCACGTTAGCCAATGTCGGCTCGGTGTCATTAGCATTCACGTTGTCATCCGTGGTTGGGGTCGAAGCTTGGCTTTTCCCCTTGGTCTTTCTCGTTCCTGACATTTTGATAGTAAAATGTGTCACTGCGGTTTATACTGGCAGGTTTACAGCTGTTAACTATTAAGTTTGCATTAAATTATTGTCGAATGTTTCAGGAGCTGGTTTGGGACACGTCTACTCGCTAACCATGCTCAGCAGCGCCCCTCTGGGAATGGTTTAGAAACGATTCCCGATCCACTTGGCTTAGGATTGAAGCTGCCCCTCTGGATCCAATTCCTCTTCGTAATATCATGTATGTTTCTAAAAAATGGGTGTCAAACAAAGTAATGGGAAACTTCCTCCTCCAAAATACATTAAAGGTTTGGAGAATGTTCAATAAGATGGGGACTCAGGAGGATGGTCTCTCTCTTTCCACCCCCATTCATTTTAACCCAGAGTTTCCTCCTGGCCTTGTAGATAATGCATTTCTTTTATGGTCTGAAAAGGGCATTTGTACTATAGCAGACTTATGGCCCTGTCACACTGTTGCGTATGAGAGAAGCGTATGAGTTGCGTATGAAAATTAATAATATAATTTTCATACGCACGAAAAGTCCTTAAAAATAAAGAATTGTGCGGACACTTACCGTATTGAACCTATGAGTAGCCTATGAGTAGCGTATGAGTAGCTTATGGTCAGCGTATTGACAGCGTATGGCCATTGTATGTCAGCGTATGAACAACGTATAACCAGCGTACTCTGCGTATGACTAGCGTATGAGTAGCATATGAACTGCGCATGCCCAGCGTACGTTTCAACGCGCCTATATCAGCAGCCTTTCCACATTGCTCCATTATTGCAGTAGACGACGCGCTATCAACATCTCTCGAGACATTCATCTCGATCATGCCTCCCAAGAAGCAATCGTCAGCCCCTTTCACACTGCGACCTGCTACCTTAGCGGGTCCAAATTGCACCTTCGACCCGCGTCGAGCAATGTGAACGCTTGGCGTGTCAGGGTGACCCGTGTTGCCTGAAGACGAGTTCAGGGGGCGTTGCCTAGTGGCAGAGCGTCACACGAAACACATAAAATGCTGGGCATGTACAATGACGTAGGCACAAGCCATGCGTCGGAGGTAGGGTTAAATACACCTGTCTGCATCAAATTTTTCAAACAAACGATGGCGGGACACCTTGAGATATTGTTTATGCAATTGTATATGCAGTTCATGGAGATGTTACTTTACGGTGTGTGGATGGTTACAACATGGGATGCCGCCGATGAACATATGCGGAGAATACGGGAGCACTAACCTCCAAATTGAGGAAATCCAGCTACAATTTGAAGCAGAAGAACGCGAACACCGTCCCCGAAATGTGGCGGTAAATAACGTCCTCTGCTCGGAGGCTGAGGAGCTCGCGGACCTCCTTGTCTCCCCAGTTGGCCATATTAAAAAATGTCTCGAACTTGATGTAGGCTAAAACAGAGTGAAACTTGTCCTCACCCGTCGCTGTTGTTCTGAATCAGCTGTCCATTCTGTCTTTTAAACTCCTCACGTCACGCCACGCCCACGTCCGACCCGCGTTGATTGTGTTCACATCAAACTCGGCTCGGCAAAAAGACTAGGGTCCGACGCGGGTCGAAAGGCGAGTCGAGTTGACGTGGCAGCCTGGGTCGGCAGTGTGAACGCAACAGCGGACACGCTAAATTCGCGAATTAAACGCGGGTTATTCGGCAGTGTGAAAGGGGCTACTGTTTGCCCGGGCCCTGGGCCGAGGCCGAGGTCGAGGAAAAGGCAAGAAAACACAAGAATCATTCTCACCCAAACCTGCTGAAATGCCTGATGCACCTGCGGCTGATGAGTTACATGCTTCTGAGCGATCAAGATCCCCAACTCCTCCTCCTGACCGCTCCCGTGAATCGTCGGTTGCCTCAGATATGTCAGTTGCCGCCTCCATCTCCGCCCGTCTGGCTGATGACAAGGGGAAAAAGAAGAAGAGGGCCAAAAAGAACCCCTGCAACATCAGTATCGCTGAGGAGAAGCTGATGCTGGAGTTTATAATTGATAACCCTGTGCTATGGAATGTCAAGATGACAGATTACAGGCGTAAGGACAAGAAGAACAAGATCTGGGAAGACCAGGCCCAGCTGATGGAGAAGACAGTCGACACCCTTAAGGGCTGGTTCCGGTCATTGCGTGACACCCACACACGCCTTGACAAGAAGAAGAGCGGTGATGGTGCCCCAGACCTGACTGAGAGGGAGCTGTGGATCCTCTCCAAGTTTGGCTTCTTGAAGACGGTCACTCGCCACCGTCCAGAGCCCCTCCAGAGTGTACGCATACAACAGTTCTAATTTGCGATTCAATTCAATTCAATTCATTTTTATTTATATAGCGCAACAAATGTCATCTCAAGGCACTTAGATAGTAAGTCCAATTCAAGCCAATTGGAATTCAATTAATTAATAATAATCATAATTCATAAAATAATCCAATTCGTTCATATAGAGCCAATTCAAAAACAATTTCCTAGCTAAGAAAACCAACAGATTGCACTGAAAACTTTTTGTTTTTTCGGTCCAATCTCCCGGCCTGAGCGGCGTGCCTGAGGCGACTGTGGAGAGAAACGACTCCCTTTTAACAGGAAGAAACCTCTGGCAGAACCAGACTCAGGAAGGGTGGCCATCCGCCTCGACCAGCTGGGGTTTGAGAAGACAGAAAGGGGGGGGGGGGGGGGGGCCGCGGCGGCGGCGGCACTGTAACACCATTCAAAGGATATCTGTTGGAACAGGGAAACACGAGTTAATGACCACAATAATGTCACATATACATAAAGAGAGTAAAGTGAGGAAAGGTGTGTCAGATGAGGCCCCCCAGCAGTCTAGGCCTATAGCAGCTTAACTATGGGATGTTTCAGGATCACCTGAGCCATCCCTATTCAAGGTAAACACAAGAAACTTGTGCTAACGAAAATAAATAAATAAATAAAGGAGCAGACTCAGTAAGTAATTCCCTATACTCCCTATATAGATCTGCTCCTCACACCACAACAACCATCTTTTTACAGCCACAAGCTACCTCAGCCTCTCACCAACTGCACACCAGTCACAGCGGGGTGGGGATGCAAACCCTGGTTCGGGTAGGGGGAGAAATAAAAGAGGTAAGATAGGCGGGAATGGGATTCAAACCCTGGTTCGGGTAGGGGGTAATGAAAGTATAGAGGGTGCCAGAGGTGGAGGCAGGACAAGACACACTAGCAGACACACTATCAGATTCAACAGAATGCTGACTCTCATTTGCCTAACCAGGTACTCTGGTGGTATCTGACGCTGTGACGCTTTGCGGTAAGACGTGTTGCATCACTTCCTGTTACCTTGCTTGTGCACTGTGGAATTTCTTGCTCCGCTTGGAGTACTGATAATCACTTTATTTCGATCTATAACTTACACAATTTTGCATAGTTAAACTCTATAGCTTACCGTTCTGTTCTAACACACTCCTACAGATCTTTAATCTTTATTCTCACTTTTTAGCGGTGTGTCTGGCTCTCTAGCTTAGCATGGCTACCGTTTCTCTTCCTCCTTCTCCTGCTTTCACCTGCTCCGTGTGTCAGATGTTTAGTTACTCCTCTGCCTCCTTTAGCGATAATGGTACATGTAACAAATGTAGTCTTTTTGTAGTTTTGGAGGCGAGGTTATCTGAATTGGAAGCTCGGCTCTGCACTGTTGAAAATCAACCGATAGCGAGCCAGGCCCCTTTTGCCAGTGTGGAGCCACCTAGCGTAGCTAGCTCCATTAGCCGCCCCCAGGCAGAACCCGAGCAGCCGGGATTACATCGTGGCTGGGTGACTGTCAGGAAGAGGCATAGCTCTAAAGTCAAGCCCGTTGTTCACCATCGACCTGTCCACGCTTCTAACAGATTTTCCCCACTCAGCGACACACCCGCTGAGGACAAAACCCTGGTAATTGGCAGCTCCATAGTCAGAAACGTGGCATTAGAGGCACCAGCGGCCATAGTCAAATGCATTCCAGGGGCCAGAGCGGGCGACATAGAATCCTATTTAAAACTGCTGGCTAAGGATAAACGTAAATATGGTAAAATAGTTATTCACGTCGGCGTTAATGACACCCGGTTACGCCAATCGGAGGTCACTAAAATTAATGTTGCATCGGTGTGTGATTTTGCCAAAACAATGTGGGACTCCGTAGTTTTCTCTGGACCCCTGCCAAATCTGACCAGTGATGACATGTTTAGCCGCATGTCGTCTTACAATCGCTGGTTGTCTAGATGGTGTCCAGCAAACAACGTGGGCTACATAGATAATTGGCAATCTTTCTGGAGGAAACCTGGTCTGATGAGGAGAGACGGCGTCCATCCCACTTTGGAAGGAGCAGCTCTCATTTCTAGAAATATGGATGAATTTATTTGCCACCCTAAAACATGACAACCCAGGGCTCAGACCAGGATGCAGAGTTGTAGTCTTACACACTTCTCTGCAGCTTCCCACCTGCTGCTACCCACCCAATCAATTAACACAAAAGGAGCAAATCCTCTTGTGCAAAAAGAAATTATTAAAACAAAAACTTTAACTGAACAAAAACATCAAACTATTAAATGTGGTTTGCTGAATATCAGATCTCTCCTTTCGAAGTCTCTGTTAGTGAATGAGTTGATTTGTGATCATCATATTGATATATTTTGTCTTACAGAAACCTGGCTGCAGCAGGAGGATCATGTTAGCATTAATGAAGCAACTCCCTCTGACTGTTTAAATGTTCACGTTACTTGAACCACAGGCAGAGGAGGAGGAGTGGCAGCTATTTTCAGATCAGGGTTACTCATCAGTCCCAGACCCAAGATTAGTTTGAGCTCTTTTGAATATTTGATTCTCAGTTTTTCCCACGCAAAGTGGAAATCCCAGAAACCTCTTGTGTTTGTTGTTGTGTATCGTCCACCTGGCCCTTATTCTGAGTTTCTGTCTGAATTCTCAGAGTTTTTATCCCAGTTAGTGCTGAGTACAGATAAAGTCATTGTAGTGGGTGACTTTAATATTCATGTAGATGTTGAAAATGACTGCCTGAATATGAACTTTAATTCTATATTAGACTCTATTGGATTTTCTCAGAGTGTTCACGGACCGACTCACTGCCTTAATCACACCCTTGATCTTGTTCTGACTTATGGCATTGAGAGTGAACAGTTAACAGTGTTCCCTCATAACCCTGTCTTATCTGACCATTTTCTGATAACCTTTGAGTTTACATTACTTGACTATACAGTTTCTGAGAAGAAATTTACATATAGAAGGTGTCTATCAGAGGATGCTGTAACCAGATTTAAAGAATTAATTCCATCATCCTTTTCTTCACTGCCATGTGCAGATATGACAGAGGACGACTACATAAACTTTACTCCAGCAGCACTTGACTCTCTTGTTGACAGCACTATAGTTTCAATGCGTACAGCACTGGACAATGTTGCCCCTCTGAAAAGGAAGGTAATCAGTCAGAAGAGGTTGGCTCCTTGGTATAATTCACAGCTGCGTGCTTTAAAGCAGACTGCAAGAAAGCTGGAGAGACAGTGGCGTTCCTCTAATTTAGAAGAGTCTCAGTTAGTCTGGAAAGATAGTTTAACAATGTATAAGAAAGCCCTTCGTAAAGCTAGAACTGCTTATTATTCATCATTGATAGAAGAGAATAAGAATAATCCCAGGTTTCTTTTCAGCACTGTAGCCAGTCTGACTAAGAGTCCGAGCTCTGCTGAGCCAGTTATTCCTTTAACTCTCAGCAGTGATGATTTCATGAGCTTCTTTATTAATAAAATTGTTTCTATCAGAGAGACGATTGATGGAGTCCTTCCCACTATTATCAGTGATGTATCATCAAGTACAGCAGCTTTAGAAGTATCTTTAGAACCTGATTTGTATTTAGACGGCTTCTGCCCAGTTGATCTCTCTGAACTAACAACAGCAATAGTCTCTTCTAAACCATCAACTTGTGTTTTAGACCCAATCCCAACCAGACTGTTCAAGGAGGTTTTCCCATTAATTGACACTTCTATATTGGATTTGATCAATCTGTCTTTGTTGACAGGATATGTACCTCAGACTTTTAAGGTTGCTGTAATTAAACCTTTACTTAAAAAACCTACTCTTGATTCAGAAGTGTTGGCTCATTATAGACCTATATCCAATCTCCCTTTTATGTCTAAAGTTCTTGAAAAAATAGTTGCAGCTCAGCTTTGTGATCATTTACACAGAAATAATTTGTTTGAAGAGTTTCAGTCAGGATTCAGAGTGCATCATAGCACAGAAACTGCACTGCTGAAAGTTACCAATGATCTCCTCTTAGCCTCTGATAGCGGACTTGTGTCTGTGCTTGTCCTGTTGGATCTCAGTGCTGCATTTGATACGGTCGATCACAGTATCTTATTACACAGACTTGAACATGTTATTGGGATTAAAGGAACTGCATTAGGCTGGTTTAAATCATATTTATCTGATAGATTTCAGTTTGTTCTTGTAAATGAAGAATCTTCCTCACACACCAGAGTAAGTCATGGAGTTCCCCAGGGTTCTGTGCTTGGACCGATTCTTTTTACTTTATACATGCTTCCATTAGGTAACATTATTAGACAGCATGGCATAAATTTCCATTGCTATGCTGATGATACTCAGCTGTACTTATCTATAAAACCAGATGAACCCAATAGGTTGGTCAGACTACAAGCATGTCTTAAAGACATAAAGACCTGGATGACTCAGAACTGTCTGCTGCTAAATTCAGACAAAACTGAAGTCGTTATCTTTGGACCTGAGCGTTTCAGGGAGAAATTGTCTAGCTATATAGTTACTCTAGATGGTATTTCCTTGGCTTCTAGTTCTACAGTGAGGAACCTTGGAGTTATTTTTGACCAGAACTTATCATTTGACTCGCATATAAAACAGGTTTCTAGGACTGCCTTCTTTCACCTTCGTAATATTGTTAAAATCAGGAACATCTTGTCTCAGAGTGATGCAGAAAAACTAATTCATGCATTTGTTACTTCAAGATTGGACTACTGTAATTCTTTATTATTGGGCTGTCTACATATTCTCTGAAAAGCCTTCAGTTGATCCAAAATGCTGCAGCCAGAGTTTTGACGAGAACTAACAGGAGAGATCATATTTCTCCAGTTTTAGCTTCTCTTCATTGGCTCCCTGTTAAATTCAGAATAGAATTTAAGATTCTTCTCCTTACATATAAAGCTCTTAATGACCGAGCTCCATCATATCTTAAAGATCTCATTGTAAGATATTTTCCTAACAGAGCACTTCGTTCCAAAACTGCAGGTTTACTTGAGGTTCCCAGAGTTTCTAAAAGTAGAATGGGAGGCAGAGCCTTCAGTTATCAGGCCCCTCAATTGTGGAATAAGCTGCCAGTAAATGTCCGGGAAGCAGACACCCTTTCCACTTTTAAGACCAGGCTTAAAACTTTCCTTTTTGATAAAGCTTATAGTTAGGGATGGCTCAGGTGATCCTGAAACATCCCATAGTTAAGCTGCTATAGGCCTAGACTGCTGGGGGGCCTCATCTGACACACCTTTCCTCACTTTACTCTCTTTATGTATATGTGATATTATTGTGGTCATTAACTCGTGTTTCCCTGTTCCAACAGATATCCTTTGAATGGTGTTACAGTGCCGCCGTCGCGGTGCCCCCCCCCCCCCCCCCCCCCCCCCCCCCCCTTTCTGTCTTCTCAAACCCCAGCTGGTCGAGGCGGATGGCCACCCTTCCTGAGTCTGGTTCTGCCAGAGGTTTCTTCCTGTTAAAAGGGAGTCGTTTCTCTCCACAGTCGCCTCAGGCACGCCGCTCAGGCCGGGAGATTGGACCGAAAAAACAAAAAGTTTTCAGTGCAATCTGTTGGTTTTCTTAGCTAGGAAATTGTTTTTGAATTGGCTCTATATGAACGAATTGGATTATTTTATGAATTATGATTATTATTAATTAATTGAATTCCAATTGGCTTGAATTGGACTTACTATCTAAGTGCCTTGAGATGACATTTGTTGTTTTTGGCGCTATATAAATAAAAATGAATTGAATTGAACAGACCTAACTATAAGCTTTATAAAAAAGGAAAGTTTTAAGCCCGGTCTTAAAAGTGGAAAGGGTGTCTGCTTCCCGGACATTTACTGGCAGCTTATTCCACAATAGAGGGGCCTGATAACTGAAGGCTCTGCCTCCCATTCTACTTTTAGAAACTCTGGGAACCTCAAGTAAACCTGCAGTTTGGGAACGAAGTGCTCTGTTAGGAAAATATCTTACAAGGAGATCTTTAAGATATGATGGAGCTCGGTCATTAAGAGCTTTATATGTAAGGAGAAGAATCTTAAATTCTATTCTGAATTTAACAGGGAGCCAATGAAGAGATGCTAAAACTGGAGAAATATGATCTCTCCTGTTAGTTCTCATCAGAACTCTGCCTGCAGCATTTTGGATCAGCTGGAGGCTTTTCAGAGAATATGTGGGACAGCCCAATAATAAAGAATTACAGTAGTCCAATCTTGAAGTAACAAATGCATGAATTAGTTTTTCTGCATCACTCTGAGACAAGATGTTCCTGATTTTAACAATATTACGAAGATGAAAGAAAGCAGTCCTAGAAACCTGTTTTATATGCGAGTCAAATGATAAGTTCTGGTCAAAAATAACTCCAAGGTTCCTCACTGTAGAACTAGAAGCCAAGGAAATACCATCTAGAGTAACTATATAGCTAGACAATTTCTCCCTGAAACGCTCAGGTCCAAAGATAACGACTTCAGTTTTGTCTGAATTTAGAAGCAGACAGTTCTGAGTCATCCAGGTCTTTATGTCTTTAAGACATGCTTGTAGTCTGACCAACCTATTGGGTTCATCTGGTTTTATAGATAAGTACAGCTGAGTATCATCAGCATAGCAATGGAAATTTATGCCATGCTGTCTAATAATGTTACCTAATGGAAGCATGTATAAAGTGAAAAGAATCGGTCCAAGCACAGAACCCTGGGGAACTCCATGACTTATTCTGGTGTGTGAGGAAGATTCTTCATTTACAAGAACAAACTGAAATCTATCAGATAAATATGATTTAAACCAGCCTAATGCAGTTCCTTTAATCCCAATAACATGTTCAAGTCTGTGTAATAAGATACTGTGATCGACCGTATCAAATGCAGCACTGAGATCCAACAGGACAAGCACAGACACAAGTCCGCTATCAGAGGCTAAGAGGAGATCATTGGTAACTTTCAGCAGTGCAGTTTCTGTGCTATGATGCACTCTGAATCCTGACTGAAACTCTTCAAACAGATTATTTCTGTGTAAGTGATCACAAAGCTGAGCTGCAACTATTTTTTCAAGAACTTTAGACATAAAAGGGAGATTGGATATAGGTCTATAATGAGCCAACACTTCTGAATCAAGAGTAGGTTTTTTAAGTAAAGGTTTAATTACAGCAACCTTAAAAGTCTGAGGTACATATCCTGTCAACAAAGAAAAATTGATCAAATCCAATATGGAAGTGTCAATTAAGGGGAAAACCTCCTTGAACAGTCTGGTTGGGATTGGGTCTAAAACACAAGTTGATGGTTTAGAAGAGACTATTGCTGTTGTTAGTTCAGAGAGATCAACTGGGCAGAAGCCGTCTAAATATAAATCAGGTTCTAAAGATACTTCTAAAGCTGCTGTACTTGATGATACATCAGTGATAATAGTGGGAAGGACTCCATCAATCTTCTCTCTGATAGAAACAATTTTATTAATAAAGAAGCTCATGAAATCATCACTGCTGAGAGTTAAAGGAATAACTGGCTCAGCAGAGCTCGGACTCTTAGTCAGACTGGCTACAGTGCTGAAAAGAAACCTGGGATTGTTCTTATTCTCTTCTATCAATGATGAATAATAAGCAGTTCTAGCTTTACGAAGGGCTTTCTTATACATTGTTAAACTATCTTTCCAGACTAACTGAGACTCTTCTAAATTAGAGGAACGCCACTGTCTCTCCAGCTTTCTTGCAGTCTGCTTTAAAGCACGCAGCTGTGAATTATACCAAGGAGCCAACCTCTTCTGACTGATTACCTTCCTTTTCAGAGGGGCAACATTGTCCAGTGCTGTACGCATTGAAACTATAGTGCTGTCAACAAGAGAGTCAAGTGCTGCTGGAGTAAAGTTTAGCTAGTCGTCCTCTGTCATATCTGCACATGGCAGTGAAGAAAAGGATGATGGAATTAATTCTTTAAATCTGGTTACAGCATCCTCTGATAGACACCTTCTATATGTAAATTTCTTCTCAGAAACTGTATAGTCAAGTAATGTAAACTCAAAGGTTATCAGAAAATGGTCAGATAAGACAGGGTTATGAGGGAACACTGTTAACTGTTCACTCTCAATGCCATAAGTCAGCACAAGATCAAGGGTGTGATTAAGGCAGTGAGTCGGTCTGTGAACACTCTGAGAAAATCCAATAGAGTCCAATATAGAATTAAAGTTCATATTCAGGCTGTCATTTTCAACATCTACATGAATATTAAAGTCACCCACTACAATGACTTTATCTGTACTCAGCACTAACTGGGATAAAAACTCTGAGAATTCAGACAGAAACTCAGAATAAGGGCCAGGTGGACGATACACAACAACAAACACAAGAGGTTTCTGGGATTTCCACTTTGCGTGGGAAAAACTGAGAATCAGATATTCAAAAGAGCTCAAACTAATCTTGGGTCTGGGACTGATTAGTAACCCTGATCTGAAGATAGCTGCCACTCCTCCTCCTCTGCCTGTGGTTCCAGGAACGTGAACATTTAAACAGTCAGAGGGAGTTGCTTCATTAATGCTAACATGATCCTCCAGCTGCAGCCAGGTTTCTGTAAGACTAAATATATCAATATGATGATCACAAATCAACTCATTCACTAACAGAGACTTGGAAAGGAGAGATCTGATATTCAGCAAACCACATTTAATAGTTTGATGTTTTTGTTCAGTTAAAGTTTTTGTTTTAATAATTTCTTTTTGCACAAGAGGATTTGCTCCTTTTGTGTTAATCGATTGGGGGGGTAGCAGCAGGTGGGAAGCTGCAGAGAAATGTGTAAGACTACAACTCTGCATCCTGGTCTGAGCCCTGGGTTGTCATGTTTTAGGGTGGCAAATAAATTCGTCCATATTTCTAGAAATGAGAGCTGCTCCTTCCAAAGTGGGATGGATGCCGTCTCTCCTCATCAGACCAGGTTTTCTCCAGAAAGATTGCCAATTATCTATGTAGCCCACGTTATTTGCTGGACACCATCTAGACAACCAGCGATTGTAGGACGACATGTGGCTAAACATGTCATCACTGGTCAGATTTGGCAGGGGTCCAGAGAAAACTACGGAGTCCCACATTGTTTTGGCAAAATTACACACCGATGCAACATTAATTTTAGTGACCTCCGATTGGCGTAACCGGGTGTCATTAACGCCGACGTGAATAACTATTTTACCATATTTACGTTTATCCTTAGCCAGCAGTTTTAAATAGGATTCTATGTCGCCCGCTCTGGCCCCTGGAATGCATTTGACTATGGCCGCTGGTGCCTCTAATGCCACGTTTCTGACTATAGAGCTGCCAGTTACCAGGGTTTTGTCCTCAGCGGGTGTGTCGCTGAGTGGGGAAAATCTATTAGAAGCGTGGACAGGTCGATGGTGAACAACGGGCTTGACTTTAGAGCTATGCCTCTTCCTGACAGTCACCCAGCCACCTTGTAATCCCGGCTGCTCGGGTTCTGCTAGGGGGAGGCTAATTGAGCTAGCTACGCTAGGTGGCTCCACACTGGCTAAAGGGACCTGGCTCGCTATCGGTTGATTTTCAACAGTGCAGAGCTGAGCTTCCAATTCAGATAACCTCGCCTCCAAAACTACAAAATTTTGATTGACCACTATTATTCAAATCCCATGAATAATTTTGAAATAAATTCCATTTCTTAATTTAAATCATATTTGCTTTCATTGTTGCATTCATTTTACTTATAAATGTGTTATTTTATCTTTGCAGGTGAAGGCAACCATCCAACAGCACAGGGGAGACCTTGATGCTGCAGAGACTGCCTGCGCCGAGCTTGAGGTTGACCTTGATGAGCTAACCCCTAACCCCTCATCTACCTCTTCATTGTCACGCAAGCGGCCTAAGGACCCGGACAGCGCCCTCCTTGAGTCCCTACAGAATAGAATTGTTGAATCCGGCACCATCCTCAAGGGCCTCGCCAAAGCTGAGCAGCAGCCCATCACAGCCCGAACAGCCTTTGCCAACTACGTCAGAGACAGCCTGGTTACCATGCCTAATGCCAAATATAAGAAGGCAAGGTTAACCATCGACAGGTTGCTGTATGACCTGATGAATGAGGACAGTGATGATGGCATCTCAAGTACCATGGGAGCTCCCCTCATCCCAGCAACCCAACAACCCAGCCACCTTCAACAACCTGCACTCCACCCCAGTTCAGCACCGTCCTTCGGCTCGTTCGGCTCCTCATCACCATCACCCTCCGAGCAGTATCAGCCACCTCCCCACATGTGGAGAAACGTGCCTCCAGCATCATCAGTGTGGGGTTCACAGTCCATGGAGTACATGCAGCAGTACCAACAGCAGTACCAACAGCAACCATTCCAGCATCCACATCAGCAGATGCCTCTTCAGCGTCTATATCAGATGATGCCCGCTAAGGAACCTGCTCAGCTAACTCAGCAGCAGCAAAGGTGCACCCCTACCCCCACCCCAGTGTCTGCCTCCTTGAGTGCTGCTGCCGAGGTACCTCTCAGGACTTAGTGCCATCATGGGATCTCCTCTTGATATCGGCTCTCAGGATGAGGAACTCAACACACCACCACCATGCAAGAAGTAGTGACTATTGTAGTAGTGAGTCGTGTTATTATGACTGTGTGTATTGACTGTTTACTATGTGCCATTATTAAAGGTCAGTTGATCATTTAAATAAACGTTTTTTAAGCTTACATGTGGTGTTTTTAATACTTTTGTAATACATCAAATGATATGTAATTTATAAGTATCCCTGACCCCTAGTCTACATGAAGTATACATGAAATCATATGTAATTTGCATACACTTCTGTAGTGCAGTTTATTAATTTAGATATGGGTCAGGGGTTCTTATAAATTACATATAGTTTGAAATGTGTTGTAAAGTTCAGTGTAGTGATAAAGTAGCCAGTTATAAATACATCAATTCAAAGCAGTGTAGTGTAGTTTACAATGTAGTCAATACACCACCACCACGAAAGAAGTAGTGACTCTTGTTTTAGTGACTCTTGTTGTAGTGTATGCCTCCTTGGTTTAGGGGCCCCGCTGTGCTCGTGCGGTTAGGGGCAACAGGTATGTTGTGCATTAACTAATCACCATCACCTCTGCTACCCGGGATCGAAACCAGCTCGTCGCCTTTTCGGGCAACACTTGCCGCTGGGAGGTGGTTTCCTCCGGACACTCCGGTTTCCTCCACCAAGGAAACTGTCCACGACGATATGGTCATAGCTGTTAAAAGTGGCATTAAACACTAATCAATCAAAAAGCCTCTTGGTTTCTGCTGCCCAGGTATGTATGGGACCAGCGTCCCGGTGATCCAAATGCAACTTACACAAAACTATAATATTCAAGCCAAAAAATAACTCAAAATAAGTTGTTTTATTTTTAATCAAATTTAAACAAACATTTATATGATGACACAACAGTCACTACAACAACAGTCACTACAACAGTCACTACTTCTTTCCTGGTGGTGTGTTGAGGTGCTCTAAATCATCATGTCCTGCCATGGAACTGCACCTGCTGTGGAGTTGACCCAGTGCTTCAGGAGGTTCCTCTGCTTCTTTCCTTTCTGAGTGGAGGTGTTATTGCCAGCAACTGTATGTGTGTTTTGCAAGTTCCTGTCCTGTCTCCATGCTCCAGGGATGAAGTCACGGTTCATGTTCTCTGCACGGTCAAGCTGCTGGTTCTGGAGTCCAGGGTACCGTATCCTCATCAGATTGTGTAGGACAATACAGGCTTTCACGATGACCTTGACAGTTGAGGGGTGATGCTGCATGGTAGTCAGAAGAACCTGGAATCGGTTTGCCAGGATGCCGAAGGCATTTTCTACCACCCTCCTAGCTCGGGAAAGCCTGTAGTTGAATATCCTCTCTTCATTGTCCAGACACCGGAGGCTGTATGGCTTCATCATGGTCTCTCGGAGGGCGAAGGCATCGTCACTGATGAAGAAGTAGGGGACATCCTGGTAGTCATTGGATAGAGGATCGGGGGTAGGGAATCCGATGGTACCGTCTTCAGCACATGTCTTAATTTCAGAGTCATTGTATATTTGTGCGTCTGATGCAGATCCTGTTCCTCCAAGGTCCGCCCAGATAAACTTGTAGTCCGCGTCTACAAGGGCCATGAGTACAACAGAGTAGAACCCCTTGTAGTTAAAGTATTGGGAACCACTGACATTCAATTTGTAGTGGACATTTGACAGTTTCCAGACATAAACACAAATTTTACAGATGTTTACAGTTCATTAATTTTTTTAATCCCACGGGAAAAAGTTACTTTTTCGCCCAGCATCAACATCATTTGTAAACACCACACATCGAAATGTACCTGTTACATCATAAGCTTTCATTTAGTTGCCCGATTGTTGCATTATTGTTGCAAGTAACAGTTGAATCAGCTCCAAACAGATCACACTTTTGATAAATGCTGAGTATAATTTCTGCTTTAAGTAAAACATCTTGACTCACCTGTGTTACCTGCCATGCTGCATGTGGGCTTATCTGCTAAGTTGTTGCCAAGCTCCAAAAACAGCATTGCTCCCCAGTGATGGTGACCTCTGAAGATTTCTACATGTTTGTTGGCTATTTGAAAATTTTATTTTCTTGTCTATGATAGCTTATCTTTAATAAATACTGCAGCAATATAATTTCCCTTCCAGGATTAATAAAGTATCATTTAACTAATGTGAACCAATGGAATACTGCAGGTTGAAAGTTGAGGAGCAAGTGAGAAATCTGAGTGGAATGGGCACTCCCTTTTTTAGAGACCTGTGATGTCGCCAGTGATCCAAGAATCGAACACAGGTGTGGGAGCAGACAGATTTTCTACCTGCTGACAAAGGAATCCTGTCGTGTTAATTTGCCTTTTATTTAAAATAAATGGACTTCAATGGATTACGTGTCCTGGTCATCAGTGTGAGAAACCTTGCACTCCTCTGTCTCAAAGTGGCAGTTTTAGCTGGGTAAAACAGCTGCTACATTAGTAGAAAATCTTCTCCAGACAAGGTAAGGCCTGCAGCCTCTTTAGCCACGGGTGGCAGCTACACGACAGCTACGCTGGAGTAAAGCCTTTGATCTTCGCGGCGGAGGAAACTTTATGAATGGACTGAGATAGAACTGAATGAGCATTGATACAACTTTGAATTACAAATACATGGACACTCACTCCCTGGATCCTGAGTGTTTTCTTGACAGTAGCCAAGACTGTGTGTTTAGATGAAGTTGTGCGCTCTCAAGAAGTGGATTCGCACAATTTACGCACAGATTGTTATTTGGGGACATGATGGCTGAAGAAAGTGGGAAAATGAAAACAGCAAAAGAAACAGATACAGAAGGACAAATGAATGAAAAGGACGTGGATCTAAAGGCCATGGAGTCAAAACGAGTGAGTAAAGAAGCTGAAAAGGCAGTGGAGGAAAAGTTACACAGGCTGATTAATTCAAGAAGAGGAGTTTTGGGTTATATCACAAGTAAAAAAAATGAAGTTGAAAAGTTAATGAATGACATTGCTAATATTGACAAAGTCAAAGAAATCAAGCAACAGCTGTTAAACGTGATATGCAAATTTAAAGAGCTGACATCTGAAATCGGACATTTGTTAAGTCCGGAGGAGGAACTTGCTGATGTAGAGACTTGGTATGAGCCAAAACTAAGCTACATTAATGCTTTCGTTTTCAAACATCGATTGGTGAGGTTTATTTCGAAGAGTGTAGCCGAAAAAGACACCCAGACAGACACAGTAATGGATGAGTTTACTGAGAGAAGATATGTGCCACCCAGAGACAGTGCAGGTGATGAGACTAGGCAGGAAGCAGGGAGTTCAGAAGATTCCCAGGGAACTTTTGATAGTGCAGATACACCTGAAGAGATCCATGTTGAAGCGAGTGAGCCACGTTACCCTACAAGAGATAGGAGAGCGCCACAATATCTCTCAGAGTATGTCACGGATACTCAGTCTAATGATCAGTTGTCAATCAGTGTTGATTTTTGTTACAGGATGTGTGAGGTGCCACAGACATACAAGGAAGCTATGAGTTCACCAAAAGCTGCGGTTTGGGCTAAAGCCATGCAGGAGGAAATGAAGTCGTTAAAGGAAAATGATACATTCACCCTGACCACCCTACCAGAGGGTAAACATGAAGTGGGGGGCAGATGGGTTTATGCCATTAAGTCTAATGCAGATCAGTCAGAAACCTATAAGGCCAGGTATGTAGCCAAGGGCTACAATCAGGTGATGGGTATAGACTACAAGGAAACATTTTCTCCAACTGCCAACTTAACCTCAGCATACTTACATGCGCCTATAGATTGTGATGTATACATGGAACAACCAGAGGGATTTGAGGTGAAATCTGCCAGAGGTGAAAAATTGGTTTGTAAACTGAACAAGTCACTTTATGGTCTGAAACAATCCGGTAGAAACTGGAACAAAATGCTTAGTGATTACTTGACTGAAAATGGATTTGTGCAAAACCCTGCAGATCACTGTGTGTACACGAAACAAGCTGGAAAAGAGAGAGCAATATTGGTAATTTGGGTTGATGATTTACTTATTGCAGCCAGTAGTGATGATCTACTGAATGATGTGAAGAAAACACTTGCTATGAAATTTAACATGAAGGATCTTGGGAAATTAAGACATTTCTTAGGAATTGATTTCGAACAGAGTGATGGAATAGTGAAAATGAATCAGACAAGGTACATATCAAAGGTACTTGAATGATTTGGAATGTCACAATGTAAACCTAGGTCAACCCCATGTGAACAGAAAATTGAACATGACTGTGATGCTGACCCTGTTGATGCCAAAACTTACCGTGAGGTTGTAGGCAGTCTGATTTACATAATGACATGTACGAGACCGGATTTAAGCTGGGTTGTGAGTAAGTTGTCACAACACTTGTCTGAGCCAAATGAACAACATTGGATGACTGCTAAACATGTGATGAGGTACCTGAAAGGTACATTGGACCGTGAATTGTATTACAGGAAAAGTGAGACGAACCTGAAACTTGTAGCATATAGTGATTCTGATTGGGCTGCAGATTTGAATGATAGGAGAAGCACAACAGGCTATTGCTTTAGTCTAACTGATGAAGGTCCACTGATTTCATGGAAATCTAAAAAGCAGGTTACAGTTGCTTTGTCTACTTGCGAAGCAGAATACATGGCGTTGGCTGCGACCACGCAAGAGAGTTTGTATCTTATACAATTGATGAATGGAATTGAGGAAGATTGTCAATATACACCAGTGAAAATATTTGAGGATAATCAGGGAACAATCGCTTTGTCAAAGGACCCAGTTTGCCGCCAAAGGTGTAAACATATTGACATCAGGTACCATTTTGTCCGTGAAGCTGTCAATGATGGAAAAATTGTGATCGAGTACTGTCCCACTGCCAGTATGGTGGCAGATGCCATGACTAAGCCAATGACACAGTTCAAAATGAAAACATTTATGAAATTTATGTTTGGTAACTGAAGATATGAATTTCGTCCAAAAAGAAAAGGAATAGGCCAATGATATGTTTTATACTAGTGTATGTTTATTATTGCACTGGTATTTTATTTATTTTTTTAGTTTATTTTCTTATATTTTTGTTGCTGTTTTTATTTGATGTTTGTCTGTGTTCATTATCTGAAGGGCTTGAGATCAAGTGGGGGTGTTAAGGTGTGTGATCTCACATGACCTACGTCATTGCGCACTACGTGCTGTTATCTATATAAGTGAGGGATTCAAATAAATTCGTTCTCTTTCCGGTTTACAATAACTGATGTGAGCATGTCATGTGTTCTACTACTACTAGCTTATGAAAGTGAAATGGCTGCGCCAACAACTGGTACAGAATGTGAAACTCACCAGGCTCTTGGAGGGGTTTATGATGATCTTGATTTGGTGGAAAGCGCATCATTGGCAGGATCAGAAACTGGGCGCTCTTCTATAGCATCAAAACGGTCTTCCGTTTGCGCTACAGAAACCGCAAAACTGGCTGCATTGGAGCAAAGGGCTGCACTTTTAGCAGAAAAACAAGAACTTGAACTGCAAAAGACACGTATAGCATCCCAAATGGACATTGAAACAGCACAAATAACAGCACGTTTAGAACGACTCTCTTTGGAAACTACAATAGCGGAGAAAAGAGCGCAAGTACAAATTCTCAGTCAATTTGAAGAGACAAGCAAGGATGGCATGAATGAACATGCAAGTATAATGGTGCCATCTAGTGGACAAACTGAAGAGCGCACACAAATCCCTCTGAACTTACCTGTCACAAGAGCCACCCGGCCACGGGGGCCATACCCACAAGCTTCACTGTCAGCAAGAACCAGACCACCAGCAAGAAATACTGCAGGAGCAGCCTCAACGCAGTCTTCAAATGCAATGATCTCAAATGCAGTTGATCTTTTGCAAGTGATGAATAAACAAAATGAGATCACTGAAATGCTTGTGAAACAGAATCAGCTGTCACAGTTGCCCATAAAAGAGGTAACTGTTTTCAAAGGTTACACTTTTTCACTTACAAAATCTCTCTGCTCACCTTCCACTGCCTGCATGGTAACGCTCCATCTTACTTAAAAGACCTTCTCACCCTTCACTGTCCTTCACGCTCTCTCCGTTCCTCCAACACCAACCTTCTTCACACTCCCAGAACCCGCTCCCGCACCATGGGAGACCGGGCCTTTTCCTGCGCTGCCCCTCGACTGTGGAACGCTCTGCCTCCACATCTGAGGGCTCCACAGACTGTGGAACACTTTAAAACAGGCCTGAAAACCTTTCTTTTTACCCAATGTTTTTAATGATCTCCCTTTAAATGCTCTATCCTGTATTTATGTCGTTTTTGCATTTAAAGGACTCACTACTTTTATTTGTGTATTTTATTTGCATTTTACTGTCCCTGCTTTTGATCTTAATATTTGTCTTTTATCCCACTGTAGCACTTTGAGATTTTATTGTAAATGTAAAGTGCGTTATAAATAAAATTTATTATTATTATTATTATTATTAAGGTGATCCGTTGACTTATAGAAGCTTCATCAGGGCTTTTGAGTAGACTATTGAAAAAAAGACTGATGATGAATCTGATAAGCTGTATTATCTGCTACAGTACACAGCAGGTGAACCACAGGAGTTTGTGCGCAGCTGTGAACACATGCCCCACAGAAAGGCCTACAGAGAAGCAAAAAGACTCTTAGAAAACCATTTTGGAGACCAGCTGGTTATTGCAAGTGCTTATATGGAAAAAGCCCTACAATGGCCATCTATAAGGGCAGAAGATGCCAAGGCTATGAGTGCTTATGCTTTGTTTCTCACTGGGTGTAAGAATACTGTGGATGATGTTGAGTATATGGAAGAAATGGACAATCCCACAAACATGAGGATTGTAGTATCCAAGTTGCCTTTCAAAATAAGAGAGAGGGGGCGGTCGGTGGTGTAGTGGGTTAAGCAGCCACCCCATGTACAGAGGCTACAGTCCTCGCTGCAGCTGGTTCCGGTTTGAGTCCCGCACCGAGCGGCCCTGTGCTGTGTGTCTTCCCCATCTCTCTGCCACATGCTTCCTGTCTCTCTCCAACTGTCCTCTCATTAAAGGCATAAAAAGCCCCAAAAAATATTTAAAAAATTAAAAATTAAAATTAAAAAATAAGAGAGAGATGGCGTAACATAGGCATCTCTAAATTGTCCTTAGGAGTGAGTGTGAGCGTGCATGGTTGTTTGTCTCGTATGTCTCTATGTGGCCCTGCGATGGACTGGCGGCCTGTCCAGGGTGTACCCCGCCTCTCGCCCATTGACTGCTGGGATAGGCTCCAGCCCGCCCGCGACCCGATCAACGGATTCAGCGGTATAGATAATGGATGGATGGATGGATGGCGTAACATAGCCTATGACATCAAAGAACAAAGAGAAAGGAGAGGAAGGTTTGCAGATCTTGGGAACTTTATTGACCGGCAAGCTAAAATAGCTACAGATCCTCTTTTTGATAACTTTCAGGACATAAACATATTGCCAAGGTGGAAATACAAAAAGACTCTTTCAAGTATGCAAAAAATGGAGTAAAAAGTAGCAGTTTTGCAACACAAGTAACTGTGGAAAAGAATAACTACGGAGCACCAAAAGTCCCTGCATTTAAATTTGTGCCATGTGCTACTGTTGCTGCATTTGCACCTACTGTCAAAACAACCATGCACTGGAGTCTTGCAGGAAAATACAACAGCTGGCTCACAAGGACAGAATAGCATTTTTGAAGAACAATGGACTATGTTATGAATGCCTTACTTATGGGCACATGATAAAAACGTGCAAAAAACGAATGCAGTGCAAAACATGCTCTCTGAAACATCCACAAATCCTACACGTTGAAAAGGACAACACCACCGACAAAAAAAGATGTTGTATGCAATTCAACCTCTGTCCCTCAACAAACTGTGGGGTTTACTGCTGTTGGGTCGTCAGAATGTCTGCTGTCTATCATCCCTGTTAAAGTGAGATCTCAAAAAAGTGGGATGTGTGTTGAAACATATGCATTTATTGATTCGGGGAGTACAGGAACGTTTTGTACAGAAGAGCTGAGGAAGAAACTGGATGTTAAAGGGAAGCCAACTCAGATTGTGCTAAACACAATGGGCCAGGACAAACAAAATGGACAGAAGCTGTTTAAAAGTGTCATGCTTTCTGATTTAGAAGTGTCAGGCCTCGACGAGTCAGCTTACATCCAGTTACCTAAAGTCTTCCCTCACAGCTCCATTCCTGTACAACAAGAGCACATTCCAAAGCCTAATGCTTTATCAAATCCTTCTCACCACCGCCTAATGCTTTACCGAATCCTGTTCACCACATCCTAATGCTTTACCGAATCCTGCTCCCCATAGCCTAATGCTTTACCGAATCCTGCTCACTACAGCCTAATGCTTTACCGAATCCTGTTCACCACATCCTAATGCTTTACCGAATCCTGCTCCCCACAGCCTAATGCTTTACCGAATCCTGCTCACCACAGCCTAATGCTTTACCGAATCCTGTTCACCACAGCCTAATGCTTTACCGAATCCTGCTCACCACAGCCTAATGCTTTACCGAATCCTGCTCACCACAGCCTAATGCTTTACCGAATCCTGTTCACCACAGCCTAATGCTTTACCGAATCCTGTTCACCACAGCCTAATGCTTTACCGAATCCTGTTCACCACAGCCTAATGCTTTACCGAATCCTGTTCACCACAGCCTAATGCTTTACCGAATCCTGTTCACCACAGCCTAATGCTTTACCGAATCCTGCTCACCACAGCCTAATGCTTTACCGAATCCTGCTCACCACAGCCTAATGCTTTACCGAATCCTGCTCACCACAGCCTAATGCTTTACCAAATTTCTTTCAAAAATTCACCTCAAGCTTTTTTAAAGGTCTAACCTGAATCCTCCAAAAAACATCTCCACCACGTCCACAAACATATCACTCTCTTTGTCTGATATTTCCTTCCCAGACTCCCCACTGTGAGGATGACTGCATGTCTCTGTGTTGAAGTACAGATTCAGTTTAAGTTCAGGAACAAAACAAAAAGTAACCACAGTATAGTCTTTGCTTCTTATGAATGAACCCATACATGATTTTCAGAGTTGCTTTTTAATCACAAGACTTTCATTTACCATTTAAAGTTATACATGGCATATCCTCATTTTCACTTTTATTGTCCATTTGATGATTCAGTCTTCACCATGTTGATGAAACGCTAACTCTGTGTCTTACAAGCAGCAAGAAAGAAGACTTCCTGACCACCCAGACTCTCTCAGCTATGGAGCCTCTGCACAAGATACAAAGGCTCCTAGAGTCTCAAGGAAGGTGGCAATCAAAATATAAGAAGGCTGGTTATATTTTGTAACCGCTGTATCAAAAATATTTGCACGCTAAACAGACTCATGATAGAGATGACACACTTCCGCTGAGTCCTTGGAAATGATGCAACATCAATCTGTTTGGATGTATTGAAGAAACAGCTTTTGTGCTGCTGACTTAGAAGTTGTAATTCTTTCTCTGTGTCATTCAGTGCTTTGTCTTTCTTTGTGCAGTCCTGGTATGAGCTGGAGGACACATGATACAGACAAAAGTTCAGCTGCCACAACAATTTGCCTCTCAGTCTAAGTTGCACAAGTTTGGCTTTCATCTACTGTTCAGCTTTGTTTTGGTTTTCACTCAAAGGTGCCAGCATGGTGTTGACCAGCATGACACCCTATGCTACACTCCTATTGATTGAGTAGGAGACACTGCTCATAGCAGCAGACACACTGCAAGACGATCATATCAAATTTCTTTCACTGTCAGAAAGTCAGCACGGGCTATCTTTGGCAGGAAGACCACGACGCCAGCCATCTTTGAACATATCTCACGTTCTGACTAACGTTCAGGGGCCCTGAGCAACCAAATCGCCTTGATTGTCTCACGATGATTATCTTTCCCCTGGGATGGCTCAGATACTATGATGGCATTAGGCTGGGCCTGAGTGTTACCTAAATGGAGAATTAGGGGCACAGAGGAGTGACTTCCAAAGAAAATACACAGAGAGGTGATGGATAGATGAGAAGCAGCTGTGCCAATAGACAATTGAGAATTGCCTACACAAACTGTAATGTATTCTGTGTGCCATATGAAGATGACACCAATGCCACAACTACAATGTTCTCTTATCTAGGTGTTCTGACTAGATGATACTCATGCTGAGTTTGTCCGATATAATTATGCAAGTATTGCTTTGAACATTGTCAAGGTCCTGTTGTCAAGGGACTTTAATCAATTAGATCATGTTGTAGGATGCATTTATAACAGCTAGAATATCTAAGTAACTGTAAGTGGTCATCCCACTGAGTATAAGAGCCACTGGCTGCAACTGACAGACACAAAAGTGGAGCAGAAAAGTTATGTTAAGTTACTTAAGTTAGAATAGGCTTAAAAATGTGGAGGTATTATTATTTAGATGTATCCAAATGTGCAAAAATTCAGACACGTTGCTTGCTCAACATAATTGTTGTCAGAGCCAACATGTATGTCCTGCCAATTATCATGTTATTGTCATTGTGTTAATAATTATGTTATTTATATATGTATGAATCTATAGATCCATTGATCTCTATATATCGACATAGATTGTAGTTTAGGGCAGCTAAAAAAAAGAAAACTTTTGTCCCAGCACAACACTGAATGCAGGTCCAGGTTCAGATCACCTGGTTTAGATCACCAGGTCCAGATCACCAGGTCCAGATCACCAGGTTCAGATCACCTGGTCCAGATCACCAGGTTCAGATCACCAGGTTCAGATCACCTGGTCCACATCACCTGGTTCAGATCACCTGGTCCAGATCACCAGGTTCAGATCACCAGGTTCAGATCACCTGGTCCACATCACCTGGTTCAGATCACCTGGTCCAGATCACCAGGTTCAGATCACCAGGTTCAGATCACCAGGTTCAGATCACCTGGTTCAGATCACCAGGTTCAGATCACCAGGTCCAGATCACCAGGTTCAGATCACCAGGTCCAGATCACCAGGTCCAGATCACCTGGTTCAGATCACCAGGTTCAGATCACCTGGTCCAGATCACCAGGTTCAGATCACCAGGTTCAGATCACCAGGTTCAGATCACCTGGTCCAGATCACCTGGTTCAGATCACCTGGTCCAGATCACCAGGTTCAGATCACCTGGTTCAGATCACCTGGTCCAGATCACCTGGTTCAGATCACCTGGTTCAGATTACCAAGTTCAGATCACCAGGTTCAGATCACCTGGTTCAGATCACCAGGTTCAGATCACCTGGTTCAGATGACCTGGTTCAGATGACCAGGTTCAGATCACCTGGTCCAGATCACCAGGTTCAGATCACCTGGTTCAGATCACCAGGTTCAGATGACCTGGTTCAGATGACCTGGTTCAGATGACCAGGTTCAGATCACCTGGTCCATATCACCTGGTTCAGATCACCTGGTCCAGATCACCAGGTTCAGATCACCTGGTCCAGATCACCTGGTTCAGATCACCTGGTTCAGATCACCTGGTCCAGATCACCAGGTTTAGATCACCAGGTTCAGATCACCTGGTTCAGATCACCAGGTTCAGATCACCAGGTTCAGATCACCTGGTTCAGATCACCAGGTTCAGATCACCAGGTCCAGATCACCTGGTCCAGATCACCAGGTTCAGATCACCTGGTCCAGATCACCAGGTTCAGATCACCTGGTTCAGATCACCAGGTTCAGATCACCAGGTTCAGATCACCTGGTTCAGATCACCAGGTTCAGATCACCAGGTTCAGATCACCTGGTCCAGATCACCAGGTTCAGATCACCTGGTCCAGATCACCAGGTTCAGATCACCTGGTTCAGATCACCAGGTTCAGATCACCTGGTTCAGATGACCTGGTTCAGATCACCAGGTTCAGATCACCAGGTTCAGATCACCTGGTTCAGATCACCTGGTCCAGATCACCTGGTTCAGATCACCTGGTTCAGATCACCAGGTTCAGATCACCTGGTCCAGATCACCAGGTTCAGATCACCTGGTCCAGATCACCTGGTTCAGATCACCAGGTTTAGATCACCAGGTTCAGATCACCTGGTCCAGATCACCAGGTTCAGATCACCTGGTTCAGATCACCAGGTTTAGATCACCAGGTTCAGATCACCTGGTCCAGATCACCAGGTCCAGATCACCAGGTTCAGATCACCTGGTCCAGATCACCAGGTTCAGATCACCTGGTTCAGATCACCTGGTCCAGATCACCAGGTTCAGATCACCTGGTCCAGATCACCAGGTTCAGATCACCTGGTCCAGATCACCAGGTTCAGATCACCTGGTTCAGATCACCAGGTTCACTTTTCACTTTCTCACGACCACATAAGTGGTATGGAGCACAAACACATATCAAACAACATTAACAAGCAAACGCAGCAAGCAGCGGGGCTGTAGGCTACATACTCATGTCATAGAACAAAAATGACAAAATAGAACAAAACAAAACAAAGCAAAACAGAAATGCAGACAAACAAATAAATAAATAAATAACCCATATAATAAAGTCTCACTTAAACAAAGGGAGGACACACTTCAGGTAGGCACCTAACTTATGAATAACTCTTGTCTTATCTGACTGTAGTAACGAAATTAGTTTAAACATGGATGGGTGACTGACATAATATTTGGGGAGATATTTTTCTCTAAGTTGTACAATATCTGTATTTCTACACTGAAACAAAACATGGAATTCGTCGCCAAGCTGGCCATCATCGCAAAGGTTACAGAACCTCCGGCTTCTATCAATTCCTTTATACCTCCCGATAACCTTAGGTATTCGTGTATTGTTTAATCTGAAGTTGCAAATTGCTTGTTTATACTTTTGATTTGGACACAATAAATACTTTTCAAGTTTAATCTCTTTTTTGAATTCTACATAGATGTCGCATGATGTCATGCTGCTGAGTTCGCTTTTCCACAGTTGCAAAAACTGGTCTTTCAGTCTCTGCTCGACAGTTAACTTCAGCCAGTCAATATTGGTACATCTTTGAGCAAGCCAGAGGTACGACAAACCACAATCGTCTAGTATCTGCTTAACCTGCATGATCCATGGGGACACAAATACGCCTGCATTATACATACTAAATAAACAGTTATACATTATTTTATTCAATTTACTTTCTTTATCTTCTATCAATCTCCCCCAGTAACCAATAATTCTTTTTTTAACTGAAACACAGAGCGGGTACCTCCCCAGCTCTCCATAAACCATATTATTACAGGTTGTTGTTTTAACTTTTAAGACAAATTTAAGAAATTTAAGATGTAATTTTTCTAACAAATCACTTTTTCTGTACCCCCAAACCTCGCATGCATATAATAAAACCGGCGAAACCAGATTGTCAAAAAGATCTAATGTGACATTTACAGGGAAGTTAAATGTTCTACATTTACAAAGGAGGGCATACATAGCACGAGATGCTTTCTTGTACAACTCATCGATAGCAGTTTTAAATTAACCGTTATAATTCATAGTAATTCCAAGGTATTCAAAACAATGGACAACCTCTAAGTTTTCACCGTTACAGGTAAACTGAAATTTACTGGTGTCCGCTTTTCTATGACCAAAGACTGTAACTTTAGTTTTTTCGTTATTGATCTTTAATTTCCATTTCTCGCAAAAACCACACATCGAGTCTAATGCTTTCTGTAGCCCCTCTTTTGAAGTAGACATGACAATTGTGTCATCTGCATACAACAGTACAATAAGTTGAAGATACAGTCAATCATTTCATCGTCAAAATCAATAGTCTGGCAGCCATTGCATTCTAGGTAATTCTCCAGGTCGTTAATAAATAATGCAAACAACAGTGGGGATAGGTTTTCCCCTTGCCTAACTCCTGCTAAACTTTCAAAGAACTCAGATTTAATCCCGTTCACTAGTACACATGATTTTATATTTCTATACATGTTTACTACTACCCTTAATGCCTACATTTAATAGTTTATACCATAGGGCATCTCTCCAGACTGAATCAAATGCCTTACTATAGTCAATAAAGGAACAGAATAGTCGCCTCTGATCACCTGCTATTTATTCAGATCACCTGGTTCAGATCACCAGGTTCAGATCACCTGGTTCAGATCACCAGGTTCAGATCACCAGGTTCAGATCACCAGGTTCAGATCACCAGGTTCAGATCACCTGGTTCAGATCACCAGGTTCAGATCACCAGGTTAGCCAGCTGTTTTATCACTCAGTCCATGTTTACACACAGCTGTGGGTGAACTGGTGTAAAGTGGGACAATCAGTTTACTATTACTGGTAATGGTGAGGTTAAAGCCATAGAAAGCTGCAGATGGGTTTTTTTTATTCCTGACATGAATCCTGACACGTTTGAAGCGCGTGATGCTGGAAGGCAGCGCAGCTCACTGCGCAAGTTAAACGGATAGATCTTTCTTACAGTCAGCCAAAGCGTTGCTTTTCAAAGCAATATTACTGAGATAATGACGTTTTCTATCACCAGTCCGTTACGTGTGCCCTGTCTTGGTTCTTTGTCATGAATGAGGCTACGCAGAAAATCTGTAAGAAACCCTATGTTACGAAATATAAGGTTTCTATGGTTGGACTGGTAGCAACTAAGTTAATTTAAATCACATCAAGATAACTAGCTCACTTATTCCCTGTGAAAATACTTTGAAGAGCCGCCACTTCACGAACACATTGTTTTTCAGCCCCAGTGGAGGTAACATGGCTCTCTATCCAGACATAGACAACAACAGTACTATTAACCAATCAAGTCTCTTCCCATCTCCACCGCGGAAATTAAGGACCAATCAGCTATGTGCCTGGGTCTGCTGTGGAAATGGACAGCCATTCAGCTATCTGTCTGGAGTTCACCGAATAACTGTCTGACCAATGAGCGTCTTGTCTGTCTGCAATGAGGGATGAGAGTCTGCAAAGGCCCAATCAGCGGTCCAGTGTTGCCTACCGGTGCCGGGGACTGGTGGTAAGAATCCGCTGCAGCGAGTCTGTAGGACCGGACCGTGAACCCGGAGACGGTACGCACTGAGGCGAAAGGAGACACAGGTGAGTCCGAGGATTTTCCCAAGGCCTGGCTCCGGTCAGAGATGTTTTGAAAGGCCGTGATGGTGTTCGCATAGCGGCGTAACGATTAATTATGTGCTGTGGCGTTTTCCTGCCGGTGGATATGCTGATTATGCTGTCAGACAATAGAGCGCATTGGCTTTGCTATTTATTGATGCAGGCTGACATGTTGGCGACCAGTACCGCCGCCTCGAACTGTGAATGCACCTTTAACGGTTATGGGGTCGGAGCAAAAACGGTTCTTGTTGTCTAAAGATGTCTAAAGATGTCTAAATGGTGTGTTTGCGTCGCGAACTGCTAACCGAGGTGTGATTACATTGTGACTGAAGCGTTGTTCGGAAAGCCTCCAATCCTTTTCATTGTTTGATCCAGAGTCTCAAGGGGTTAACGGAGACTGGAGAAAGAGCACGGCTCCTCCAAATAGCCTGCTTCTTAATGCTCCTTTAAAGAGCCGGGGGAATATCCGAGCTGTTTTCCCGGTTTTCTCCCGGCGGGACTGACGGGTGGCGGGTTTGAAGGCGTCAGGAGGAGACCGGGGGTGCTGATGGCCCTCAGCAATTAGGAAGAAAAATTCCAAATGCATCAGCCATTTACGTGGAGACTCAGCTGGCTCCATATGCACCTAAATGGCTGCCTGGCGCCTGACGGCATAACCAACATTTGTACTGTAAGGGCAAGGCGTTATTAAGGCCGGGCGGCTTATTGCTCCCTGACCAGCAGATTATCAGAAGAAGATGTCAGTAGAAGTAAGAGACCGAACCTAAATCCATTTTAAACGTAGAATCCCTCAGGATTTGCTGATTGTATGTGTCGCATGCAAATGGAATATGTGATGTCTTCCATCACTTTTGATTCATCTGTGCAGTCCATGACTTTGGCTCAGGCTGTGCATCCCAGAGAAGGCTAAAAGGAGGTGAGGAGTGGAAGAGTATTGTGGGTTAATGGTTTTATCCTCCTTTTAATTCCAAAGGTTTGGCTTCTGCTGGCATTTGGGAGTTCCAGTTGGGTTGTAGATCTGATTTAATGATTTACTTTTCATCTCCAGCAGCTTCTCATATTTGAAAAAGAAGGAAAGAAAGAAGTGGGGGGGTACACCTTGACTATAATTCTTGGTTCTGTAGCACAACAGAACTGTATGTAAGGATGAACTTTACAAAAGGAAAGTTCTGTTACTTCTTGCTTGGTGAAACTTCTCTAGCTTTCCCTTTTCCTAGCTGCAGGTTCAGCCAGCTCTGCGCTCCAAGCTCTTTCGCCTCTTTGGGACATTGTGCTCACTTCTTACATTCTCATCTGAACGTGGAAATAGAGTAACCACAATGTCTTTGGCTTTGAGACGTCTGCAGACCATGACACCCTCCACTCGTAGTTCTGTGGGTCTGTGTGGGCAGCAGTGGAATCCTTATCAAACCTTATCCTGTTCTTAATGATGGAGCTGTTTGACCTCCGGATGAAGACCACTAAGACCACCGAACTGCTCAGACAGCTTTTTCTTAATGCTGTAGATATGTGTCAGGTTATTGAAATTTCTTGTGAATTAGTATTCTAATTGTTATTTTTATTTAGTGCTGTCTGTGTCATATTTCTAATGTGTACCACATTTATTTGTGTTAATTTAACCCTAACCGGACAGAATACCCAATTATCAGATGATTCTTTGGACTTTCCCTTATTTAAACATATCAGCACTCTGATGAGGGAAAAAAATATAGATGGAAATAAAAATCCAGTAAATTTCCCATCAATAACATTCGATAATGCCTTGAATGCAGTATCCTGTTTGTAGCTGATTTTACAGCAATGCAGACAGTTACAGTGTCACCCTTTATTCGTACAGACAGATGTGTGCCGTTTCCTTTTACATGTTTGTACATTCCAAGCAGAGGAAGATCATTGCTCTGTTGGTGTGTGCTTATAGTAAGCCAGCTTTCAGAATAAGATGAGTGACAACAGCACCATTGATCCAGTGTTCAGGCTTTCAAACAGGATGCTGGTGCCCACAATGCTTCCCTGAGCATGCACGTTAAAAGGGCTTTATTCTCCCCACCAGGGTAGATCTTGTTTTGTTATCGGACGGGCAGTCAGGTTTCATAACAACCATTTAACAGTAGCTTTACCAAGAAATGTGGTGGTTTTGACTTTATAATCAATGGCAGAAACTGATGTGTATGTGTGCACACTTGTGTAGATATATCATGATGGGGGACATACAGACTCATTTATAGGGATTTCTTTGAAGTGTTGGGACCAAATTGCATTCTCCATTTATACAAAGTGAATTTTGGGGGTAATGTCTTAGTTTCAGGGTAAGGGTTGGTACAAGGTTATGGTTAGGTTTATGCAGTGGTGGGACGTAAGGGCCTGCAAGGCCTTCTCTGCTGGCTTAAACACTATCAGAATCGCTAACTTATATCTACAACCTAAATTTTAATATTTGTTCAATGAAATATTTGTTCTATTCTCTCTTTATTGTAACATTTTTTCTTGGCTGCGCTGCCTCCCGTACATGTCTGTGGATTATCGATGTTTTGTCCAATCAGATTTCAGCCTCTATGTGTTGCCAGGATTAATCTAATCTG
The DNA here is from genome assembly GCF_027942865.1 of Odontesthes bonariensis. Classification (NCBI taxonomy): domain Eukaryota; kingdom Metazoa; phylum Chordata; class Actinopteri; order Atheriniformes; family Atherinopsidae; genus Odontesthes; species Odontesthes bonariensis. The sequence goes on from NC_134523.1 coordinate 32,235,920, forward strand.
CCCAGGGCCTTCAGAATCAGTAGTGCTGGCCTACCTTAATCAAACTACCGTATATAGCAATGGAACAGTTTTTTTTTAACCAATCAGATTTCAAATTTGCCTCACTGGGCCAGCTGGCACAATGACATCAGAAGTTATCTGTCCTCTGATTGGATGGTCAGAGCAAAGTCACAGGCAAGTTTTGCTAGCAAAATGCCTCCTAAGGATCTGATTGACATTAATACACTGGATTTTTTTTTTTAGCACACAATGGATGGTGGAGATGGAGAAACTGATTTGGTATCAAAACTTATCAAAATTCCTTTTTTTAAGCTGTATGACAGAGTCATTGAAGTCTTCCTGCGTAAAGAGAGGAGGATGGATTTTGTCTATAAATAAATGATCAAGAACTCTTGTGAGTATTATGTATTTTATTTACATATATAAATATAAATGATTAAATATTCTCCAGCTTTGAGTGGCGAGAGTGGGAATCGAACTGCCAACCTTCCGGTTATTGGACGACCCACTGAGCCACGGCCGCCCATAATGGTATGAAATGTGCTTCTACTTCTTTTTGGTCCTTGAGGCCAAGTAAAATATTACAGTAAAACTTTGCAGAAAACCCTGCAGCTTGGAGTGGTTGAGGTTGAATACAGAAATGCCTGTAATAAAATTTATTTAAATTCACATCATCTTACTGAAATTCAATAAGCTGTTGTTTCTGGGTTGGGGTTAGGGTTCTCTCTGTCAGGTCTCAAACTCACGCTCCCACCGTGGAGGTGTTGGTTCTGCATCTCTCACTAATATACTGTACCAAAATATAGAGTAGCCTCCTTTTAAATTCAAATAATGAATGAAAAGACAACTTTTGGAAGGGACAATAACTGCATGAGATGAAATTGTAAAATTGGAGATGTCAAACAGCTGAGATGAAGTGGCGTTAGGAATCGGATGTGGTTCAGGGGTAGACGAAGCACACCAGTAGTTTTGCAGGTTGTGCGGATGGTTCTTTGAAGAAATTTGAAGCATCTAAAGTAATGACTGCAGTGGGGTTGCTCTGTGAGTCGCTGGCTAATTTGAGATGGCAATGATCAGATAAGACTCTCACATTCACTCTAACCAACAAACCTTACCCTGCATAGCTGTAGAAAGCCTAGATGCTACTTTGACTCCAAAATTGAAAATTGAATTAAATCAATTACATTTTGTTTGTTATAATAATGAAATATTATGTCTGGAATTAAATGGAGTTACCATCTCATATAGTCCCACTATAGATGCAGCTTTATGTGGAATAAGAGCTGTTAGTTTCTGTAGTGTTTCAGTCTTTGTGAGTTCTGTAGAGTCGACTATCCTTAAATAAACAAGAGGACCATTGCTTCATTCTAAGAGCCCCAGACACATACATGGGTATTGTTCATCTTAAAGATTTTGATTTTCATCTTAGATAAGTTGTTGCTTTTAAGAAGTTTGGCCTCAGTGGGGATAAGTTGCCATTATCAATCAAATTCAACAGCAGTGCTTTACCAGTGCCTAGGTTTTATAGATCTGTTACCCCATAGTGCTCGCAACTGAATGCTTCTTATCAGCCAGTGACTTACTTCAGGTAGTGAGAAGGGGCAAAATCTCAGAGTGAACTTTTCCATGATCTAAAGCCAGCGATCACAACTTATTATCTCATAGCCGCCCAACGTTAAACATCTTCTTTTTGATAGGGACTGGCCCAGTGTTAAAATGATGTCCAGTGGGGTGCAGGGGAAATGTTTTAGGAGCCATGGAAGCTGGTTGAAGGCCTACCAGATTAAAAATGTTCAAACAAAGGACAACATTTGATAGTGGCAGAATTAAACTAATTATACAGATGGTAAACACTGCATTTGCCTCTCAACTATATTGAACTTTGAAAGTTAGGAATATAGGATGAGTCTTACAGTTGTTATTCAGGTAATGTCACAGCCAGCAGCTGTGGTGGTGGAGCTGACACTGGGGGAGCTGCTAGCATTGTTCCACAGCAGCCACACTCACTGACAAGACTGGCTGCTCTTCTGGCTAATTATTCATGGTTCCAAAAGGCAATTAATTGGTCAGCCACTTGGGATTAAAAAGCTTAGATCCAAGCTTGCTGCAATGTTGATTTACACTCTTTTGGAAATAATGCAGATGTTTCAGAGACCACATTTATTCATCTTCACCAAAATTGGTACAGATGATCTTAAAAGGAGGATTCTTTAACTTTATAAAAGGAAATTTCCTCTTCAGAATCATTGGTCTGCCACAGCCTATTGAATTCACCTGTAAGGTTTCAAAACACAAAGGAAGGTCATCTATTTAGCAAAGCTTTGATTCATCCCAACCAAGATTGTTTTTTTTAACCTAAAACATTCATAAATCACAGACTGAAAACAGTTGAGGCATTACACATAAAAGTAATGTAAAGAAACAATCTTTTCACATTGTGTGATGGGGCCGCTGTCCTGCAGGTTTGAGATGTTTCCCTGCTTCAACACACCTGATTCAGATGAAATGGATCTCTTCAAAAGATTGTTAAGTTCTGCACAAACCAGCTCCTGAGGCATCGACCTGAATCGGGTGCATTGGAGCAGGGAAACGTCTCAACCTGCAGATCCCTGGGCGACCTCATCACACCTAACATCCTGAGAAGGCTTCCTTGGGTCTGCGGAGGGAGGGTCAGGAGGACAGTGGCAGACAGTGGTGGATATTCATTGAATCAACTTGTTTTTTACTCTGTAATAAATGTAAGTTGTGGTTTCGTACAGCTCTTTCAAGTCATGAAGTTGCCACTAGGCAGGCATCCATTCATTCATGTTATACTCATTGGAAACAAGGCTGCAATGGGCACCTACGCAATATTCACATCCACTGACTAATTTTCAACGGAGGTCTGCCTGATAACTTATTTACTCAGTTTCCAGGGTTCTTGGATTGTTCTGCAAAGTTTTTTTTTTTTTTTTTTTTTTTGGTCTCATCCTTGATTCTACATGGTGCAGTGCACAAACTGTAGTGGATCTAAGGTGGGAGGAGGGGAGGAAGGGATGAAGCGTTTGATCAGTCTCTCAAAACATTTCATCACCACAGGTGTCAGGGCTATGGGGCGGCAGTCATTTGGTCTGCTGGGCTGAGATGTCTTAGGCTGTTGTCTCACTACAACAGCCTTCTTAAGACACGTTGGAACAACACACTGCCTGAGAGAGGTTGAATATGTCTGTGAACACCCGTGCTCGCTGTTCAGCCCAGGCTTTGCTGGAGAAACATTGGCGCTTCCAGCATGTGTGTGAGACGTCTTGTATTCCGTCATGAAGCATAGTCCTTGCCAATGAATTCAATTCAGTTTTATTTATATAGCGCCAAATTACAACAAACATCATCTCAAGGCACTTCAAAGATTCAAGCCAATTAGAATCCAATTCATTGCAATTCAATCATAATCAGTTATGAAAATAACTCCAAGGTTCCTCACTGTAGTACTAGAAGCCAAGGAAATACCATCTAGAGCAGGGTTCTTCAACCTTTTCCAGGACGAGAGACAAAAAGAACAGGGACCCCCACATGTAATTCATTTTTTGAAATGTGTCACATTTTAAACCTGGCATATAATAACTTTTATATTTACTTTATTCACCTTTTATTTCACCTTATTCACATATTTATATACTGGGTTATTTATTATGAACTTTTTTTTATTTATGATTGATAAAACAGAACTCATGGATAATTATTATTGGTTAAAATTGTTGTTTATAAGGTTTTGATTTTTCTATTATTATTTTTCAACAATGAAACATTTAGCTTCTTGATGCCAGGTATGCCTACCTCAGTGAGATGACTGGCCCTGGTGGGCAGTGCACAGCGTGTCTATTCTGGGGCAGATGGAGGTTGTCAGGCAGAGCATCAGGTCATCCTCAGGCTGCAGTCCAGAACGGTATTTGCTCTTCAGGTAGGTGAGGGAGGAGAATCCACTTTCACGAAGATAAGTTATTGCAAAAGGCAGGAGGCTCACCTTTGCTGTCAGTTGGGGGAAGTATTTCTGGCAGTGGATCCAGAACTGGATCAAGGACTGGGTGAGAGGCTTGGTCTCATGCAAATTCTTGTGTGTACTGTCTGTGGATAGGTCGATCAAATGATCTTCCGCAGGGGCTGTCAGGTTTGAGGTGTCAGAAGCATTGTCTTTGAATGGAAACTGTATCCATGTCTTGTCCTTTCTCCAGGACTTGGTCTCAGAAAAGTACTTTTTAAATTGACTTTCGAGTGCCCCCAAGTGATCAACAATTGCGCATTTCACGTGAGGCTACAGCTCCATGGAATCCACCAACTCCTCCACTGGTGGAAACGTGGAGAGAGACGTTTTCTCCCCTGATGCGCTCTCTCCATCTTTTCGTTTTTTTCAGGAAGCCTTCCATCCATAGTTCTGTTAAGTCGGTTCAGCCTGATATGCCAGTTTAGTGACGCAGGTGTTGTCATTGAAATGCGCAGCCAGCTCCGAGGGTTTTGGCCCGCTAGAAACTCGTGGATGGATGTGCGTAATTCAAAGACACGTGCCAATACTGACCCACGGGAAAGCCATCTGACCTCAGAAGGGTGGAGGAGCGCATTGTGCTCTTCTGCTGTAGCGGCGCAAAGAGGCGCGTTTGTAACGCACTCCTCTTAATGAAATTGACAGCCTTCACAACAGTGTCCATAAAGTCGGCGCTCATTTCTTTGGTGCGAGGGGTTCCCTGTGAAGCATGCAGTGAGTCCGCATCACTTTAGAGCCGACTCTTTGGACCAGTCATGGCGCGCGCCCTGTGGGTACAACACGGCGACACACTCTGCCCAGCTTATGTCATTTTCTCCCGAAAAGTCATCAATCACTTTAAATATTTCAGCACTTGTTGTGCGTTCCGGTAGCTTCTTACAAAACAAAAACTCCTCACACATTTCGTCTTGGTCAACAAAGCGCACAAATGCCAAGAGCTGTGCGTCTTTGGATACGTCCACCGATTCATCCAATTGGAGTGCGAATGCATCCGCTCTTTGTAGTTGTTCAACCATCTGCACCCACACAGCCAATGCCTTTTCACGTATTCGACGGGCAATTGTGGTGTCTGACAAAGGGATAATCCGCAACTTTTTTCCATATTCATCACTCCCAAACATGGTCTTGCACATATCAGTGGCTGCAGGCCATATCAAATCTTCTGCGATTGTGTAAGTTTTTTTACACTGAGCAACGCGAAGAGCAACTTGATATGAGGCTTTCAAAGCAAGGGCTCCAGCTTTCGCTGATTTTCTGATAATTGTCTGTTGGCCTGAGAGTGTGCAGACGAGCCTGAGAGTAGCCAAGTGGTTTACCTTGCAAGTGGGCGTGATTCGTCTCACAGTGTCACTGCAGCTTCGATGGCTTCATACTTTCATTTGATAGCGTCGCGGCACAGACAACTCACACCGGCAATTCCACTCCATTGGTTTCTTTGAACGCAAATCCAAATTTCAAATATATTTCTGAATATTTTCGACAGCACCTGTGGCCTCAGCAGAGGTGGATGGAGTAGCTGCAGCATCTTGATCTCCAGGCCTCTTTCCGATGATAAATGTATCCATTTTGCTTTGCTTCACTTCATTCAAACAAGTAGCTAGCGTTAATTTAGTAGCGAACACCTTTCGCGCCTTTTTTTTTCTTTTCCCTCTTGATAGCGGCCAGTCATGTTATACTGCATCATGGGAATCATTTCATTTGTAAAGGTTTCTTATTATTGAATATTAATGTTTGAAGTTTACTCAAAATAGGGGCGGTCGGTGGCGCAGTGGGTTAAGAAGCCGCCCCATGTACAGAGGCTACAGTCCTCGATGCAGTGGGCCCCGGTTCGACTCCCGCACCGAGCGGCCCTTTGCTGCGTGTCTTCCCCAACTCTCTGCCCCCTGCTTCCTGTCTCTCTCACACTGTCCTATCATTAAAGGCATAAAAAGCCCCAAAAAATACTTAAAAAAAAAAAAAGTTTACTCAAAATAATTTTGTTATGTTTTTTTTTAATTACTATGACAAGAATTGGTGGACCCCCGGTTGAAGACTCCTGATCTAGAGTAACTATATAGCTAGACTAACTAACTCTTCATTTACAAGAACAAACTGAAATCTATCAGATAAATATGACTTAAACCAGCCTAATGCAGTTCCTTTAATCCCAATAACATGTTCAAGTCTGTGTAATAAGATACTGTGATCGACCGTATCAAATGCAGCACTGAGATCCAACAGGACAAGCACAGACACAAGTCCGCTATCAGAGGCTAAGAGGAGATCATTGGTAACTTTCAGCAGTGCAGTTTCTGTGCTATGATGCACTCTGAATCCTGACTGAAACTCTTCAAACAGATTATTTCTGTGGAAATGATCACAAAGCTGAGCTGCAACTATTTTTTCAAGAACTTTAGACATAAAAGGGAGATTGGATATAGGTCTATAATGAGCCAACACTTCTGAATCAAGAGTAGGTTTTTTAAGTAAAGGTTTAATTACAGCAACCTTAAAAGTCTGAGGTACATATCCTGTCAACAAAGACAGATTGATCAAATCCAATATGGAAGTGTCAATTAATGGGAAAACCTCCTTGAACAGTCTGGTTGGGATTGGGTCTAAAACACAAGTTGATGGTTTAGAAGAGACTATTGCTGTCGTTAGTTCAGAGAGATCAACTGGACAGAAGCCGTCTAAATACAAATCAGGTTCTAAAGATACTTCTAAAGCTGCTGTACTTAATGATACATCAGTGATAATAGTGGGAAGGACTCCATCAATCTTCTCTCTGATAGAAACAGTTTTATTGATAAAGAAGCTCATGAAATCATCACTGCTGAGAGTTAAAGGAATACCTGGCTCAACAGAGCTCGGACTCTTAAGGCTGAGTTATACTTCTTTTAACTGCCCTTGCGCTTGCGTCTTGCGTCTTGCGCTTGCGTTAATGGCTCGAGACGTTTATGCTTCATTTAGCTTTGCCGGCGCTTGCGTGTGCTGCGTGGCGATTCACCACCAGGACAGTAGGTGGAGTAGCGGGTTTTTTCAATGACAAGCCTACTACAATGAAAGGAAATTCACCGCCAGGACCTCTTCGGCAAGTCTCTCTTCGAGTGGATTCATCACAGATATAATATATTATATATATTATATCTATGGGATTCATGCTTCTTCTTCGCTTTCTACCTTGGCGTTTGAAAACAGCGGTCTTTTATTAGGGGATGAAACCGGAAGATGAACACGCCGCCGGATGTGATGTAGATAGTGGCTTGTGCTCGTGTCCAGAGTGGCTACTCTATAGCTCTGCTCGCGTCTTGCGTCTTGCGTGAAGTTTAGAAAATTGAGGTGACACACGCAAGCACGCAAATGGGGGGGCTTGCAACCGCGCAAGGGCTTGCGTTGCGTCTTGCGTTACCGACTATAAACCAGGCTTTAGTCAGACTGGCTACAGCGCTGAAGAGAAACCTGGGATTGTTCTTACTCTCTTCTATCAATGATGAATAATAAGCAGTTCTAGCTTTATGAAGGGCTTTCTTATACGTTATTAAACTATCTTTCCAGACTAATTGAGACTCTTCTAAATTAGAGGAACGCCACTGTCTCTCCAGCTTTCTTGCAGTCTGCTTTAAAGCACGCAGCTGTGAATTATACCAAGGAGCCAACCTCTTCTGACTGATTACCTTCCTTTTCAGAGGGGCAACATTGTCCAGTGCTGTACACATTGAAACTATAGTGCTGTCAACAAGAGATTCAAGTGTTAAATGCCTACCCTGTGTAGGCATTGTTACTGTATTGTTCCGATATTATACTGCTGTGCAATTAAAACCTCAGTGTAATGTTCAACAAGCGTAAACATGTAACTGCTGCTATGTTTCCTGCTGCCCCAGAGTGCTTGGCACACTCGTGAATCTTTATGGCATCATGACCTGTCAAAAGACTGGGACCATCAGGACTGATGTATCAGGCCTAAGCAAAAATCCTCCTCCTTTCAGTTCCTTTCTGTCTGAATGAAGGGTGAAGAACTTTAACAGGAAAGGACCAATGTGTTAATGCGTGACAAAAGCGTGACTATGTTGGAGATTTATAGTGAGCAGTTGTTACAAACTGAACTGCTAACTGGAGACAAAGACAAAAATGAACAGGCACCAACACAGGTTTGGGTGAAAATGAACAGAGAGAGTTTATTGTTCACAGGTGAGGCTTAAGTAAAGTCACATGACCTGGCCTCAATCAAGGTTGTCAATTGAGAGCACTCAATGAGCATCAATCAACACCCCCACTTGTTCTCATATTTACAACAAGAAAAATAAAAAGACATCGCAAGAAAAAACAAAAACATTGCAAAAAGCAAAATCACATTTTGGTTCAGCAATCACCCTGGTTATCTTCATAAATTACAGGTACATCATAATGACAGTAAAGATGTTTAAGCATTTGAGACGGGTACAAACATTCTTGTGTAGTGGCAGCTAACGCCATGTACTCAGCCTCACATGTTGACAGTGCTACAGTTTGCTGCTTTTTGGTCTTCCAAGAAATCAGAGGACCATTCTTACATAGGCTAACACAATAACCAGATGTACTACGTCGGTCAGTTGCATCTCCTGCCCAATCTGAGTCACTATAAGCCTCCAACTGTAACCCATCATCACATTTCCTGTAACACAGCATCTTGTCAATTGTGCCTTTCAGATATTTCAGTACATGTTTTACAGTAGTCCACTGCTCTTCTGTTGGCGCACTGAAATATTGTGAAAGTTTGCTTACAACATAACTCAAATCTGGTCTAGTGCATGAACTAAGATAGATTAGGCTACCCACTGCTTCCCTGTATTTCCTGAGGTCACTCATCTTTTCATCATCATCACTGTAATTCAGCTTTGACTCATTGCATGTCAAACCTTTCCAGCAATTTACCAACATAACTCTGCTGTGACATAGTCACAACTCCATCACACTGGTCAAACGTGATACCCAGAAAACTCTTCAGTCGGCCCAAATCTTTCATCTGGAATTTTTCAGTAAGCATTTCCTTGACAGTTTTCATTGCTCTCTCATCACTGGCAGCAATTCAATTCAATTCAATTCAATTCAAAAAATACTTTATTTATCCCAGAGGGAAATTAAATGTTGATGTAGCTCAATTAAATCAAAGAGTTATTATAGATGCTGATGGCTGTGGGCAGGAAAGATTTCCTGTAGCGGTCCGTTTTGCATCCAAACTGAAGAAGCCTTTGACTGAAGAGACTCTGTTTTCCGATAACAGTCTCATGGAGAGGATGTTCAGGGTTGTCCATAATTCTCTTGATTTTATGCAAAATCCTTCTTTGCATTATTGTCTCCAGAGGTTCCACAGTCGTCCCCAGAACAGAACCAGCCTTCCTTATCAGGTTGTTGAGTCTTTTTAGGTCCCTGGTTCTGATGCTGCTGCCCCAACAGATGACGCAAGAGGAAATGACGCTCTCAACAACAGACTTGTAGAATATCTGCAACATCTTGTTGCAAACCTTGAAGGACCTTAGCCTCCTCAAGAAGTACAGTCTGCTCTGTCCTTTCTTGTAGATGGCTTCACTGTTGTGTCTCCAGTCCAGTCTGTTGTCCACATGAACACCAAGGTATTTATATTCTTCAAACACCTCCACTTCTTCTCCCATGATGGAAACAGGGTTTGATCTGACCCTGTTTCTCCTGAAATCTACAATCATCTCCTTTGTTTTGTTAACATTCAAGATGAGATGATTGTTCCCACACCATGCCACAAAGCGGTCCACCAGCTCTCTGTACTCAGCTTCATGTCCATCTCTGATACATCCGACCACTGCAGAGTCATCTGAATATTTCTGTAGATGACAGGAGTCTGACTTGTACTGGAAGTCTGAAGTGTACAGAGTGAAAAGGAATGGTGAGAGTACAGTCCCCTGTGGTGCTGATCACCTGGTTAGACACCCAATTCTTCAGTCTGACAAACTGTGGTCTGTTTGTCAGGTAGTCATTAATCCAGGTGATTGTTGAGGCCTCCACCTGAGTCTTCTGGAGTTTCAGACGAAGCAGATCAGGCTGGATTGTGTTAAATGCACTGGAGAAATCAAAGAACATGATCCTCACAGTGCTGCCTGCTTTGTCCAGATGACAGTGGGTTTGTTGAAGCAGGTGTATGATAGCGTCTTCAACTCCAACTCCATGGCGATAAGCAAACTGCAGGGGGTCCTGATATGTGCTGGTTTGCTTACACAGGTGGGTCAACAGGAGTCTCTCCAGGACCTTCATGATGTGGGATGTCAGGGCAACAGGTCTGTAGTCATTGATGTCTGAAGGATGAGTTTTCTTTGGTACCGGAACCAGACAGGATGTCTTCCACAACAGTGGTACCTTCTCTTGGGTCAAGCTAAGGTTGAAAAGGTGTTGCAGAATCCCACAGAGCTGCTCTGCACAGGCCTTCAGGACTCGGGGGCTGACACCATCTGGACCTGCAGCCTTGTTCCGGTTCAGTCTCTCCAACTGCCTCTTCACCTGACTTCTAGAAACAGAAAAGTGGGAGGGGGAGGCAAAGGGGACAGCAGCATCTCCTGATTGGGTTGAAGACAAACTAGTGGAAGCAGAAGAATCCATGACTGAGGTGGAGGTGGAGATGTTACAGGAAAGCTGTGGATCAGAGGAGGGTGGGATGTCTCTTTGGCTGGGAACAGGAGGGGAGGATGGTGAGCTTGTTCCTGAACTGTACCTGTTGAAGAATGTGTTCAGCTCATTTGCTCTGTCCAGACTTCCATCCATCCGATCCTCCCTCTGTTTGAGGCCTGTGATCTTCTTCATTCCTGACCACACATCTCTGATATTGTTCCTCTGCAGTTTACTCTCAAACTTCTTTCTATACACCTCCTTGCTCTCTCTGATCTTGACTTTGAGCTGCTTCTGTATACTCCTCAGTAACTCCCTGTCTCGCTCCCTAAAGGCTCTTTTTTTCTTGTTCAATAGTTCCTTTAGCTCACTGGTGATCCAGGGTTTGTTATTAGGGAAGCATCTCACTGTTCTGGTGGGGATGGTGTTGTCCACACAGAAGTTTATATAGTCAGTCACACACTCAGTTATGGCATTAATGTCCTCTCCATGTGGCTTACAAAGAGAAATCCAATCGGTTGCATCAAAACAACCCTGTAAGGCTTCTTCAGCTTCCTGTGACCACTTTCTAACAGTCCTTTTTGTGACAGGTAGTCTCTGGACAAGGGGTTTATATGCTGAACAGAGAAAAACAAGGTTGTGATCTGATTTACCCAGGGGAGGTCTTGATTTGGAAATGGATGAATCCTTGACATTTGTGTAAAACAAATCCAATGTCTTGTTTTCTCTGGTAGAGCAGCTGACAAACTGTTGAAAAGTTGGCAGTGTAGCAGAGAGTGAGGCATGATTAAAATCACCAGATATTGCCACAAAAGAATTGGGGTGTTGAGTCTGTATCTGAGCAACAACGGAACTGATGACATCACATGCAGTGTCGGCAACAGCTGAGGGTGGAATGTAAACAGCCACCAAAACAACACTGGTGAACTCTCTTGGCAAATAATATGGACGAAAACTTACTGCCAATAGTTCAATGTCAGGACTGCAGAGACGACTCTTCACAGTAACATGTCCTGGGTGACACCATCTGTTGTTGACAAGCACTGCCAATCCACCCCCTTTCCTTTTCCTGCTACTCTTTAAATCTCGATCTGCTCGTACAGTCAGGAAGCCCGGCAGAGAGACGCTGGAGTCGGGGATATGATCCTGCAGCCATGTCTCAGTAAAACACATAATGCTACATTCCCGATATTCTTGCTGAGTCCTTGTCAAGGCTAGAAGTTCATCCAACTTGTTGGCTAACGATCTTACATTGCCCATGATGACGGATGGCAGAGATGGTTTGAACTTCTTCTTTCTTTCTCTCCTCTTTGCTCCTGCTCTGCATCCACGACGCCTCCTTTTCAATTCCAGTGGGATTTCTGGCTTCAGTTGTCGAATTATTTCTGCTTTTCCAATGTTAATCAGCTGCTCCCTGTTGTAAACCACCTTGTTGCTATGGTTATGCATCATAACAAAAGAGCAAAATATACAAAAGTATTGGGAAAAAACAATCCAGCTGCACAGCATCCAAGGCAGGAAGGAACAGTTGTCCAATAAATGCAATTTCTTCCAAGAAAAAACAGGAATGAAATTTAGAAAAAAGAATAAATCTCAATGTGAGGTGCAGAGCTACTCCAACGTGCTGCCACCCTCAGCAGCGCATTCTAGAATTAGAACGTAGTAATTTGCAGTAGGAGAAAAGGTTTCTCCATAATCTACACCCATTCTGAATCAACTAATGGGAAAAAGTGGAAGATCGACACCATCTTTCTTAGAGGCAGAGGGCAATTTTCTCACCAAATCAGTTGATATAGCTAACTATTTGAGTGTTTATTTCAGTGATAAAATTCAGAAATTAAATGACGGGATGGAGGTGAATGAAAAGGGTTTAGAGCTCTCATCCGGGCTTATTACAAATAAACTTATGAAGAATAAAGGTTGTACTTTCCACTTTGAAAAAGTCAATATGTCTACAGTCGAACAATTAATAAGACCAAGTAAGATCAAACCTGCCGGTGTTGATAACCTGGATGCGAGGTTGCTTAAACCTGTTGCTAATGTCTTGGCTCTGCCTATCTGCCATATAATTAATTTAAGTTTTGGAAAATCAGTTTGTCCAGGAGACTGGAAGATTGCTAAAATTATTCCAATGCCTAAGAATAACAAAGAGACTTTTTCAGGGAAAAACAGTAGACCAATAAGCATTCTACCCATTCTAAGCAAAATCGTGGAAAGAATTGTATATGAGCAAATACAAAACTATTTCTGTGTAAATGACCTGAACACAGCTCATCAACATGCATACAGGAAGGGGCACTCCACAGCTACTGCACTAACCCAAATGACCGATGAATGGTTAAAAGAAATAGATGCAGGTAAGTTAGTTGGTTCTGTTTTATTAGATTTCAGTGCTGCTTTTGATATTCTTGATCACAGTTTATTAGTGAATAAACTACACTGTTATGGTTTCGAAAGGGGATCTGTTGCCTGGATCAATAGTTACCTCACAAATAGGAAATACTGTGTATACTTTAATGGCGGTTTTTCAGAAATGAGGGTTATGAACTGTGGAGTCCCACAAGGGAGTTGCTTAGGGCCACTTTTATTTTCAATATTTACAAATGATTTACCTTTAATTTTAAACCATGCCTCCATTGCAATGTATGCAGATGACTCAACCATTCATTCGGCAGCATTAACATCAATAGATCTTGAAAAGATTCTAAATGAAGAGCTTATACTGATTAAAAAATGGGTTAATTTAAATAAATTGGTTCTTAATATAGAAAAAACAAAATGCATAGTATTATGCTCTAAACGGGGAGGGAGAGTAGAGCCAAAATTGAAATTAAAACTAGATGACAAAGAAATAGCACAGGTCACAGAAGTAAAGCTACTTGGTGTGCTGATTGACAGTCGATTGTCCTGGACAAGCCAGGTAGATGAAATGGTTAAGAAAATGGGTAGAGGGATGGCTGCAATTAGGTATTGTAGGCCATATTTACCAGGAGGCTTGGTTAAACAATTAATGCAAGCCTTAGTCCTATCTCAGCTGGATTACTGCACAGTCGCATGGTCCAATACATCTGAAAACAATCTTAATAGGCTACAGGTAGCTCAAAACAAAGCTGCTCGTATAGTGCTGAACTGCTCATACAGAACTAGAGTATGTGAGATGCTGAATAAATTAAATTGGTTACCAGTTAAAAGTAGGTTACACTACTCTCTCGTTAATATTGTGAGAAACATAATAACAACAAAGAATCCTGTTAATTTATTTAATAGTTTAATGTTTTCCTGTGATAGACATGAATACTCTACACGGCAGTCATCAGAGAGGAGATTTTTGTTGCCTGCTTATAGAACACGGGCTGGACAGAGAACACTGCATTACAGAGCAATGGTAGCATGGAATTCTTTACCACGTTTTTTGGTAAATGAAACAAGTAAGATGTCCTTTAAAATCAAATTGAAATTGTACTTATTTACACAAGGTGTTACATGATTGTTCTTTTGTTTTTATTCCTCTTTTAAAAGAGGCTACGTGGATCTCAAGGTACATAAGGGTACTGTGGCTATAAGTTGATCAGAACTGAATATACCCAACTTATATCAAGTTATGATCTTTATCTCCTCTTATTTTTATTTTATTTTTATGTTTTTGTTTTTTGTGTTGTATGCTGTATAAATGCATGTTAATGTCTAAAAATGACTTAAAGTGTTGTATGCTGCTTGATGCATATTTATAAAAAGGACAATGCAATTTGTAAACTTGACCACAGGTAGAACAGCGCTCTTCTGTGGATGTGATAGCTGATGTGGATCAATAAACAATTCAATTCAATTCAAATTCAATCTCTTGACTGTACCCCTTGGCAACATACCGGGCCTTGTACTTGTCAGATCCATCAGCATTGGTTTTCATAGCATACATCCATCTACCCCCCACTGTCTTCTTGCCCTCAGGTAAAGTGGTCAGAGTAAATGTGTTGTTATCCTTCAATGATTTCATCTCCTCATCCATTGCATCAACCCACTCTTTTGAGTTGGATGAAGTCACAGCTTCTCTGAATGTCTGTGGTACATTACACACCATCCTATAGCAATAATCAATGCTGATCTGTGCATGATCACTCAGCTCACCATAGAAATCTGGCCGCCTCCTCTCTAGCAGGGTACCTCCTCTCTGTACTCAAGGTGTCTGGAGAATGTGGTTCTGCTTTCACCACAGCTGGTGGTGGACTTGTCTGGCTACTCTCTGGGATGTCAAGCAACTTGGGTTTGTCTGGGTAAGGTCTGGTTGTGCTGTACTGCACACCAACATCATCATCATCATCTGTCATGTTATCAGTCGTCTGTCCCTCAACATTGGACATAAACCTCACCAGTCTGTGCTTCATCACTTTTCTGTTGTCAGGATTGTAGACCATAAAGGCTGGGCTGTTCTTATCGTAACCCACAAAGATGCCTTTGTCAGACCTTGAGTCTAGCTTCTTCCTGTCCTGCCTATATGCATAACACACAGTACCAAATTTCTGCATCCTGGACACATTTGGTCTCCTTCCTGTCAGCATGAAGTAAGGTGTCTGTCTGGTGCGGTTGTTGAAACCTCTATTTCTCACCACTGCTGCTGTCTGAACTGCATATGGCCATAACTCCTTTGGTAACTGGCTTTCCAAGAGCATGCATCTAGCCATGTCAAACAGAGTTCTCCAGTTGCGCTCAGCAGTGCCATTCTGGTGTGGTGAGTATGGTGCTGATGTTTCATGTCTGATTCGGTTTTGGCGAAGTAGTGTTTGGTAACCTTGTCCAGTAAACTCAGTACCATTATCAGATCTGATGGAGGCAACCTTCCTGTATGGGGCTATATCAGCTAGAAACCTTTGTGTTGCATCTACTGTATCATTTTTATTTTTCAGGAAGTACACAAACACAGCACTGGAATAATCATCAGTAAAGGAAAGTGTGTACCTATACCCATCTTTGGACACTGGATCAATGGGACCGGCTAAGTCAGTATGTACCGCCTCCAAAGCTGACTTGGCCTTCACATCAGGCTTCCTGTTCCTGCTCTGAGTGAATTTGCCCTGAACACACACTTCACATTGTATAGACTTGGGTGTTTCACCCTTGATTGTCATACCATTAACAACACTCTGTAACTTCTGAACATCATTAAAGTTGCAGTGTCCCAAAATCTCATGCCACGTCTTAATGTCATGGCAACTCATACATTGATCATCACATTCATTGTTCACAGGCACAGTAGGCAAATAGAACAACCTGTTATGTTCATGAATGAGAAAACATGTACCGTCTTTGTAGTGCAGAACGTCTTCACCCTCCTTGAAGATCACTGTTGCCCCACTGGAAGTTGCAGCTCTCACAGAGAAAATATCCTGGGGATAGGAAGGAATGTACAGCGCCTGCTTCAATGTAGAACTGATGTGCCTTCCTTTGCTGTCAACCAGACACACTTCAGCTTCTCCTCTGCGCTCTGCGACCCCCTTACACCGTGTGCTATCAGCCAGCTCCACACAGTGCGTCTCGGCCTAGAATCTTTCGTCGAAGCTCTTGAACAGGGCCAGGTCAGTGATGATGTGTGTGATGTCGCACCGGTGTCCACCATTAACCCCTTTCTGGTGACACCACGCCCTGGCCCACGATCACCAGTCTCCAGCATGAAGGCGAAAGTGTTGTCCGTCTCCTCGCTCACCCCTCGTGCATTGTCCTGCCGCTGCAGTCGCCGTCCTCCTCGCCGCGTGGTACTCTTCCCCTGGTTGTACCACTGTGGATCACGACACCGCCTTGCAATGTGTCCTCTCTGGCCACAACGGTAGCATTCAATGTCGCCACTCTCTGTTCTCTGCACCCTTGCGCCCACTAGACCACTGGGCTTCTTTGGATGCGACCAGGCCCCCATCACATTGTCATCAGCTGCAGCTGTGCGCATCCCTTCTGTGCTCTCATAGCTGTGCAACTTTGTCTTGAAATCTGCAAAACTGAGTCTCATGGCTTTGGGTCACAAAAATGGAGAATGGCTTGAAAGATTCTGGCAGCCCCTTCAAGACCATGGCAACTAACAGTCCATCACTTAAGACCTCTCCAGCATTCCTCAGTGCAGTGATTGAGGTCTCTGCACGTATGACATAATCAGTCACACTCTCAGTGCTCAACTTTTGCAGGGAAGTAAGTTCTGTGTACAGACTGACGATGCGGGGCTTACCCTTGCCAGCATAATAGTCTCTCAGGATTTTAAATGCTCCTCGTCCATCATCTGCAGCCTCTCGCATGACCAGGGACAAACTTTTGTCATCGAGAAACTGGATCAGTTCAGCATATGCTTCAGCATTCTTTGCAGCATCTTCAGCCAGTGCCGCTTCATTCGCACTCTCAGCAGGCTCATGCAAAATTGTGTTCTTCAACTTCTGTATCTTAAGATGGCCCAAAAACTTTGTCTCCCACAATTCATAGTTCTTCTCATCTCCGTCGAACACCAGACGAGCCCAATGAGAACTTGTCCTTTCACTCATTGTGCTAATGCTGGGACAAATTCAAACAACTATAAACTTCAGCGCATTCTGGGCCCATAACCTGTTACAAACTGAACTGCTAACTGGAGACAAAGACAAAAATGAACAGGCACCAACACAGGTTTGGGTGAAAATGAACGGAGAGAGTTTATTGTTCACAGGTGAGGCTTAAGTAAAGTCACATGACCTGGCCTCAATCAAGGTTGTCAATTGAGAGCACACTTGGATAGTTAAGGCCCTCAACGAGCATCAATCAACAGCAGTATTGTATCATTAAAGGAGGCAGATTTAGAGCTTCAGCCATTATCAGACTGCTGTTGCAATGGAGGCAAACTGAACAGTGCCATCATCAGGCTGAGGACAAACATTGTTAGCAGTCGGACGGAAGTATTATCAATGCAGCAGACGTGGACATGAGAAGTGACTGGAACAGTCTTGGTTAGGAAATACACTCGGTTTATGTTCTGATATATGAATGGAAATGGAAATCCAGTTAAAATACTTCAGATTTTGGCTTATTAGAAAGCTAATCCAGTAGATGTAGTTTTGGTACAGGAAACCCACTGAAAGGCAGACAGGGCTAGCGTTAATGCTTACTGTTTGCAAATGCAGCATTTAAACGTGTAGTGGAGGTTGAAATGATTTGTAAATCATTGCATTGTTTTTATCTACAGTGCATGCAGCCCTTTTTTTTTCAAAGAGGTTTGTGTTTGAATAGTATGTGGCCTTAGATATTGTGTGCGATGCTCTTGGTGTTTTTGATTGTTTTTGGTGTATGAAACAGTCCCAGGAAGCTGCAGGCACTCCACCACTGGTGGCTCAGACATGTCGAGGAAGAACTGGAGGTGGCAATGCAGCAGACTCCAATGAGGCCAGCAGGCCCTACACATTCTTCCCCCTTCTCGTCACCTGCACCTGCAGCAGCTCCAAGTGGTGGGGGGTTGCTTTTGACTTCTCATTTGTTTCGGAGTGTTTTTTTTCCCAATTTTTATTTATTTTTTATTTTTTTGTGTAATCTAATACCAAGAATACAGCGCCAGTGTGTCCAACTCTCTTGCCTGTGTGGGTTCCCTTAACCCTTCGGTTAATTGTGAAACTTATCTGTGCTGTCAAAAATTGATAGTACAATAGTAATGTTTTCTAAAATGTAGTGTCTAATTGAATATTAATTTGCACCAGCATTGATACCAATTTCACTTTCTTTGCTGCCACACGACTACTCCTTGTTGGTGCAGACAGACCACTCACCAGCAGCTCGATACTGGATGAGTTCACTGCACAGAGCTGCTGCTGTGGCCAGTTGCATTGTTTTCATTGTTCTTAGGGCTTCAGAATGTAAGGTACAGTTGTTGTTTTTTCTTGATTGGAAATGAATGATGCAGGTGTCTCCCAGAAGATAATAAGACGATGTACAAGAGGCATCATTGTGGAAAATAATATTTCTCAGCTTTTATTTACATTTGAACAAAAAGTGGCATGTCCAAAATGATTCGTACCCTTCTCCACAATCAATAGAAAAGCCTTTATTGGCTATTATAGCAATCAAACGCTTCCTATTACTGCTGCCCAGCTTTTTGCATGTGTCCACTGGTATTTTTGCCCATTCGTCTTTAGCGATGAGCTCCAACTCTTTCGGGCTGGAGGGTCTCCTTGCCATCACCCTAATCTTTAGCTCCCTCCACAGACTCTCAATTGGATTCAAGTCAGGACTCCAGCTGGGCCAGTGCAAAACGTTCCTGTTTGTGTCCGCTCACCATTTCTTCACCACTTTTGCTGTGTGTTTTGGGTGATTGTTGGGCTGAAATGTCCACTGGTGCCCAAGGCCAAGTTCCTCTGCAGACTGCCTGATGTAGTGGTTGAGAATCTTGATGCGTTTCTCTTTTTTTCATGCTGCCGTTTACTGTGATTAGGTTCCCTGGCCCATTGGCTGAAAAACACCCCCAAAGCATTAGGTTCCCACCACCATGTTTGACGGTGGGGATGGTGTTCTTAGGGTTGAAGACTTCCCCTTTTTTACGCCAAATGAAGGATACATCATTGTGACCAAACGATTCAATATTCATTTTAATCTTTATCTTCTGGGAGACACCTGTGTCATTTCCAACCAAGAAAAAACTTGCTGGTTGAATAAAAGTAACTTTTTTTTAAACCTGCACCTTATATCTGGCATAAAATACGTTCATCTACTCCCCGATAACAGTTTGGTGAAAGTCGGCGTCCTTCAGAAGATATTTAGATCACAGGAGATCACCGTTTATCCATATAACAGGAGAGAACAGGGCAGAGACAATACAGCCTCTGAATAAGGCATTATCTGTCTTTATTTCACCAATACTTTAAGACCAATGAATGAATGAAGGCGTACTATTGCTCTGTTAGCTCAGAGCTGCCCTGTTGTTGTTATCAGGGGCTTATTGAAGCTTTCTACACACGTCTACTGGGATGACGTCATTGACGCGCACCGCTGCACGAGACTGTCCGTCTGTCTGTCTGTCTGAGCCAATAACGGTCTCTCCAGGACTTTCATGATGGGGGATGTTAGGCTAACAGTTAGCTGCTAACTGGTCTGTAGTCACTGAGGACAGGGGCATGAGATTTTTTTTAGGTACAATAAATAAAAAAAAAATGGTAAGTTAATCTTCAAACCCTGCCAGATCGAGAGGACCTAAGTTATCTGCAGTTCCTGTTGATGTGAACTGCATTCTCACTGGAGTACATCGAGTCTGAAATATCACTTCGCAGCAAAACCCATGATTTCTGCAGAGATCCTCACTGCCTTGTGCTAAAGGCAGAGCACACTGGAGAGCTTGGACAGCTCGACCTGCAGCAGTTCCACACAGTTCAACATGTTCAGGAACACATTCCCTTCTGTTGTTGCCTGTTGGCCTCAGTTTGTCTTGATAAACATTCCCCACTTTGGTTTGTTGTAGTTTTTAGAGGGTTATGGACAGTAACTGTCAGGACCATTTGTTTTGGATTATTGCAAGACTAAATCTAATTTTCATTTGTATTAAGTCTGCTACTATGTTGATAAGAGTATTAAAAAATATCCCTTTTAAGGGGCATCGTTTAACATTTATGAAAAAAGGCCAATATTTTATCATTTTGCAATTATTAATCATGAGTTAACTTTGGGCAATCCTGAAATCGATTGAATATTTTAATTGATTGACAGTCCCAGATGTGGCACATTCACATTTATCTATTTTAGCCGTGTATCACTGAAAAGTAAAAGTGTTCCAAAAAGTTTAAGTATCAGTCAGTCAGTCACTCATGTATGTGTGTGTGTATCTGATGGTGAGGGCCGCGCACCAACCGGGCGTTTCCTGTCAGCGTGGGGACCACAGTGCTTTCGATTTCTGAAGGTTCAGACTATTATCAGTGGTTGCTCCTTATAAATGGAAAACAGACATCGTTGTGAACCCTCTGCTGTGCCTCCTCATAACTCACACACAGGAGGAAACATCGCTGCGTCTTCACACACATCAAGCTGTTGCTTGGAGTGGCGAGTGGTGCGATGCCGGCTGCACACGAGGTCGGATCTCATAGACGTATCGGTGGCAGATGCATTCTGCCTCTGTACTCTCACACGGTGCGCAACAAAGATATTATTTGAAAAATGATTTTGAATGTTACTTTTTTTTTTTTTTTTTTTTTTTAAACTATATTTTTATTAAACATTTAACATGGAAAAACACAATACAGAACATTCCTTGACAACATCACAGACTATGTATGACAGTGTGACAAGAAAAGAAAAGAAAAAAAACAACAGCAACAAAACATTGGGGGCCAGAAGCTGAATGATAATAATGAATGAAAAATAAATAGATAAGTGGACAATTAAGATATGACAGCACACTGTGGTGTTCTCCTCAGTTATAGAGGTATCTTGCTACAGGTAGCCACCTCCTCAAAAAGACATCAGACCTTAATTGTAATTGAGCAGTTCGAGCCTCCATTCCAACCTCCCCCAGCTTCTGTTTCCACTGTGCCACTGTAGGTGGCTGTGAATCCATCCATTCTATTGTCACCATTTTCCTAGCAGTCATCAAGAGTATATGTAACCGGTACTTTTGGTCTCTGGTGTACATGTCTTCAGGAGTTCAGAAAACAAACAGACTTGGGGTGAATGGTAAATCAATTCCCAGAACTTTATCTATCTCACTTTTTGCCCCCTTCCAAAAACGAAGCATAATTGGGTAGTCCCAAAATATGTGTGAGTGGTCACCAAGCTTTCCACATTCTCTCCAGCAGTATATTGCAGCTGGTTGAATGTTACTTTTAATTGTAAGGCACAACCCTTTTTCTGTGCTGGTTAAAAAAAAAACACCCATTCAGGCTCAGCTTCAGCTCTTATTGGTTTTAAGTGCTTCACATAAATAAAAGCATTGCAGCGGGGAATGGAAGAAGCATTAAAAATACATAAAAGAATATAAAGAGAAACAAATTAAATAATTAAAACGATTAAAGAAAAATCTAGATAAGTTCAAAGATATCGTGCAGATTTCATGCATAGACACATGAGAAAAGAAATGTTTTTAACCTGGATTTAAAAATGCCTACATTTGGTGAAAGTTTAATCTCCACTGGCAGTTTGTTCCACTTATTTGCAGCATAACAGCTAAATGCTGCTTCTCCATGTTTAGTCTGGACTCTAGACTGGACCAGCTGACCTGAGTCCTTGGATCTAAGAGCTCTGCTGGTTTTATATTCTCTGAACATATCACAGATGTATTTTGGGCCTAAACCGTTCTGGGATTTGTAAACCATCAGCAGGCTTTTAAAATCTATTCTGTGACTGACTGGAAGCCAGAGTAAAGATTTTAAAGCTGCTGTGATGTGTTCAGATCTCTTAGTCCGGGTTAAAACTCCAGCAGCAGCGTTCTGGATGAGCTGCAGATGTTTAATGCTCTTTTTGGGAAGTCCAGTTAAAAGAGCATTACAGTAATGGAGTCTACTGGAGATGAATGCATGGATGAGTTTCTCCTGGTCTTTTTGGGAGAGGAAACCTTTAATTCTGTTGATGTTTCTGAGATGGTAAAAAGCTGCCTTGGTGACAGCTTTGATGTGGCTGCTGAAAGTCAGATCTGAGTCTATCAGCACTCCGAGGTTACCAACTTGGTCAGTGATTGTAAGGTCCCGAGTCTCAAGATATTTACCAACGCTGACCCTCTTCTCTTTGCTACCAAACAGAATGATCTCAGTTTTGTCTTCATTTAATTGTAGAAAATTCTCTCTCATCCAGGTGTTTACTTCCTCCAGACACTGACACAGTACGTCTGCTGGGCTGCAGTCGTCCGGTGACAGAGACACATAAAGTTGTGTATCGTCTGCATAACTGTGATAATTGATGTTAAAGTTCTGTAATATCTGACCCAAAGGGAGCATATACAAGTTAAACAGAAGAGGTCCAAGAATTGACCCCTGGGGGACTCCACAAGTCATGGCCACTCGCTCAGATTCATAGCTGCCAATAGTAACAAAATAACTCCGGCCTTCTAAGTAGGACCTGAACCAGTTAAGGACAGCTCCAGAAAGTCCAACCCAGTTTTCCATCCTGTGCAACAGGATTCTGTGATCTACAGTATCAAACGCAGCGCTGAGGTCCAACAGAACCAGAACTGAAACATTACCAGAATCAGTATTCAACCTGATGTCGTTTAACACTTTGACCAGAGCTGTTTCAGTGCTGTGATGACGTCTGAAGCCTGATTGAAAGTTATCAAGACTTCCACTTTCATTCAGAAAGTCGTTGAGCTGGTTAAATACAACTTTCTCAATAATCTTAGATATAAAAGAGAGATTAGAGACAGGTCTGTAGTTGTTCATCATAGAGGCGTCTAGAGTTCTCTTCTTTAGGAGTGGCTTAATGGCAGCTGTCTTTAGTGACTTGGGAAAAATGCCTGATGCCAGTGAGCTGTTAACTATTCGTAGGAGATCACTTTGTACTGAGGTAAAAACAGTTTTTAAAAAGTCGGATGGTATTATGTCCAGAGTACAAGTGGTTGATTTCAGCTGCCGAACTGTTTCCTCTAGGATTTTTAAATCAACAATATTAAATTGCGACATAACGTCAGAGTTATTTCTAGTTTTTAGACAGATTAGTTTTCTTGTTTGTCTGTGTTGCGTGAATGTTTTGTCTAATCGTTTTGATTTTTTTTTTTTTGGCTAAAAAAGTTGGCAAATTCGTTGCATTTCTCAGTGGAGAGGAGGTCTGGGTTTGTCTATTTAGGAGGATTTCTGAGTTTTTCAACCATAGCAAACAGAGCTGGAGAATTGCTGACATTCTTATTAATCATTTAACTGCAAAACCATCTTTTATTCCAGAGTAATTGATTAATTTTCTGTGCAGTAACAAGTTCTCAGGATGTTGTTAAGCAAATTAGTTTAAAAAGAAAAAAAGCAACCTGACTTGCACCGGATGTGCAGTACTATATGAACAGTTTGATTCTGTAATGATTAAGCCGTGATGCAGTTATCAGAACGTCACATGTTGAAAGGGTTCAGCAGTAGTTTTGTTGCTCGGGAGAAATGAAGACCTTTGCAGATGTTTGTGTTCCAAGGCTTTCTTTCTTTTTCTGGCTTCCCTCTGCTCTGCTCTTTGTCCCCAACACACTCACCCCATTACCCCCTGCTGCTGTCGTCCTTTCTCCCATCAGTGCCCTCCACCTTCACATAAACACACCCACCCCCAGGCGACAGCAGAACTGGAATTGATTAGTGGTATGGCTTAAAATAGATAACGAGTTGTCATGGCAACGCTCACAATGAGCTGTTGTCCTGTAAAGATAAGTGTCTTTGCATTTGGTGGAAGTTGTATGTTGCCTTGAAGGCTGTTTATCTCCAGACAGCGGGTGAATGTATGTCTGATGATGGCACTGCTCCCGTTTGATCTGACTTGTGTAGAGAATCAACACAAATAAATCACAGAAAAAAACAAAAAAACATGACCAGCCTCCTCTTCTCAGCTCCCATTGGCTGTGACTCTGAATCGCACAACCATCAACTCCTAAGTGCCCCCACGCAACCAGTTATAACTCTGTTGCTATGGGCTCCATTTTGATTGACCTGATTAGTGTAAAAAAACAGCCATGTGCAGGTTTTGGTCTTCTTCCCAGCAGCCATGTTATCAACACCTCTCACAGATGGCTGTATACTGTGTGTTTCAGATGCTTTTTTAGCATTTCAGCTGGACCAGCAGGCTAGGACACTGCCTCCTGGTGACGGAGGGAGGGGTTTGTTTATTCTCCATCTCTTTTCCAAACGGGTTAAAGAAGCCTCTCATTTTGTTGAAGGACTAACGATTCGATTGGTTTCCAATGCTCACGGCAGGCTGGCAAAGCGCTGCGTGGCATAGCTGTCCTTTCTTTTTTGAGAAATACTGCCTTTGGGGTCTGATGTCTGTGTGTCTTTGTTATTTCTAAGCCTCAGTGTTTTCATGCCAAGAATAGTTGATCATTTCCTGAGCTGCCACCACACATTATTGTTTTCAACACAAACGGCAGTAATGGCTGCCTGAATATATTGATAATGTTCGGTTGGCTAGCTAACTAATGTGGTGCTGGTATAGTGGATGCTTGCTTTCTCCTTCATCTAGGCCAAAGCCAGTCAGAAGTTCTTAAGGGAAATCTTTAAATGGAGTGTAAGCATTGCTTGGTGGGAGGAAGCCAGTCCTTAAAGCAAAGCATCGACATGTCAGTCTGATCGAGATGTCTTCAATCGTTGCTGAGAGTGATGACAAAGAAACAATGAAAAGTGACTGTTGTCATTAGCATTGACTGATGAAAAGTTTGTGTGCGGATGCAAATCACATCAGATGGAGAATAGAATAGAAAAATACTTTATTCATCCCCCAATGGGGGAAATTCAAATAATATGTAGAGATCATGTTACTTGGCTGATCACAGCTGCTTTCACACAATAAGCATGGCCAGTAGTAATGCTAATCTAAATGTACATGGCTGAAAAGGACATGGTCATGGCTGAAAAGGACATGGTCATGGCCAATGAGACTGTAATAAACATACACATACCCTGATCTTCCTTACCAGCTTAATTTCACTGAAGCAACATCCCAAAGGTATGCCTAAACTTCTGCTTGAATGGAGTCCCAGGTCACCTATGATGGATGACTCCTTGCCGAGTAGTATTAAAGTAGTAAAACAGTAGTAAAACAGGGTTTATTGTGTCTATATTTACTTAATTGATTTCATTACATGTAATTCATATTTACTAGAGATGCAACTTCTGTTCAATAAAATGACTAAAGTTGATCCAATTTGCTGAGGTCTCTCTGACCTGTATGACGCAGGCTTTGGTCAGAATGTGAGTGCTTTAGGCACAGTGGCCCTACTCCCATACTGTTTCCAGGGGTGAAGAGTGAGGAGCCGCTCTGCCCACCCCGTCCCCCCGTCCCTTCCTGGGGGTGTTCAGAAAAGTGACAGCCTTGAACGAGGCGCTGGGGAGGAAGAAAGTTTTTGAACAGAAAGTGAATGTCTATGACTGAACTGTCTCCATCCGTTTGAACCTAGTGTTGTCACGATACCGGTACCAACATGTGATGGCTTCACCGTGCTCATCGTTTCAGTAACTCCATTTAGCACTTTGAGCACCTGGTTCATCTACGAGTTGCAGCGGGATGAAGGTCGCAGCAGCTGCCGTTCTCTCTCTCTCTCTCTCTCTCTCTCTCTCTCTCTCTCTCACTCTCTCTCTCTCTCTCTTTCTTTCTCTCCTTTATCTCTCTCTGTCGCTCACTCGCTCACCTGCTTGTTTGCCTCGGCTCAAAATACAATGCGGTGACGTTTTTATAAGAATAAAGAACCCGTCTCATCCAAGCGCAGTATGGTACCGTTTTAAATGCCTCAGTACCCTTTAGTACCAGGTTCATCTGGACCCTGATATGGAACCCGTAAAGAATAAAGAACCCGTCTCATCCAAGCGCAGTATGGTACTGTTTTAAATGCCTCTGTACCCCGGTACCAGGTTCATCTGGACCCTGATATGGAACTTGGGTGAGTATGCCAGAAATCTTCTCCAGTTCATTCCACATCCTGACCATTTAGGATAACACTGAATTCTCCTCACTGTAGTAACGGCTTTAAGGGAATCTTTAATCGGTGTCACAACGTCCTCTTCATATAACAATTACTCGCACATCTGTACTTTACACTTCTGTTTGTCCAATTTCCCTCAGGCTGAGTGCAATTCTAGCAACACTTTTGCACTAAGTGCATTTTATTTATTTTTTAATATTTTTTTATATTCTTTATTCTGAGTGCTGGCACATAGCACTTCCATACCGTTTTTATATTGTACAGTCTGTATAGCTTTATATCTGTATAGTTTGAATATCTAGCAATCTAGCAATGTTGACCGGAAGTCGAGGAACGACATTTCGTTGTCAAAACTCACGTGTGATTTTTGTGCAAATTTCAATAAAAGAAAGTCTAAGTTTAAGTCTAAGTTGGCGCTCTTCCCAGCCTACTGCCAATCCCCTGATATTGACTTCTGATCAAATTGTGATGGCCAGCAGTTCAGGCACTAAGTTGGATAACAATGGGCAAAGGGAGCAAACCTACCTACTACCTCCTAGATGGGTTAAAAAAGAGGAAAGGTTATTCAATTCAATTCAATTCAGTTTTATTTATATAGCGCCAAATAACAACAAATTTAATATCAAGGCACTTCAATAATATAGTCCAATTCAAACCAATTGGAGTTCAATCCAATCAAATACAATTAATTAAATTATAATTAAAATTAGTCCAATTCATTTATAAAGAGCCAATTCAAAAACAATTTCCTGCTAAGAAAACCAACAGATTGCACCCAAACTTCTCTTCAGTCCAATTTCTAATTATTCCATTTGATATTACCACTGCCCTTGGTTTCTTATATAATAATTTAAACCAATTAACAGTTATTGGTCCAAATTTAGTTAAAAAGCTGAATAAAAAATTCCCATTCCACCAATCAAAGGCCTTCTGGGCATCTAATGAGATGACCTGAATCTGATCCTGATTGGAATGCTTCAGCCACGGTAAATGTAAGTCTTTGCATATGATCTATGGAGGATCTGTCTTTCATGGATCCAACTTGATCCAAGTCCATTATACTGGGCTGGAACTTTGCTAAGGATTTACAGCTGCATTCAGCAGACTTCTAGGGCGATAGTTTGATGGTTCTGATAGGTCCTTGTATTTTTTGGGAATGATTGATATTAAAGCCTTATTAGATAATGGTGGGAGTGTTTCACTTTAGACTTCCAATAGTGTAGGAGCTAAGACATCTATGTATTGCTTCTAATTTTCCACAGAGAACCCGTCCATGCCAGGTGATTTCCCAGTTTCCATACACGAGACTGCAGCCTTAATATCAGCCTCAGTGATGGGGTTCTCTGGAAGATTCACAAGGTCTTCTGCTAATCTAGGGAAGATAATAACATTTAAGAAATTGAATGTTTGCTTTTGGTTTGAAGGGACCTGGGATGTATATAGTTCCTCTAAAAAATGCTTGAAGACCTCATTTATCTCCCTACTAGAGGAGACCAAATCATTTCCCTTCTTAATCGCTGGTATTATAACGTGTTGATTAGGTTGTCTGCAGAATAATTGACTTGCTTTCTATCCCTCTTCATAATATGTTGTCTTGAGCCTAAATCGTGCATATTCTGCCTTTTTGTTATAAATGCCTTGTAGTTAAAACTTAAGTTTGCATATGTCCTGATCTAATTTGTCAGCGAAATTATTTGATAATTCAGTTTCTGCATTTCGAACATCTCTAAATCCTCAATTTCAAACAAATATTCCTTTTTTCTGTTTAGCTGCCTGTCCTATAATTTCTATAGGCTACTTAAGTATGTAGTAGAAAAATCTAGCATTCACAGCGATGTAAGACCTTTATGGCAGCCTCGTTCTACTTTTTAATATCTGTATTTGTTTTCTTCTCTTGCAAGCTTTTTTCTTTTAACAGAATTTTAAATGCAGAAATTGTACTGGTAACAAAATGTTTTTAAAATGCAGTATTGCTAACTTACTTCCACCACTGAGTACTCCGTGTGTGTTCAAAGAAGTGCGACTTTTCACTCGGTCACTGACAGCCTCCACACCGTTGGCCATATGAAATCGTACATAAGTGTATCAGGTAGAGTTGTCATACTCCATACGAATTTTATTTTGTTTTACTGAAAAAGTAACACTTTCATATTAATTTGTCCATGACTACATTACCCTTTAAATTTATTTGGTCAAACAGATAAATTACATTAAATACTGAATAGTTATTTTATTTAAAGGAAAGATGTCACAAAATAGTAGTTAACAAGTAAAAAGAAAGAAAAGCCAAAACGGTGAATCCCTTTCTTTGAAATAAAAATCCAGTTTGGTCTTTCCATTCCATTTCTCATTCCATTCATGATGTTCAGATGGAATAAATGTTGATGTGTGGAGCTGCATGGTGACTTAAGTTACTTGGTTGACACATCG
The DNA here is from genome assembly GCF_027942865.1 of Odontesthes bonariensis. Classification (NCBI taxonomy): domain Eukaryota; kingdom Metazoa; phylum Chordata; class Actinopteri; order Atheriniformes; family Atherinopsidae; genus Odontesthes; species Odontesthes bonariensis. Next base: position 32,264,527 of record NC_134523.1, read on the forward strand.
GTGTCACTTTCGGTGAGCTGTGCACACATTTTGTACTTTGAGAGTCAAATGGTCACTTAAAAAAAATAATTTGAGTAATTCTAATTAAATTAGTGAGTGGCAGCTCTAACTACACACGATTAAAAATAAGGATTCCTTTATTGTTGCTATACGTAGGAGTCATACAGTGAAATTGGAACATACTCACAAAGTACTACTTAGAATAGAATTACTAGGAGGAAAAAGAGAAAAATCGTTCTGTATTTTTGTAAAAAACATATTTGATATTAAAGGAGAAAAACTAACCAATACTATTTCGTCAACAGTAGCAGCAAAGGATATTGTACTTGTCAGTAGGTTTAGCAGCAGTCATAGGGTGTAAGTAATATTGAATATTATTATATGTTATGCCAGTGTATCATACCATGATGTACCTTTGCATAAGCAGCATGACACGTGGAATATTGCAGGTAGGGGGTGGTGAGCGGCGCTCCTCAGGGTCACTCACTGGGTTTAGCGCTCAGTGTTCAGCTGTTTCTCAGCCTGGTGGTCCTGCTTTTTAAACACCTGTACCTCCTGCCAGAGGGCATGAGGTTGTGAGACGGGTTGGCAGCAATTTTCTTTGGTCTCTTGAGACACTGTGTTCTGGCGATGTCTTCCAGAGAGGGTAGGGGACAGCTTAATGACGCTCTGCCGGTTTTTCCTTTCTGCCACGAGCAGTTGGCATACCACCCGTGATGCAGTAGGTGAGGACGCTTTCTATGGTGCTGCACTAGAAAGCCAGCAACCGCTTCTTCTCCAGATGGTTCCTCCTCAGCATCCTAAGGAAGTGGAGTCTTTGTTGGGCTTTTTTATCCACCACGTAGGAGTTGGTGGTCTATGAGAGGTGATTGTCATGCATACAGTGATACACGATACACCAAATTTCTCCTTGACTTTTAACCCATCCAGGTTGGCACCTGTTGACACACACATGCACAGGGTCACACACTCATAGAGACAGATGCCATACACTGGAGCGCTGGGCAGCCAATCACAGCACCCGGGGAGCATGGGGGGCCTGGTTGCTCAAGGGCACCTCGGCCGTGGCAAGGAGGTGGACTGACACCCCAACTGGCAGGTGTCAGTTTAACCAATCTTTTTGAGTGGCGAGAGTGGGAATCGAACCGCCATCCTTGGTCGACCCACTCTAACCACTGAGCCACGGCCGCCTGCTAGCAAGGCATCAGCGGAGGTGGTGGCTGGAACCTCTGTAGTTGGAGATGCTCTGTAGTCCCTGCCACAGTGGCCATCAGGTGTTGCTGCTCAGGGGTTCTTTCACCTTCCTTTTGGGAGCCTCTTTTGCAGTCTTGATGCCTCGCTGCAGCTCTGCCCTTGCCTCACTGTTTTGAGCTTTATCCCCTGACTTGAAGGCAGAGTTCCGTTTCTTCAGGAGAGTCCGGACATCTGAGGTCATCCAAGGTTTCTGGTTTGGATGGACCTGAATGCATTTGTTCACGGTCACGTTGTGGGTGCAGCTCTTTATGTGGAACAGCTCCATCTCTGTGTACTACTGAAGATCGAGGAGTTCAAAGATACTCCGCTCAGTGCACTCAAAGCGAGGCCTTAAAGGGATATGCCACCCCCAGGCCAAATTAAGTGTATCCCCGCATTCCCTAGACATGAATAAGTGTGTGGGAGCGTTTTCCTGGCGACCCAGGCATTGTCCGAATCTCACAGCACTGACCACTGCTTGGTTGCGCGTAATACATACATGCTAGCGTCGCCAGTCGAAATATTTCGCCCAACGTGAATTAATTTACTTGATTTACCTTCTAATTACTGTGTGAGTGGTGTACTTTCACATCGAGTGCAAATGACTGTGTAAATCTACACGGAAGGCTTGCTTTCCTCATGTCGGTCTGGGAACTAGTTTCCAGTGCGGAAAACACAGTCGAAGCACACTCCCCGCTACGTCTTTGGGAATCCCCACCCTCGACTTCCTCAAACAAACCAGCGTGAAGCAGCCAGGGGGTGGGGATTCCCAATGACGTAGCGGGGAGTGTGCTTCGGCTGTGTTTCCCGCACCGGAAACTAGTTCCCAAACCGACATGAGCTGAGAGTTGAGCAAGCCTGGTTGAAGTCCCCAGCAATAATAAAGGCTCCCTCAGGATGGGCCTGCATCTGTTTGTTTATAATGGTGTACAGCTGGGAGAGTACTATGCTAACGTTAGCAACAGGTGGCATGTACACAGCAAAGATAACTGAAATTACGCCACAATTTGTCAATGCAGTTTTTCTAAAGATTTTTGAACCTACGCAAATCTTTGCGTCTGAGAGAGTCTGCCTTCTAAGGGTGCTCTTCTTTTTGCTCTTACAGGCCCGTTACCAGTTGATCTAATTAGTTGCAACATGTTCCTTCCGTTCTTTTTAGTTCTATTGTGAATAAAATATTGGTTAAGATTTAACTGTGATGAGATTTACAAATCATTGCATTCTGTTGTGCAGTGACATTCTACAATGCGTTCCAACACTGATGTCCTGAGGACCACAAACAGATGTAGTTATTTTAGTGATTTGTGCTAAAATATTTCAAGTTTATTGCTGGGAAAATGGCAGTTCTAACCATAGTAGAAGGTCCTGATCGTGGATCATGACTACGAATTGTACTACAAACTATACTGCGACCTGGGTTTGAAAGTTGAATGGCTCCTAGAACTGATACTCAACTTCTTGCAATGAAAGGTGACATCATTTGTCTGAATAGATCTGTACATTTATTTACTGTACTAAAGCTCGTCAGTAAAACTCGTTACTAAAGCTCGTCATTAAAGCTCGTTACTAAAGCTTGTTACTAAAGCTCGTCACTAAAGCTCGTTACTAAAGCTCGTTACTAAAGCTCGTTACTAAAGCTCGTCATTAAAGCTCGTCATTAAAGCTCGTTACTAAAGCTTGTCATTAAAGCTCGTCATTAAAGCTTGTCATTAAAGCTCGTCATTAAAGCTCGTCATTAAAGCTCGTCACTAAAACTCGTCATTAAAGCTTGTTACTAAAACTCGTCATTAAAGCTCGTTACTAAAGCTCGTTACTAAAGCTCGTTACTAAAGCTCGTTACTAAAACTCGTCATTAAAGCTCGTTACTAAAGCTCGTTACTAAAGCTCGTTACTAAAGCTCGTCACTAAAGCTCATTACTAAAGCTCATTACTAAAGCTCGTCATTAAAGCTTGTTACTAAAGCTCGTTACTAAAGCTCGTCATTAAAGCTTGTTACTAAAGCTCGTTACTAAAGCTCGTTACAAAAGCTCGTTACTAAAGCTTTTCATTAAAGCTCGTTACTAAAGCTTGTCATTAAAGCTCGTTACTAAAGCTTGTCATTAAAGCTCGTTACTAAAGCTCGTCATTAAAGCTTGTTACTAAAGCTTGTCATTAAAGCTTGTTACTAAAGCTTGTCATTAAAGCTCGTTACTAAAGCTTGTCATTAAAGCTCGTTACTAAAGCTCATTACTAAAGCTCGTAATTAAAGCTCGTTACTAAAGCTCGTTATTGAAGCTTCTTACTAAAGCTCGTCATTAAAGCTCCTTACTAAAGCTCGTTACAAAAGCTCGTTACAAACCTCGTTACAAAAGCTCGTTACAAAAGCTCGTTACAAAAGCTTGTTACAAAAGCTTGTCATTAAAGCTCGTCTTTAAAGCTCGTTACTAAAGCTCGTCATTAAAGCTCGTTACTAAAGCTCGTTACACAAGCTCGTTACTAAAGCTTGTCATTAAAGCTTGTTACTAAAGCTTGTCATTAAAGCTTGTCATTAAAGCTCGTCATTAAAGCTTGTTACGAAAGCTTGTCATTAAAGCTTGTTACTAAAGCTCGTTACAAAAGCTTGTTACAAAAGCTTGTTGCTAAAGCTTGTTGCTAAAGCTTGTTGCTAAAGCTTGTTGCTAAAGCTTGTTACAAATGATTGTTACTAAAGCTCGTCATTAAAGCTCGTTACTAAAGGTCGTTACTAAAGCTCGTCATTAAAGCTTGTTACTAAAGGTCGTTACTAAAGCTCGTCATTAAAGCTTGTTACTAAAGCTCGTTATTAAAGCTCGTTACTAAAGCTCGTCATTAAAGCTCGTTACTAAAAGTCGTTATTAAAGCTCGTCATTAAAGCTCTTCATTAAAGCTTGTTACTAAAACTCGTCATTAAAGCTTGTTACTAAAGCTCGTCATTAAAGCTTTTTACCATAGCTCGTTACTTAAGCTCGTTACAAATGCTTGTTACTTAAGCTTTTTACTAAAGCTCGTCATTAAAGCTTGTTACCAAAGCTCGTTATTAAAGCTCATTACAAATGCTTGTTACTAAAGCTCGTCATTAAAGCTTGTTACCAAAGCTTGTTACCAAAGCTTGTTACTAAAGCTCGTCATTAAAGCTTGTTACTAAAGCTCGTTATTAAAGCTCGTTACTAAAGCTTGTCATTAAAGCTCGTTACTAAAACTCGTCATTAAAGCTTGTTACTAAAGCTCGTCATTAAAGCTCGTTACTAAAACTCGTTACTAAAGCTTGTTACTAAAGCTCTTCATTAAAGCTCGTTACTAAAGCTCGTCATTAAAGCTCGTTACTAAAGCTCGTTATTAAAGCTTGTTACTAAAGCTCGTCATTAAAGCTCGTTACAAAAGCTCGTTACTAAAGCTTGTCATTAAAGCTAGTTACTATAGCTCGTTACTAAAGCTTGTTATTAAAGCTTGTCATTAAAGCTTGTCATTAACCTGTTACTGCACGCTGTCCCGTCAGCGGTACACTTGGGATTGGAATTGGGCGGTATGCACTTTAGTTCAATCCTGAAGCGCCATCCCTTAACAAGTATATTCATGCCATACACCGTTAGAAAGCTGAGATTCACCTGATTCATTCAAGACCATTCCCGAATCAAATGGGTGCTCACAGCCATAACAGTAACAGACGTTAGCTCAGCTAGCCTCTAAGCTAACGTGTTTCAGTGTGACATCTCAACCTACCTTTCAAGCCTTGCTGTTATCCACCAAAACCTTTTCGTGACTCGGGGACACCTTGTAAAGCTTGCCAAGTATCCATGGTTATGAAATATGAAGTCCCTTTTCTTATAAACTTAATCCTCTCCTCACAATGTTGATGTATTGTCCAACCGCAAAACGTACTTTGTCCGACTAAAGACGCAAAAGTAACTTATATAGCTGGCTCCGAGTCATATGCCAGTCCATTGCTTACAAATTTCTCAATGTGGAGGTGTGTCAGGTACTGTAGCTTCGATTGACACCAGACACAAGCCAATCGGAGCATGGTTAGTGGGCAGTACACGTCTTGAAAGCCAATGAGGACACGCGTCTTCACTTCCCACAATACTACTGAGAATGACAGTAGTTCCAGCCAATGGCGATTTCCATGTAAATGATGTTGATAACCTTTTAGCCAATAGTCTAACGTTTCCAACGGTGTATGGGACTATACTATCAAGCTTGTATGTGCCAAAACAAATCCATGCGTTATCGATCATAGGGGAAATGCCCCGTGTGGTGCGTAACGTGCATAATGTAAATGCGTACAGATTGTTGCATTGAATCATAACACTCAAAGAGATTTGCGATTCTGATATTGGTTTGATATTGTAATTGATACTGTAATAGATAGATAGATAGATAGATATTATATTATATTATATTATTGTTTGATTCTGGTTATACAGCTTTGGTAACCAAGTGTCCTTTTGGAGACTCCAAAAAGGAACTAAGGAAAACGCATAGACATACCTGTTGAAAAATACCTCTGAACAATTCATTTTTTGGTCTTTTGACTCCAAATTTGGACTGCATGAAGTCAAGACATGTGGCTCTGACCTAGCTGTGTCTATAGAGGCCTAGAGGTCCCTGAATGGCTTTACCCAATTTAATGTATAGGAAAACATATGGACGGGGAAACAACCCCATCATTCTAACCCCTCCCACTCTGGGTCAGTAAGAAACAGCATCACACAGACACTTTTATAATATTCCTGAGAGTGTTACCTTTCCAATGATACCAGACACATCTCTGAGTCTCAAAAGATGTGGGATCTGTGCTGTTTACAACTTGGGCATGTCGTTTTGGCAAAAAACGTGAAAATGGGGGGCGCGTAGTAAGGGGTTAAAGCTCGTTACTAAAGCTTGTCATTAAAGCTTGTTACTAAAGCTCGTCATTAAAGCTTGCCATTAAAGCTCGTCATTAAAGCTCGTTATTAAAGCTTGTTACTAAAGCTCGTTACTAAAGCTCGTCATTAAAGCTCGTTACTAAAGCTCGTTACTAAAGCTCGTTACTAAAGCTCGTCATTAAAGCTTGTTACAAAAGCTCGTTACTAAAGCTCGTTACTAAAGCTCGTTACTAAAGCTCGTCATTAAAGCTCGTTACAAAAGCTCGTTACTAAAGCTCGTCATTAAAGCTCGTTACAAAAGTTTGTTACAAAAGTTTGTTACTAAAGCTCGTTACTAAAGTTCGTTGTTAAAGCTCGTTACTAAAGCTCGTCATTAAAGCTCGTTACAAAAGTTCGTTACTAAAGCTCGTTACTAAAGCTTGTTACAAAAGTTTGTTACTAAAGCTCGTCATCAAAGCTCGTTACTAAAGCTCGTCATTAAAGCTTGTTACTAAAGCTCATCATTGAAGCTCGTTACTAAAGCTCTTTATTAAAGCTTGTTACTAAAGCTCGTCCATTAAAGCTCGTTACTAAAGCTCATCATTTAAAGGCATAAAAAGCCCCAAAAAATATATATATAAAATAAAGCTCGTCATTAAAGCTTGTCACTAAAGCTTTTTACTAAAGCTCGTCATTAAAGCTCATTACTAAAACTCGTTACAAAAGCTTGTTACTAAAGCTCGTCATTAAAGCTTGCCATTAAAGCTCGTCATTAAAGCTCGTTATTAAAGCTTGTTACTAAAGCTCGTTACTAAAGCTCGTCATTAAAGCTCGTTACTAAAGCTCGTTACTAAAGCTCGTTACTAAAGCTCGTCATTAAAGCTTGTCATTAAAGCTTGTTACAAAAGCTCGTTACTAAAGCTCGTTACTAAAGCTCGTCATTAAAGCTCGTTACAAAAGTTTGTTACAAAAGTTTGTTACTAAAGCTCGTTACTAAAGCTCGTTGTTAAAGCTCGTTACTAAAGCTCGTCATTAAAGCTCGTTACAAAAGTTCGTTACTAAAGCTCGTTACTAAAGCTTGTTACAAAAGTTTGTTACTAAAGCTCGTTACTAAAGCTCGTCATTAAAGCTCGTTACTAAAGCTCGTCATTAAAGCTTGTTACTAAAGCTCATCATTGAAGCTCGTTACTAAAGCTCTTTATTAAAGCTTGTTACTAAAGCTCATCATTAAAGCTCGTTACTAAAGCTCATCATTTAAAGGCATAAAAAGCCCCAAAAAATATATATATAAAATAAAGCTCGTCATTAAAGCTTGTCACTAAAGCTTTTTACTAAAGCTCGTCATTAAAGCTCATTACTAAAACTTGTTACTAAAGCTCGTTACTAAAGCTCGTCATTAAAGCTTGTCATTAAAGCTTGTTACTAAAGCTCGTCATTAAAGCTTGTTACTAAAACTTGTTACTAAAGCTCGTTACTAAAGCTCGTCATTAAAGCTTGTCATTAAAGCTTGTTACTAAAGCTCGTCATTAAAGCTCGTTACTAAAGCTCGTCATTAAAGCTTGTTACTAAAGCTCGTCATTAAAGCTCATTACTAAAACTCGTTACAAAAGCTTGTTACTAAAGCTCGTCATTAAAGCTTGTTACTATAGCTCGTTACTAAAGCTTGTTATTAAAGCTTGTCATTAAAGCTCGTTACTAAAGCTCGTCATTAAAGCTCGTTACTAAAGCTCGTCATTAAAGCTTGTCATTAAAGCTCGTCATTAAAGCTCGTTATTAAAGCTCGTTACTAAAGCTCGTCATTAAAGCTCGTCATTAAAGCTCGTTACTAAAGCTCGTTACTAAAGCTCGTTACTAAAGCTCGTCATTAAAGCTCGTCATTAAAGCTCGTCATTAAAGCTCGTCACAAAAGCTCGTTACTAAAGCTCGTCATTAAAGCTCGTCATTAAAGCTCGTTACTGAAGCTCGTCATTAAAGCTCGTTACAAAAGCTCGTTACTGAAGCTCGTTACTAAAGCTCGTCACTAAAGCTCGTCATTAAAGCTCGTTACAAAAGTTTGTTACTAAAGCTCGTTACTAAAGCTGGTTGTTAAAGCTCGTTACTAAAGCTCGTCACTAAAGCTCGTCATTAAAGCTCGTTACAAAAGTTTGTTACTAAAGCTCGTTACAAAAGTTCGTTACTAAAGCTCGTTACTAAAGCTCGTTACTAAAGCTCGTCATTAAAGCTCGTTACTAAAGCTCGTCATTAAAGCTTGTTACTAAAGCTCATCATTGAAGCTCGTTACTAAAGCTCGTTATTAAAGCTCGTTACTAAAGCTCATCATTTAAAGGCATAAACCCCCCCCCCCCCCAAAAAAAAGCTTGTCATTAAAGCTCGTTACTAAAGCTCGTCATTAAAGCTCGTTACTAAAGCTCATCATTTAAAGGCATAAAAAGCCCCATAAAATATATATATAAAAAAAAGCTTGTCATTAAAGCTTGTCACTAAAGCTTTTTACTAAAGCTCGTCATTAAAGCTCATTACTAAAACTCGTTACAAAAGCTTGTTACTAAAGCTCGTCATTAAAGCTTGTCATTAAAGCTCGTTACTAAAGCTCATCATTTAAAGGCATAAAAAGCCCCAAAAAATATATATATAAAAAAAAGCTTGTCATTAAAGCTTGTCACTAAAGCTTTTTACTAAAGCTCGTCATTAAAGCTCATTACTAAAACTCGTTACAAAAGCTTGTTACTAAAGCTCGTTATTAAAGCTCGTTACTAAAGCTCGTCATTAAAGCTCATTACTAAAACTCGTTACAAAAGCTCGTTACTAAAGCTCGTCATTAAAGCTTGTTACTAAAACTCGTTACTAAAGCTCGTTACTAAAGCTCGTCATTAAAGCTTGTTACTAAAGCTCGTCATTAAAGCTTGTTACTAAAGCTCGTTACTAAAGCTCGTTACTAAAGCTCGTTACTAAAGCTTGTTACTAAAGCTCGTCATTAAAGCTTGTTACTAAAACTCGTTACTAAAGCTCGTTACTAAAGCTCGTCATTAAAGCTTGTTACTAAAGCTCGTTACTAAAGCTCGTTACTAAAGCTCGTCATTAAAGCTTGTTACTAAATCTCGTTATTAAATCTCGTCATTAAAGCTCATCATTAAAGCTCGTTACTAAAGCTCGTCATTAAAGCTCGTTACTAAAGCTCGTCATAAAACTCGTTACTAAAGCTTGTCATTAAAGCTCGTCATTAAAATTTGTCATTTCTCACATAGCATGATGCATCGGTCCTAACGTTTTGGAGCTGGTATTTTAAGGTGTCACAGAGGAAAGGAAGGAAGACGTGGTTGAGAGACGGAAATCAGAAAATGGATGAGGGCAGCAGAGTGGTGTTAGCCATTATGCCTATCATAGATGTAATGAGCAGCAGAATTGACAAATAGCCTTATTTTTCTCAGTTTTGGTGTTAGATGTAGTGCCACAGGGACAGCACAGCACAGAAGGATGCTCTCCACTGTAGGTTCACATCTGCAGTGGAAGCATAAGTAAAACTCCAGTTTAATTCTCAGAAGGACATTTTAGCAGCAGCCATTTGACTGACAGCTCTTTGTGGTGTGTGTGTGTGTGTGTGTGTGTGTGTGTGTGTGTGTGTGTGTGCTGGGGGAGGAAGGGAAGGAGGGAATTAAGACTTGGCATTATATCAAGAGCGCTGCCAGCTTGGACTCATTTTAAGCACACACCTTGTTTGTCGTTTTGATGAAAGCCAATCATTGATATAAGCCGTTCTCTTGTCCTTTTCTCTAATTGTATTCATTGCAGCAGAATGACACACTTTTATTCTTAAACCGAGTCTTCAGCTTCATCAAAGTTGTCTCCAACTATGGGGAGCTCAGTTTTTGTCTCCATTAATTAATGTGCAGTTCTCAAGTTGGAATGTTGGAAGGTAAACCATCCATCTGCAAGGATAGCTGGAGGTGCAGAACAAAAGTCCTCTCTGTGTATGTTGGCTGTTTCCCTCCTTCCCTACCTTCCCCACACCTCTACCCACAACCAGAGACCCCGGGTCACGATCGGCCAGTGTAATATGGCAAATGAACATCTAAGCATCGGCTGTGTTTAAGGGACCCCTGAGAAAAAGCATGTGTTTATTTTTACTGTGATAGAGGGGGAGGGGAGGGTTTTAGGAATTGGGGGAGGGTAGAGGAGCAGGGAGGGTTTCTTTGTGGTACTGTACAGCATGAACAGGAGAGGGGGTTAAATAATCCTTCCTTCTGTTGGAATGCTGTGCTGTATGTGGACAAAGAGCTTCTTCTTCAGCTCTCACTTCTGCAGCCCAATGCTGCCAGTGGAATGGGACAGATCATTGTTTTCTGTTTGGTTTTGGAGGACAGATTTGTAATATTTTCATAAAGGTGTCACCTGTGATGGGTTTTTTTGTGGCTGTGGCTGCAGCAGCCTTCAGTAGGTATCAGCCTCCACCCTGTCCCCACTCCTTCTACTTGTTCCTCACTATTTGTTCTTTTTTGATCCATTTGCCTGGCAGAGTACCCAAAGCTGAAAGGGTGGAACGGGTGGGTGGTGGAAGTGTGTGTGTGTGTGTGTGTGTGTGTGTGTGTGTGTGTGTGTGTGACTGTAGAGTCTTTTTTTATTATGTAAAGTCTGGCAGCAATCTTATGGAGGGGGGGGTGCTGGTTACTGACGTGCAGTACAAGGCTAACCGTGATTGGCTCATCAGCGCCATTCACAGCGCAACTTTCCAGCTCATTAAAGGTGGAGGCTCAGCAGAGATTTTACAGGAGCAGCTCGTGTTTTTCTGTAGGCAAATGGAGGCGAAGGCTGCACTGCCGTGTCACTAGATTAATCTAAGGGGAAGAAGAAGTGGTAGGGAGGCTTGTGTTGTGATATCATCAAGACTCCTTGTGTTAATGAGGCTGCTGTAGAGGTGGGTAACAGAAACATTAGGAGAGGTGGGTAACAGAAACATTAGGAGAGGTGGGTAACAGAAACAAAATGAACAAATGAAGGCAGTGAGAGCCAGAGCACTGTGCAACAAAAGATGGGGGAATTATGGAATAACACAGATTAAGTGATAACCATGCCAGTTAAATCTGTCAGAATTACCTACGCCCCAGTAGAGTGTTGTTCCAGGTGCTTGTTGTGTGTCTGTGGCTACTATTAAAGCTTCATGTGCATGTTGTCCCACAGTGTGTAGGACTGCCAACCTTTAGAGTGGGATATGAGGAGGGCTGGTGTTGGAGGGGGTTTACTGCACAAAGAATACTTGTCAGAGCAATACACTGTCATGCCACGGTTATGCTTCACCACAGTGAGAAGATTCCTGTGGTCACAACTCTTCCAGTAAAAACCTCAACATTCAGAGCTGTACAATTGTCCCGTGTTGGGATGCATTATTGTAAAACTGAGTTCTTTGTCTACGTTTACCAAATCAGTTTGAGTAGCCCAATGGGTTGGTGACATCTGAATGTCACTTCAATTGAAACAATAAACAGAATGTGCAGAAGTGACCTGTGAGGACTATTGGAAGTCCAAAGGATTAGTTCCTTCATATTCAGTGTTGGCCTCATCTGTGTGACATCATGGCCAGTACTGTAGGAAGAGTTTCAATGGGGAAAAAAGCATTTGACATTGTATGAATTCAAAGTAAGGGATTGTGCTTTGCTGCAGCATCTTGGCATCATTGCTCAGTCATGTGACCGAGCTAATATCCTCAGAGGACTTCTGTAGTTCTTACACAACACATCCTTGTTGTGTTTCTCATTGTAACTAACAAAGAGGCATCTGACATCTCTGAAATGTGTTGCCATCAAGTACAGATATCCAGCCTATTCTTGGCCTTCTGCGTTTAACCCACTTCCATATGAATGAGTTCAATGGTTTATTTATGTGTGCATTGATGGATTTCTCCATCCATCCATTCCTGTTGCATCCATGATCTCACTGCAATGCTTTTCAGGTCCATAAGAATCAATGACTGATCAGGTCTCTGGGATTCTGGTGTTTTTTTTTTTTTTTTTTTGTTCAAAAACAACAAAAAGTCATTTTATTTAGGTCATGGATCTGTCTGATTTATTTATTTATTGAACTTTTTTGGGGGGAGATGTTTACACCTGGTTGTAGTTTTAAGATGCCATGATCAGGCTGTTTCTAGTTCTAGTTGAGAGAAAATGTAGCCAAAGTTTCACTTTGTTGCTCTCAGATCATCTTTCTGTAGACATTTCACATTATCAGTAAAGTGATCTGCGGCCTGCTACAAAGCAGGATCACTGTATCCATGAGGTAACTTAAGGTTAAATTCTGTTTTTTTTTTTGTATCACCAAGCTGACTCGTACAAAGGTGTATCACCATGGTAACCTATGCTAGAAATCTAACCCGCTCCAGATAAAATAAAAATGTAAAGCTGTGAAAAAAGAAGACTTGTCCAAGGCCCTTCACCATGTCCTCAGCAGATGTCAGCGGGAGGGGACGCTGCATGAACTGCTTTCAGGTCTTTAAATGTCAGCAGGGGCAACTTTTAGAATGATCAGTCAAACACATTTTTTCTTCAAAGATCACTCAACTTTAACAGATGTTCTTGTTGTTTTCTCATCTGGTGTTTAAGTGTGCAGCATATCAAACCCACCAAAGTGCACCAGATGATGTCTGCATGTTCATATCCATCTCAGAAAGTGTTTTATTTCAAATGCCCAAACCCTGTTTATTGAATATTGTAGAGCAGTACTTTTACAATAACAGGTTTGGATAATGTTCCATTAAAAGCAGCCAGGGCTGCAGGTGTGGTATAGATTTCACCACCATCACCTGTCACAGCTCCTCTAATGCTGGAAAAGTGTGGGTGGCTTCCTTCAGGTTTTGGGATGAACTTTACAAGCGTCTTTGGCTACATTGAAAATTGTGTTTTGTGTTTGACAGGAAACCACTGAGAGATCAGAGGTACTGATGGTAAAATGTTTAGTGTAACCCTTTGGTTCTCTCTGGTCTCCCTCAGGATGGAGCGGATGTCTGACGAGGCGCTGAGGTTAAACCTGTTAAAACGAGGCCTAGAGTCACCAAGCGAGCGAGAGGAGGCACTGGCCAAGCGCCTAAAAATGGAAGGTCACGAGGCCATGGAGCGCCTTAAGATGCTGGCACTACTCAAACGTAAAGACTTAGCTGACCTAGCGGCCCTAGAGGTCCCGGGAACCCTGAGCGATGGCAAGGGCCTTGGCGCCAGCAACATTCACCACCAGAGCCTAATGGGTGCTGCTTATGAGGAGAAGCTGAACGGCAGTCTAAGGTTCGGAAGCCACAGTGGTCACGTTGGACCAAGTAAGAATGGGAAGGAGAACATCATGGATGAGCCTGTGGACATGAGTGCAGGGAGAAGATGGTGAGAATCAAGTATTTCCACAGAAAAGCTCTAACAACTGTATGAACAATTCTACATGGCTTTAATGAATGTGTTATTGGGCACGCTAAACTCATTCTGAACTTTATTCTACAGGATCTAAAAGCAAGAGCAGCCCAGTTTCTCTAATATGGAAGTGGGTATAGGCCTAAACACTAGTAAGACACTAAATGTAGGTAATAAAGGTGTTTTCATTTTAGGCAACTATAATCATTTATCTAAATTCATATGATTGTTTCTCTGTTGACCACTTTTATTAAGTTGATGCGCTCCCTGTCAGAATAATATGAAGATAAACTGCCTGGAACTGGGCAGTGCAGCTGTGCCACTGAAACACTTACCTCATTTCTGGACCTCACTTGGGTCCTTTTAAAATGTTAAATAACCGTTTTTCCAACTGGCTCATGATACGATCATTTGTTTTTTTGTGATTACTAAAATAAAGAAGTTTTGTATGGTGTCTGGAAGCCAGATACATTTTAAGAAATGTGAGATACTTGATGGGCATGATAACACCCAAACAGATCTGTGTGAAAAATCAAGTGAAATGCTCATTTCTAAAGGCTTAGAGTGAAGTATTGTGACAAATTTTAAGAAGATACAATATGTACTTAACTCTTGGTTACAGAAATTTATCAGTTTTTGGACAAATATTAATCAAAAAAATTCCAACTTAACTAGATTCATATATGTATCCATCCATCCATTTATATACCCGCTTAATCCAACTCAAGGTGGCGGGGGCCGGAGCCTATCCCAGCTGTCATTGGGCAAGAGGTGGGGTACACCCTGGACAGGTCGCCAGTCCATCACAGGGACAAACGACCATCTATTCTCACACTCACTCCTAGGGACACCAGTTAACCCAACATGCACGTTTTTGAATGATGGGCGGAAGCCGGAGTACCCGGAGAGAACCCACGCATACACGGGGAGACTCCACACAGAAAGGCCCCCACTGGGATTTGAACCAGGAACCGTGAGGCGACGGTGCTAACCACCACACCACCCTGCAGCCTTATATGCAACCTTTTCACTTGCTATTTCTAACAATTTAATTGGAATAATTACCAAACAATATTAGCTTTCATCTGGTCAAAACAACTATCCTATCAGGAAAGGGAACGCAGTTAAATGTTATGCTGACGATACCCAGCTCTATCTGTCATGCCCACCTGACGACCACACGGTCTTAGCACTAATCTCAGACTGTCTCTCTGACATATCGACATGGATGAAAGCCCATCACCTCCAACTAAACCTTTCTAAAACCGAACTGCTCGTCTTTCCAGCCAAACCAACCATACACCTCAGGTTCTGCATCCAAACTGAATCCCTGTCTCTTGCTCCATCAAAGGTAGCTAGAAACTTTGGTGTCATGATTGATGACCAACTGACCTTTAAAGATCATGTTGCCTCCGTAGCTCGATCATGCCGCTTTGCATTGCTAAACATAAGAAAGATCAGGCCATACCTAACCCAACATGCCACCCAGCTCCTGGTGCAGGCCGTGCTCATCTCCCGCCTTGACCACTGCAACGCTCTCCTAACTGGTCTCCCAGCCTGTGCTGTAAAACCTCTGCAGATGGTCCAGAATCCAAATTTAATTAATGACTTGGTAAATTCAAAGTGTTTTTTCCTAAATAAGGATTTTTTTCTGGTTTAACTTACCTGTAAAGATTTTCAATAAGTGCTGTAGAATAGATTTTCTTTTAGATTGTGATTATTATTTTTGTAAACTACCCTTTAAATGGTCTGAATTCTATCGGAAAGTGATTGTTAAACAAAGCCCAGTTTGGTGTTACAGGTGTGTAAAAGATGTTTGCTCTATAGTGAATGGGTAGTTTCTAATGGGAGCAGGTCGTTTAGGCCATTGGTGTTTAGGCCACAGTCGTTTAGGCCCCCCTGCAGTCGTTTAGGCCAACAGAGGAGTCGTTTAGGCCACAGGGAGCAGTCGTTTAGGCCAGGCTACCTGAGCAGCTGAAATCTTTATTATTGTACATTCGTTATTATAAGATATAAGTCAGCTCTACTGGTCTGTCTGAGTAGCCTACATATCTATGGTAAATTATTTAATAACCAACTTTAGTGTGGAAACGTTTTTTTTATTTAATAAATGGTGATTTATAAATTCATAAAATTGTGGAAATAATCATCCGCATTGCCACATTCATTGGACAATAATGCTGTAATTATTTAGAAGCCCGTTAGATTCGCGCGGCTTGTGAGAATTAAAATAGTGATTTATAAGATAAGCATGCATTGTCATAGAAAGGGTGACTGATCTGAAACACCACATTCGTTGGACAATAATTATTAATACCTAATAATTTGTTATTCAGAAGCCAGTTTGATTCGTGGTTTGTGAGAATATTTTTGGAATCCTGATCACATAATTTCCGCAGTAGCTGGGGCGTGTACAATTGCTTCCCTGGTTTATCTATTTTTAGAGAGAGCGCGTGAAAATGTACAGATGGCTGGTTGGCATGTGTGTCATTGATCTGCGCAGATAGTAATCGCTCTGCATACAGAGCTGCAAGTGGCTTTGATGGGTTAACATTCCATACCCTCGCCTCGTTCACAGCTGGCACATTTAATTGGTCTACGCCAGCACTAATCGCCGGGCATACCAACCCCTACCTCTAGTCAGGTGAGAGTGGTTTTGATGGCTTGGATGGCTAGACTATATATGAACACCCATCCATTATCTTCCACTGGTCCGGGGATCGGGTCGCGTGGGCAGCAGCTTGAGCAGAGAGACCCAGACGTCCCTGTCCCCGGCCACTTCCTCCAGCTCTTCTTGGGGGACCCCGAGGCGTTCCCAGGCCAGCCGAGAAACATAGTCTCTCCAACGTGTCCTGGGTCTTCCCCGGGGCCTCCTCCCAGTGGGACGGGCCCGGAACACCTCACCGGGGAGGCGTCAAGGAGGCATTCTCACCAGATGCCCGAGCCACCTCATCTGACTCCTCTCGATGCGGAGGAGCAGCGGTTCTTCTCTGAGCCCCTCCCGGATGACCGAGCTTCTCACCCTATCTCTAAGGGAGAGCCCAGACACCCTGCGGAGGAAACTCATTTCGGCCGCTTGTATTCGCGATCTCGTTCTTTCGGTCATTACCCACAGCTCGTGACCATAGGTGAGGGTAGGAACATAGATTGACCGGTAAATCGAGAGATTCGCCTTCTGGCTCAGCTCCTTCTTCACCACGACGGGCCGGTGCAGAGCCCGCATCACTGCAGACGCCGCACCGATCCCTCTGTCAATCTCCTGCTCCATTCGTCCCTCACTCGTAAACAAGACCCCGAGATACTTGAACTCCTCCACTTGGGGAAGGATCTCATTCCACCCTTTTCCGGCCGAAGACCATGGTCTCGGATTTGGAGGTGCTGATTCTCATCCCAGCCGCTTCACACTCGGCTGCGAACCGCTCCAGTGAGAGCTGAAGGTCACGGCCTGACGACGCCAACAGAACCACATCGTCCGCAAAAAGCAGAGACCCGATTTTGAGGTTGCCAAACCAGACCCCCTCAACGCCCTGGCTGCGCCTAGAAATTCGGTCCATAAAAATTATGAACAGAATCGGTGACAAAGGGCAGCCCTGACGGAGTCCAACCCTCACAGGAAACATGTCCGACTTACTGCCGGCAATGCGGACCAAACTCTGACACCGGTCATACAGAGACCGAACAGCCCATATCAAGGAGTCCGGCACTCCATACTCCCGGAGCACCCCCCACAAGAATCCCCGAGGGACACGGTCGAACGCCTTCTCCAAGTCCACAAAACACATGTAGACCGGTTGGGCGAACTCCCATGCCCCCTCCAGGATCGGAGGGTATAGAGCTGGTCCACTGTTCCACGGCCAGGACGAAAACCACACTGCACCTCCTGAATCCGAGATCCGACTATCCGGCTGATCCTCCTCTCCAGTACCTCCGAAAAGACCTTACCAGGGAAGCTGAGGAGTGTGATTCCCCCTATAGTTGGAACACACCCTCCGGTCCCCTTTTTTAAAGAGGGGGACCACCACCCCGATCTGCCAGTCCAGAGGCACTGCCCCCGATGTCCACGCGATGCTGCAGAGGCGTGTCAACCAAGACAGCCCCACAACATCCAGAGCCTTGAGGACTCAGGACGGACCTCATCCACCCCTAGGGCCTTGCCACCGAGGAGTATTTTGACCACCTCGGCAACCTCAGCCCCAGAAATGGGAGGTCCCACGTCCGAGCCCCCCAACTCTGCTTCCTCATCGGAAGGCGTGTCGGTAGGATTGAGGAGGCCCTCGAAGTATTCCCCCCACCGACTCACGACGTCCCTAGTTGAAGTCAGCAGAGCCCCGCCCTCACCATACACGTGTTGACGGTGCACCGCTTTCCCCCCCTGAGCCGCCGGATGGTGGACCAGAATCTCCTCGAGGCCGTCCGGAAGTCGTTCTCCATGGCCTCCCCGAACTCCTCCCAAGCCCGAGTTTTTGCCTCAGCAACCGCCGAGGCTGCGTTCCGCTTGGCCTGTCGGTACCCATCAGCTGCTTCCAGAGTCCCACTGGCCAAAAAGCTTGACGGCATCCCTCACCACTGGGGTCAACCAGCGGGTTCGGGGATTGCCGCCACGACAGGCACCGACCACCTTACGGCCACAGCTCCGGTCGGCCGCCTCAACAATGGAGGCATGGAACATGGCCCATTCGGGCTCAATGTCCCCCACCTTCCCCCGGGACATGGTTGAAGCTCTGCCGGAGGTGGGAGTTGAAACTCCTCCTTACAGGGGATTCCGCCAGCCGTTCCCAACAGACCCTCACAATACGTTTGGGCCTGCCAGGTCTGACCGGCTTCCTCCCCCACCAGCGGAGCCAACTCACCACCAGATGGTGATCAGTTGACAGCTCCGCCCCTCTCTTCACCCGAGTGTCCAGGACATACGGCCGCAAGTCCAACGATACGACCACAAAGTTGATCATCGAGCTGCGGCCTAGGGTGTCCTGGTGCCAAGTGCACATATGGACCCCCTTATGCCTGAACATGGTGTTCGTTATGGACAGTCCGTGACAAGCACAGAAGTCCAACAACAAAACACCACTCTGATTCAGATCGGGGGGGCCGTTCCTCCCAATCACGCCCCTCCAGGTCTCACTGTCATTGCCCACGTGAGCATTGAAGTCCCCCAGCAGGACGAGGGAGTCTCCCGGAGGAGCACTCTCTAGTGCCTCCTCCAGGGACTCCAAAAAGGGTGGGTACTCTGAACTGCCGTTCGGTGCATAAGCACAAACAACAGTCAGGACCCGTCCCCCCACCCTAAAGCGGAGGGAGGCTACCCTCTCGTCTACCGGGGTGAACCCCAATGTACAGGCGCACAGCCGGGGGGCAATAAGTATGCCCACACCTGCTCTACGCCTCTCACCGCGGGCAACTCCAGAGTGGAAGAGAGTCCAACCCCTCTCGAGGAGGCTGGTTCCGGAGCCCAAGCCATGCGTCGAGGTGAGTCCGACTATATCTAGCCGGAACCGCTCAGCCTCGCGCACCAGCTCAGGCTCCTTCCCCAGCAGAGAGGTGACGTTCCACGTCCCAAGAGCCAGCTTCAGTAGCCGAGGATCAGACCGCCAAGGTCCCTGCCTTCGGCTACCGCCCAGCTCACACTGCACCCGACCTTCATGGCCCCTCCCACGGGTGGTGAGCCTGTCGAAAGGGGGACCCGTGTCGTTTCTTCGGGCTGTGCCCGACCGAGCCCCACGGGCACAGACCCGGCCATCATGTTATAATGTGAAATCAAGGGCCCAATGTCAAAAAAACGGTCTTGTCCTTTAAATTGTATTTTATTTGAAATATTACTGTCATACAATTATGTTTGGACGAATAGTAAATTGTTGTTTAGGTTGAGTACAAGGGCAATTGCCCTAAGATGGGACGTGGCCTTTGGTTTTTTTTATGCCCCTACCTGCTCTGCATCCAACAGGCTAATTCGATAAAGTGAATATAAAAGGAATATGAAAGGAAAACAGCACCATATCAATCAAAATCAACACTTTATTTATCCCAAGTAAGGAAAGAAAAGGCACAGAGTGTAGGGAGCCATAGGCTGTACAGGCAATAAAATAGCGTGTGAACAGTCATCAGCAAAGGTAAAAAGTGGTTGTAGGCTATTCCAGCAAGAGTGCAAAAGTACAAATTGTTTACATCGCCTTTAAGTTAAGAAATGTTTCCAGTGCAAAATACAGACCAAATAGGTCTATCAAAGTGGCTGAGTCAAAGTAAAAAAAATTACCTTATTTACAACATATCTACATGACACAGTTAATATAGATATATTTTTTCCCTTTTTTCCCTTTTTTTTTTTTTTTTTTTTTTTTTTTTACTGTGTGCATGTGATTTATTTACACAAACATTTGTTGGCAGTTTTGCATCTCCTCTTCCAATTTCCAAGCAACTCGCAGAAAGTCCTCTTTCGTGTCCAAGCGATCTGTGTGGGTCAGTTGCTTGGCAGTGGCGGTGCGGGCTCTGGGGCGAAACCGTTACAGGAACGCAGAAGTCCGTCAGCACTCAGTTCCCCCTTTTCAAACCTCGTCCACGCATCGAACAGCCTCTCTTGCAAAAGTCTGTTGCCCAAGCGCTGGGTGCGGAAGAGTTTCTTTTCTTATCCTATGAATAACTGCAAAATAAACATGGCCAATATTTAGTGAACATGTGTTCGTAAAAGGTAAAATCTGACTTATAAATGGAATTCCTTTAACTTTTTACCAGTCAGAAATTAGAAATACAGATTACCCAAACAACTCATCACATTCTAACGCTGTGGGAGTCACAGTTTAACATTTAGCATGACTAACTTTAACATGTTCTTCTAACCACATAAGTTTGATCATAAAAGGTGAAACGTCCAACATGACAAAGTGAACAACAAAGGAAAGAGTTGATCAGAAACGTTTCCTCACAATCAGAAAAAAAGACATGAATCATGCAGATGTGTACGTTTAAGAAGAATTCAGAGAGCAGCTCATCACTAGACTGATTTTAAAATTGAAATTCTGACAGTTTGGTAGAGTTTGGGGGAAAACGGTCCACACACAGTGTTAGACCAGCTTTTGTGTTTGCAGTGCATTATTTCTGTTACTGATAGACTTATTAATGCTGACAGTTTCAACATTAAGCACGGAGAGAGAATAGTTTTGTGGGGGTTTTTTGGTTTGTTTCTTGATCATTCCCTTCAAATGTTGATAGTTTTTTTTTCTTTCTTCGTTTTCAATGTAGTGAGGCTGACCATGACAGACAGACTCCTTCTCCAGATGTCATCATCCTGTCAGACAACGAGGCATCCAGTCCCAGAACAACGCCTCGACCCGAGGAGCGCATGCACCAGGCCAACCTGGACATGTTCAAGGTTAAACCAACAACAGCATTCACATCACCTCCGTGTGTATACATGTATATATCACTTCCAACACCACAGGAGGGTGCATTTCTGCTCTCATATGAACGAACAAATGCGTATACCAGCGGTGAGTTCATTTTGATCAACTGCTCAGAGGAATCCAAAAGGCTGGACCACATGTCACTATTTTCAACGACTCAAATCTACCACCATTTTGTTGAACACGATGCTCTGAGTTTTAGCTGGATATGAACCCTTTTGGCAAAACAAAAACTGTAATTATATGTGTGTGATGTCTTCAGGTGAAATAAACATCTAATATCCCTCGAGTTGATAACAACTATGCTGCTACTGTACTACAATTAAACCCTGTAATTTTCTTCAACTTGTAGAAAAGTGATGTTTTCAGCTGCTTCAATCCACTGAGCTATGTTTTACACAGCTATCGCACGCTTAAAATGCTAATGTGAGCTGTTATGGCAACATGGCATGTTGTCAGAAAGCTGGAACTCTGTAAGGACTCTGTAGTTCTATTATACTGTACAGTCAAATGTTGTGCAAACCCTAAATATTGAACACAATGGGCCTCATGCAACAACCGTTCGTACGCACAGATTTGTTCTTAAATCGTCCGTACGAGTGATTTAAGAGAATTTGCGCATTCACCAATCTTTTCGTATGTTACGTTTTCTTTCAGGTACGAACAGAATTTACAGTGATCCAGACCTGTCGTAGGAGTTTCGTAAAATAGTCCGCTGTTATTCCAATCAAGTTTGCTTGACTAATGGATTGTATATTCAATTACTTTGAAGCAAACATAGATAAATATATACATTATACCCCATAATGACATTATTCTGTTTGACTTAAATTATGCACTAATTGAAGGTTCATTTGACTCTGTATATAACAAGGTCAATGGGAAGCGTAACCAGCGGCTGACTTTCTACTTTTGGATGCCTTAACGCGTCAGGCTCTTGGAAGAGAGCGTGTTCCCCCGAGACCGTGTAGATATCCTTGCTGAGACAGCTGACATCGCGATTTAGATTGCCAAGCACTGTGCTGCTGTAAATATGCAGCTTGCTAAAGCCACAACTCCAGAGAGAAACACGCCGATCAAACCCAATTCCTCCACACGTCCAGGTCCTCACCACCCTTGGATTTTTGGCCACTGGAACCTTTCAGAGGGAGATTGAAGTTTTGCGCTCTCTTAGTCATCAAAGCTCTCATCAGTTTATCACCCATGGTACATCAGATTCCCATACACCGCTGTCCAACAAGTACAAATTAAGAGGGACTTTCATCCCGTGGCTGGAAGCCAAACATAATCGGAGCAATAGACTGCACACATATATGCATCAGAGCACCCGTGCTGTGCTGGAGCGCACTGAGCTGAAGGCCAGGTAGGTGTGTCTCCATACAGCGGGGGGCAAACTGCTCTATAGCCCAGAGTCATCGAGTGCCTGGCCATGGCGAGACGTTTTTTTTTTTTTTTTTTAAGCCATTTTCATATCAAACCATTTCTTCTTTATTTCAGTGACATTACGAACTACAGGTGACACAGAACTAACAGCACTCGTAATAACTTCCCATTTCTTGGCTTTAGCAGGTCCCGTAATTCCACTGCTGACACTGCTAAAAATGACAGATTTTCCTTTCTGGATCTCTGAAAGCAGAACTTCAGTCTCAGAGCCCCTAAAGTTGTTCTTTTTGCGCCTTGATGTCATTCTCATGACTCAACACTTCCTGGCACAGGAGAGAGGAAGCACAGCCTTATATGGTATTATTTAGGGCGTGGAGTATGCAAATCTACTATCCTTGTGCACGTGCACTTAAATACGCACGAGTGGCATTCATCCTTTACGCAGGTCGTTTACACACTTTTTCCAAAGTTAAGAGCGTTTGTTGAATCTGACGTGGTGTGTTCGTACCAGACCTTCTTACGAAAAAAGTGAGAGAAATTTAGAATAAAAATAGGAAAATGTTCTTGCATGAGGCCCATTGTGGCTCTTTCAGATACTTGACAGGTATGTCTGAATAAAGGGTGAGGAACAGTACTGGGAAAGTGATTGACTCAGTCCTTTTAACAGATTGATAAAGTCATTAAGGTGGTGAATGTCACGTGTGAAAAAGGCTGTTGCTGATTGTTATCACCAGCTTGAAGAAACACAATTTTTATGTGTTTATACAAACGTCATTCCACTGAACCTTTAAGTTTTTAATCTTTGACGTGTTCAACAGAATATATTTACTCCTGCTGACCAGCTACTGGACTGGTTAAAACTATTACTTGTGTTACATGAGAGTAAATGTGAACCAGATGTATTTGACATACGTAACTACTTTGATTGTATTTTGGGTTTCTAGTGGTTCCAAAACACAGATGACCTGTAGCTCAGTGCTGTGCCTGAAATCCTTCTGTGGAAACTAAGCAGATGTCCTTTATGGTTTTTAGATTTTCTCAAGGAAAAATAGTTTATCGGTTATAATTTGTCTGAAATGTTTCTCCATCTGTATATTATTTCTCATTCCGATTATGTGTGTGTTCCAGGGGAAGACGGGAGAGGAGAGGCACCAGATGATCAAAGCTCTTAGAGAGGAGCTGCGTCTGGAGGAGGCTCGCCTCGTGCTGCTCAAGAAACTCAGGCAGAGTCAGATGCAGAAGGAGAACGTGGTGCAGAAGGTGAGTGCCGCTGCCGCCGCCTCTCAGTGCTCGCTCATTTCCTAAGGAGGGGTTACACCACGTCACTCAGTATGGTTCTATTCACACTTGAGGAAAGATACAGTCAGATGCCGTGTATGTAACAATTTTACGTGCACGAAAGCAAAATCCACTTGTTGACTTTAAGTAGTTCTGATGCTGTGGACTGTGAGAGAAAAGCTTCCAGACATCCTGCTGCCTCTGACCTCCTCTGTGGGAGATCCTGGTAGGTGTGAGTGCAGCCGAGTTCACTGCACAGACGCTGTCTTTGAGCTACTTTAACGGTGATTCTGTTAGATGAGGCTGTGGTTCTGAAATCAGGATTTTATTAGAGCAGAGCGACAGTCTGAAAATGCTTTGGTGACCACCAGCTGACACGTAGTCTTAATGGGCTGATTTTTAGTCCCAGTTTCTGACAAAAGAAACAGAAAAATCTGTGCAAAAGAGCATCTTGGCCTATTTGAGTCGAGTATAAATGTGGGATTGATTCCATCCCCAAGTGCACTGTCTGGGTGCGTTCATCCAGTTTGGAGAAGCTCGATTTCACACAATTTCAAACTAACATACTGACATTGATTTTCCAAGTCCTGTTTTGTGTGGACTAACACATTATTTGGGACGGCTGTAGCTCAGCAGCAAGAGTGGTCATCTGCCAATCAAAAGATTAGTGCTTCGATCCCAGCATCCCTGCGCCATGTGTCAAATTTTCTTGCGAAAGACACTCAACCCCATGTTGCCTCCAATGCACCCATCGCTGCGTGATCAAGAGAAAAGTACTGTGTAGCCTGTAGTACTGTATGGACTAAGAAGTGTTGTTATTGTGTAAAAGTGCTTTGAGCCGTCAGCCCGGGTTAAATCTATCTTTTTTATTGTGCCATTTCAAACAGCAAACTGCCTTTGAGGAAGCTCTGTGGCCCCTCCCCTTACGCAGACACTCACATCCGTTCATCTCTGGGACTACTTCCACCTGCCACCCCGAGTCCTGTCTTCAACATGCTGTGAAAAAGGCTCCTGATTCCACACTCCAACACTTTTACATCACTTTCCGACACTGTGTCTTCCTCTTGCAGCCTGCTTGTGGAATACTCTGGTCTCAGATGTGATAAAGCACATTTACTCCAGCACTGCACTTGATTCAGTTTCACATTGCCTCAACTTGAGTGCGTGTGGTGCTGTAACTTTTACTGTTAGTTATTTGACAGCATTTGTTTGTTGAGTAACTTACTTCCTGATTCACATTATTAATACAAAATATCTTCAACTAAGTGTACATTAGATTTCCTTTTTTTTCCACATAAAGACCGTTCATACTCTGCAGGACTCATTGGTACTTTCTTTAATGAATAGATGTGAGAAAAACGGCTTCTTATTTGATGATGTTCTGCATTAAGCTGCAGCTGTTCCCTAATAATCTGCATCTGCACGCTGATGTGCTGTGATGCAAGTCCAGCTATGCTAAATGTTGGTGTAGATTCTCTGTCATCCAGCTCATGGTAATCCTACCAGCCTGAATAAGGGCAACTGGACTTGAAGACGTTTCACCTCATCTGAAAGGCTTCTTCAGTTCTGAGCTGGATGGTGGGGAGTGTCAGCTTATAAGCAGAGAGGGTGATTCCAGTCACCTGTGTCACTGCCCCCCCTGACCAATGTGCATGTTGTTGGAGTCATCATCACCTCTGAACTGTCGACCTTTCTCCCTGCCAATGCTGCATGGAGGTGCTGGGAAGCTGATACCTGAGGCTTCCTCCTCTGTTCAAAGATGCTTTTTCCACTTTAGCATAGATGGCTTCCTCGGCTCCTCTCTCAAACCACCTGTCTTCTCTGTCCAGAATGTGGACATTAATGTCCTCAGAGTGTCCCTTTGCCTTCAGATGGAGGTGCCCTGCTGGGTCTGGCCCTGAGGAGGTGGGGCTCCATGTTCTCGTGGAGCTGTTGTTGCTCTCTGCTACAGAGAGGTTTGCACACTCCTGGCTGCGCTGCAGACACCACACCACTCAGTTTGTGTTTGGCTGTTTGGTCCTTTGGGTGAAGCAGTCTCTAGCCCCTTTCACACTGCCGAATAACCCGCGTTTAATTCGCGAATTTAGCGTGTCCGCTGTTGCGTTCACACTGCCGACCCTGGCTGCCGCGTCAACTCGACTCGCCTTTCGACCCGCGTCGGACCCTAGTCTTTTTGCCGAGTTTCATGTGAACGCAATCGACGCGGGTCGGACGTGGGCGTGACGTGAGGAGTTTAAAGACAGAATGGACAGCTGATTCAGAACAACAGCGACAGGTGAGGACAAGTTTTACTCTGTTTTAGCCTACATCAAGTTGGAGACATTTTTTAATATGGCCAACTGGGGAGACAAGGAGGTCCGTGAGCTCCTCAGCCTCCGAGCAGAGGACGTTATTTACCGCCACATGTCGGGGACGGTGAAAGATGGACCTCTGCTGGAAGGGCTGGCGAGAAAGATGGGAGAGCGCGGTTTCCCACGCACCGTAAAGTAACATCTCCATGAACTGCATATACAATTGCATAAACGATATCTCAAGGTGTCCCGCCATCGTTTGTTTGAAAAATTTGATGCAGACAGGTGTATTTAACCCTACCTCCGACGCATGGCTTGTGCCTACGTTAGTACACGCCCAGCATTTTATGTGTTTCGTGTGACGCTCTGCCACTAGGCAACGCCCCCTGAACTCGGCTTCAGGCGACACGGGTCACCCTGACACACCAAGCTTTCACATTGCTCGACGCGGGTCGAAGGTGCAATTTGGACCCGCTAAGGTAGCGGGTCGCAGTGTGAAAGGGGCTTCTGTCTGAGGGGGTTCTTGGGTTTGAAGTGCACTGGAATGTCATGTTTCCTTAAGATCCTTCTGAGTTTCTCTGAGACTCCTGCCGCATATGGAATCACAGTATGTTTGCGTCTCTTCTTCTGAGCTTCTCTGCCAGTGTGCTTTGGTCCATTTGTCTTTGCTGAGTTGACAAAGGCCCAGTTTGGGCATCCACAGGTTTGCAGAGCTTTCTCAATAGGTTCACTCATCCTGATGACGTAGTGTTCTGATGACAGCCATAAAACAACATTCTGGTCTGTGTGTGTCGGTTTCTGTCATTCAGGCTGTTTGTGTATTTGCTAAATAGAGGAATTTTTAGGGGGTGACACCTCAAAGGCCTTGATTAACATCCAGGACAAAATTGCTTTCTCACATTGAGTCGGACCACAACTAATCATCAGTACAGTAGTATGACATCTAAGAAAAGTTTAAGGTTAAGGATCCTTCTATAGCCCTGTAAAGCTCCCCTAGAGTAACTGCCTCCGTCTCTTGGAATCTCCTCCATGCTCTTGAGACTGTGCTGGGAGACACAGCAAACCTTCTGGCAATGGCATGTATTGATGTGCCATCCTGGAGGAGTTGAACTACCTGTGCAACTTCTGCAGGGTCCAGGTATCACCTCATGCTACCAGTAATGACACGGACCCTAGCCAAACGCAAAACTTGTGAAAAACAGTCAGATAAGATGAAGGGAAAAATTGTCAATGGCCTCCACCTATAAAACCATGCGTGTTTTGGGGGTCGTCTAATTGTTGCCCCTCTAGTGCACCTGTTGTTAAATTCATTAACACCAAAGCAGATGAAACTAAAGAAAAAGATGAACCCCTCTGGTACTTAACTGACCAGATCAATATCCCAGAAGTTCAACTGACTTGATGCCATACTTAAAAAGCATTCCTTTAATTCTTTTGAGCAAAGTGTATTACAGTTCTACGTGGCAGGACAAACACCATTCTTTTCTCTACATTATTTTTCACTCATTATGGATGGATGGATGGATGGAAACGTATATCTACCTCCTCTTTTTTTCAAGCTCTGGTCCTCTTCCAGAGGCTGGGAGCTTGAGGGTTCTACACAGTATCTTAGCTGTTCCTAGAACTACACTCAATTCAAATTCAAATTCAAAAATACTTTATTTATCCCAGAGGGAAATTAAATGTTGATGTAGCTCAATTAAATCAAGGAGTTATTATAGATGCTGATGGCTGTGGGCAGGAAAGATTTCCTGTAGCGGTCCGTTTTGCATCCAAACTGAAGAAGCCTTTGACTGAAGAGACTCTGTTTTCCGATAACAGTCTCATGGAGAGGATGTTCAGGGTTGTCCATAATTCTCTTGATTTTATGCAAAATCCTTCTTTGCATTATTGTCTCCAGAGGTTCCACAGTCGTCCCCAGAACAGAACCAGCCTTCCTTATCAGGTTGTTGAGTCTTTTTAGGTCCCTGGTTCTGATGCTGCTGCCCCAACAGATGACGCCAGAGGAAATGACGCTCTAAACAACAGACTTGTAGAAGATCTGCAACATCTTGTTGCAAACCTTGAAGGACCTTAGCTTCCTCAAGAAGTACAGTCTGCTCTGTCCTTTCTTGTAGATTGCTTCACTGTTGTGTCTCCAGTCCAGTCTTTTGTCCACATGAACACCAAGGTATTAATATTCCTCAACCACCTCCACTTCTTCTCCCATGATGGAAACAGGGTTTGATCTGACCCTGTTTCTCCTGAAATCTACAATCATCTCCTTTGTTTTGTTAACATTCAAGATGAGATGATTGTTCCCACACCATGCCACAAAGCGGTCCACCAGCTCTCTGTACTCAGCTTCATGTCCATCTCTGATACACCCGACAACTGCAGAGTCATCTGAATATTTCTGTAGATGACAGGAGTCTGACTTGTACTGGAAGTCTGAAGTGTACAGAGTGAAAAGGAATGGTGAGAGTACAGTCCCCTGTGGTGCTCCTGTGCTGCTGATCACCTGGTTAGACACACAATTCTTCAGTCTGACAAACTGTGGTCTGTTTGTCAGGTAGTCATTAATCCAGGTGATTGTTGAGGCCTCCACCTGAGTCTTCTGGAGTTTCAGACGAAGCAGATCAGGCTGGATTGTGTTAAATGCACTGGAGAAATCAAAGAACATGATCCTCACAGTGCTGCCTGCTTTGTCCAGATGACAGTGGGTTTGTTGAAGCAGGTGTATGATAGCATCTTCAACTCCAACTCCATGGCGATAAGCAAACTGCAGGGGGTCCTGATATGTGCTGGTTTGCTTACACAGGTGGGTCAACAGGAGTCTCTCCAGGACCTTCATGATGTGGGATGTCAGGGCAACAGGTCTGTAGTCATTGATGTCTGAAGGGTGAGTTTTCTTTGGTACCGGAACCAGACAGGATGTCTTCTGGACAGATCTCAGATGTCATTCCCAGGATCTGCTGAAGCCATTCTCCCAGTCACGGCCCCGAGTGCACCGATTACCACTGCTTCTTCTTGACGTTGCTGTCACTTGGAATTGCTACATCTGTCACTACTGCTTTCTTCTGTAGTTGACCACTACAATGTCCAGTTGGTTAGTCATCACCTGTTTATCAGTCTGGATCTGGAAGTCCCACAGGATCTTAGCTCTGTCGTTCTCCACCACCTTTGGAGGTAGCTCGCATTTTGACTTTGAGACTTACAACCTATCCTCGGCACAGATGTTCCTGCACAGTATTCCACTTGGTTATGGCGTTCCATGTATGCCGTACCTGCCTGCATCTTACACCCCTCTACTGTGTACTGGGTCATCTCAGAGGCCTCTCTACACAGCCTGCACCAATTCAATTCAATTCAGTTTATCTATATAGCGCCAAATCACACCAAATGTCATCTCAAGCCACTTCAATGATACAGTCCAGTTCAAGCCAATTAGAGTCCAATTCATTGTAATCATAATCCAATCAAATCCAATTAATACATTCAAAATTAGTCCAATTCATTCATATAGAGCTAATTCAAAAACACTTTCCTAGCTAAGGAAACCAACAGATTGCACCGAAACTTGTCTTCAGTCTAATCTCCCGTCCTGAGCGTGCCTGAGGCGACTGTGGAGAGAAACAACTCCCTTTGAACAGGAAGAAACCTCTGGCAGAACCAGAACCAGGAAGGGTGGCCATCCGCCAGACTAGCTTTTTCTAGCCACTCATAGGGTTTGTTGATATCAGCCACCTCTTCAATCTGTCTGTGGTACATACAGTGTAGAGGCTTATCCTTGCATGATGGTTCGTCCTCTTCCTCCTGGCTTTCCCAGGGTTTCAGCTGCCTGAGACTCTGTTAGCAATTCATCACTGGGGGCCATTCTCCTGATGTATTCCTGGATATTTGTTGTTTTATCCTGGATTTAAAGGGATATGCCACCCCCAGGCCAAATTAATTGTATCCCCGCATTCCCGAGACATAAATAAGTGTGTGGGAGCGTTTTCCTGGCGACCCAGGCATTGTTCGAATCTCACAGCACTGACCACTGCTTGGTTGCGCGTAATACATACATGCTAGCGTCGCCAGTCGAAATATTTCGCCCAACGTGAATTAATTTACTTGATTTACCTTCTAATTACTGTGTGAGTGGTGTACTTTCACATCGAGTGCAAATGACTGTAAATCAACACGGAAGGCTTGGTTTGCTCATGTCGGTTTCGGAATTAGTTTCCGGTGCGGAAAACACAGCCGAAGCACACTCCCCACTACGTCATTGGGAATCCCCACCCCCTGGCTGCTTCACGCTGGTTTGTTTGTGGAAGTCGGGGGCGGGGGGGGTTTAACCGGAGTAATAATACTTTGCCAGGCTCAGACATTAAAAGACAGCATTGATAACATTGAATTGCGACACCTACTGGTTGTTAATGTAAATAGTTAATAATGTAAATAAAAAAGTGTTACAGCTTCTCCCCCCCCGCCACCCGACGGAACGCTATCCGCGCAACACCCCTGGTCCCGGCCGACGACTCACCACCTTGACTAAGCAATTTCCTGCGGGAAACACTGTTCTCTGTATGTTCTTGGTTGTGGCTAACTTCCTTGTTGCCTCCTTATGGTGGTCATTTGCCTGTGGGATCCCAAGGTATTAGTAGCTGTCCTGAATGTCTTCTATGGTGTAGCTCTACCTCTTCAGTTGGGATTACCTTGCCTCTCTTTGATGCAGCTTTGGCTGCATTTATCTAGTCTGAATGACATCTCTGCGTCATGATGTCTCGCTCAGACCGGGAATACAGCTTGAGGTCGTCCATGTAGAGAAGTTGGCTTATGGTGTCTCCATTTTGGAACCGGTATCCATAATTACTCTCTGTGATACTGCGGCTGAGGGGTTCTGCATAGGTCTAACTATGCAGAACAGCAGTAGGGACAGAAACAGAAAATATTTGCCAAGATGCATATGGAATGTGTAAGTTGATTTTAAAAAGTATGTCATTTTTAATGTTGGTTGATGTCTGTGTGCAGGTCCCAGTGGTCCAGGGCTCTGGATCCTCTGTTCAGCCGCCCCCCATCCACAGCTCACCTGGCTTAGGAAAGCTGCCTGTGAGGCCAGGCCTCCACAACCCAGAGTCTCAGAACCTTCGCAATGCACAGGTATGTGTGTGTGTGTGTGTGTGTGTGTGTGTGTTTGAATATAAAGAACCAGAGCTGTGTATGAGGAAGCGAGCTTCATTTCTTAGAGATCCTCAGGTGAATGTCAGTTTTCAGTGTCGAACGTGCCTTTCTCTTAACCTTGAAAGGTCACCATGGTAACAGGCTGAACTAATGAGCTGCTCTGGAGCAGTTTATGTACAGAGTTTCAGATGACGTTGTCTGAAGAAAGTGAGCGACTTTCACAAACTCTTGTCCTGATGACATCCCAGACATCCGGCTGGAAGTGTACCTGCTGTTAGCTACGCAAGTGCGTCTTTATCCTGTTTGTTTGGGGAGAAATTGTTGCACGTATGGAAGTAGCAATATGTAGGTGATTGGTCAGGGGACTGTCGGGCTTGTTTTTTAATGTTTTGATGTTTTTGCATCAAACAAGTTAGACATTTATACCATCTACGATGCTGCCGCTGTTTCTTTTTTGATCTTAAGATCAACAAAATGCTAAACTCTTCTACGGACACCATGTTCACCTTTTGCCAGAGTGCTTCTGTGTCCATCTTGTAAACCTGGCAGCAGCTTCTGGTGTGAATGATCAGTTGTGCCCCCTTGTGGAATCCTCCGGAACCAAGCGTACGACACAGTATGTGAGCAGTTGGAATGAGAACGGAGACGCTTGCTTATATGAATGCGAGGTGAAACCTAAAAGCCACCTTTAAACGTCGTTTGCCAGAAGTTAACGTCTTGTGTAAAAATTGATGAGGCATTTTGGTAAAACATTTCAAAGTTGATTGGATTTTTCCATTTTGATGTATGTTCAGTGACATCTTTTCAGCATGAACTGATTTCCTGATTTTAATCTCGAC
This sequence comes from Odontesthes bonariensis, assembly GCF_027942865.1. Taxonomy (NCBI): domain Eukaryota; kingdom Metazoa; phylum Chordata; class Actinopteri; order Atheriniformes; family Atherinopsidae; genus Odontesthes; species Odontesthes bonariensis. The sequence goes on from NC_134523.1 coordinate 32,296,313, forward strand.
TGAAATTAGGCCCCTCGCCTCCTCAGCTGAAGGAATTCATTAAATATTTGAACCCTTTGACCCCGAAATTGTGCCAACAAGAAGCTTTGCAGTTACATTAAAACAAAATATAGAGTTTGTGTCACGTTACTATGGGATCAACATCAGTTGGTGATGCAGAATGAGATGCATATTTCTGTCTTGTTCCCAGAATATTCAAACAGTAAGAACTTGCCTTGGTTTGGTCAACGTGGGTTATTATGGAACCGGGTCGGAGCGAGTTCATATCGATTGAAATGCTGTCATGATATAAATGTCTAGTAGATATTAAAATCATCAACTCTTTTTTTTAAATGTATTTTCCACCATCCCTTTGTCTTAATTGTGCCTTTTCTGTAATAATCTTGTTTTTTCACACCTGCTGTTCCCATGAGTCAGGTGCTCGGTGTTTTGTGTGGATGAAGCTTGTATTGACATGCATAAAGCACATGAGTGAGGAAAGCCTAGGTTTAAAAGAAAAAGAAAAGAAAGTTCTTATGGTTGTAGCAGCCACCATCCGTGAGAAAATGTTTAGGTTCTGTTGGACCAGCTCACACAAAGAAAGCCCGACTGTAGAAAGTGCTTCATAATATACCCTCCTGGTATGAGCAAGTTTAGCATTGGAATTAAACCAATATGGATTCAGTGTCCTAGGTTTAGATCTTCTCCTTCACGGCTGCATGTCCTGCAGTAGCACCACCTTTATTTTCACCGTCACGTCTCTTTCTGGCTGTAGAGTCTCAGGCTGAGCCGGAGAGCTGTTGGAGTCTGGTATGCTGCATTCTTGATATCTCTGCAGTGTTTTCAAGGGGGCTTCATCTCTTCATCTCCGTTTTCTTAATTTGTAATCTCACTTTTCCCATAATGATCAAGAATGTTGGCCACAATTTCCCAATGTCCAATCAACTGAATTTACGACAGGTGGACTCCAATCAGGCTGTAGAAAAACCTGAAGGCTGCTCAGAGAAAACGGGATGCACCTAAGCTCAATTTTGAGTGTCATAGCAAAGGCTGTACTGTGATGTACAGTGGCGCAGGACTAAATTTGGCCAAATGGTGGAGTCCATCAGAGGAACACAGTCTTGGAACACACTGCCAACTCATGTTAGAAACTGTGACAATTCCACCACCTTTAAAAAGACCCTTAACTCATTGGCTGCCATCCATTTTCAGTGCAGAGAGACCCATACTGCCAAGTGTTTTACAGTATTTTGACTGATTTTCCAAGACCCACAGAAAAGTGTGTCTTATGACTATGTACACACCAAAATTACCAAACGAAAGAGTAGACTCTCTTGTTTCATCAGGAAAAAAAAGTTTGTTTCTACCATTTTCAGTCCTTTAGTAATAGACAGTAGAACATAGGTTGGTTTCACCAAAAACAGCTGTTTGACCCAAAAAACGGAGAAAACAAGCTTTTTCTTTTTTTGTGCAAAGTGGCACTGCTGCCACCTTGCGGGTAATTTTGCCAGTATATTCTCTGTTTAGTGTTTACAAGCCTAAGATTTAGTGACAAACTCCGCTAGATTGTCCCCCAGCCCGCTCCGTTAAAAAACGCAATTGACGTCTATAGACGTCAATGGCACCGAAAGAGTTAAACAGTGGTTGAAAACAACCCAGAGCTGCTCTCATGGGTAACCCCTCCGTCTTTTCCATTTTGTGTACGGACTCTTAACTTTGATGTGAATCAGGATTTTTTTTTTTTTCGTTTGTTTGTTTGTTTGTTTTTTTGATGTAAGATTTCTACATGTTATATCCATTTGTCATGGTGTATTGTCTGTATGTTTTTTTTATGATTCCTGCCTTAGGACAACGGATGAAATTTAGCAACTGTGCTAACTCTGGCATATTTACAATGATGCTCTGCTGATATGTTGATTAATGTGCATTGTCCTAATCAAATAAATAATAAAATAAAAATAGATAAAAATTATCATTATTATTTAATAAATTGTCAAGAAGATGTCACTTTATCATCCTGGTGGGTAGAATGTTGAGGGAAGACCTGAATTGAATCCATTTTGGAAAAACGTAACAAAATGTGGGAAAAGTGAAGCGCTGAGAATATTTTCCCAATTTACAGTATCAACTTTTCCAAACATTCTTTTAGGGCCATACAGTCATCCGGTCAGCCAGTGCCAACCTGCCACCCATGCTGATGTCCCAGCGAGTGATAGCCCCCAACCCTTCCCAGCTGCAGGTCCAGAGGGTCTCCTCCAAACCCGGGATGTCTCGCTCCAGCAGCATGGCCAATGCCGTCAACTACCAGGTGTGGATTTATTGTCTTCATTTATTTATGTCATGTCCTCTGGAGACGAGGGCTTTGGTGTGGAGTGGTGATAGAATAAAACTGGCCATTCATTTAAACCCAAAGCAGATCGATTTAAATAGGTTGTTCATAGAGTATTGACAGCATGTTTTAATTTGAGAAATTGTCATCACCACACTGTGAGCATTGATGAGGCTCTCTTCCAAAGGTTTAAAATATTTGTAACAATGTAAATTGTTCTTTACATTCTAACCTTAGTCCTTTTGTTCTGAGCAGCAGTTTTTAAACTCTTTTTTAACTTCAGGCCTAAATATGAAGTTTGAGGTTTCCTGAGGGACTCGGACTTAAAATGGTAAATGGACTGTACTTAAATTGCTCTTTTTTAATCTAGTTGACGACTCAAAATACTTGCACTGCAGCATTCACCCTTTCACACACACACACACTCATACAACACAATGTTACAGGCTGGACTGAGCTTTTTCTCTATCACACACATAACCCCGTCTCATCTGACTCACCATTGGTGGGAATGAGGGAACACTGTTCACTCTCAATGCCATAAGTCAGCACAAGATCAAGGGTGTGATTAAGGCAGTGAGTCGGTCTGTGAACACTCTGAGAAAATCCAATAGAGTCTAATATAGAATTAAAGTTCATATTCAGGCTGTCATTTTCAACATCTACATGAATATTAAAGTCACCCACTACAATGACTTTATCTGTACTCAGCACTATTTGGGATAAAAACTCTGAGAATTCAGACAGAAACTCAGAATAAGGGCCAGGTGGACGATACACAACAACAAACACAAGAGGTTTCTGGGATTTCCACTTTGCGTGGGAAAAACTGAGAATCAGAGATTCAAAAGAGCTCAAACTAATCTTGGGTCTGGGACTGATTAGTAACCCTGATCTGAAGATATCTGCCACTCCTCCTCCTCTGCCTGTGGTTCCAGGAACGTGAACATTTAAACAGTCAGAGGGAGTTGCTTCATTAATGCTAACATGATGCTAACATGATGCTAACATGATCCTCCTGCTGCAGCCAGGTTTCTGTAAGACAAAATATATCAATATGATGATCACAAATCAACTCATTCACTAACAGAGACTTCGAAAGGAGAGATCTGATATTCAGCAAACCACATTTAATAGTTTGATGTTTTTGTTCAGTTAAAGTTTTTGTTTTAATAATTTCTTTTTGCACAAGAGGATTTGCTCCTTTTGTGTTAATTGATTGGGTGGGTAGCAGCAGGTGGGAAGCTGCAGAGAAGTGTGTAAGACTACAACTCTGCATCCTGGTCTGAGCCCTGGGTTGTCATGTTTTGGGGTGGCAAATAAATTCATCCATATTTCTAGAAATGAGAGCTGCTCCTTCCAAAGTGGGATGGATGCCGTCTCTCCTCATCAGACCAGGTTTTCTCCAGAAAGATTGCCAATTATCTATGTAGCCTACGTTGTTTGGTGGACACCATCTAGACAACCAGCGATTGAAGGACGACATGCGGCTAATCATGTCATCACTGGTCAGATTTGGCAGGGGTCCAGAGAAAACTACGGAGTCCTGCTGTGCAGGATCTGCTAAAGGAGAGCTAACAGGATTAGCTACACCAGGTAGCGCTGCAGCGGTTACAGGGACCTGGCTCGCTTCCTATACAAGTTTGTGAGAAAAGGAAGAAGCTCACCAGGTGTCACATGAATGTGGAGAGGAAGCTAAATCCTCATTTTAATATCACGTTTGGAGCGGTGGGTGGGCATCGGGGGGCGTAGCACTGGAGCGGTGGGTGGGCATCGGGCATAGCACTGGAGCGGGTGATGGGCATCGGGCATAGCACTGGAGCGGTGGGTGGGTATCGGGCATAGCACTGGAGCGGTGGGTGGGCATCGGGGGCGTAGCACTGGAGCAGGTGGTGGGCATCGGGGGCGTAGCACTGGAGCGGTGGCTGGGCATCGGGGCGTAGCACTGGAGCGGTGGGTGGGCATCGGGGGGCGTAGCACTGGAGCGGGTGATGGGCATCGGGCATAGCACTGGAGCGGTGGGTGGGTATCGGGCATAGCACTGGAGCGGTGGGTGGGCATCGGGGGCGTAGCACTGGAGCAGGTGGTGGGCATCGGGGGCGTAGCACTGGAGCGGTGGCTGGGCATCGGGGCGTAGCACTGGAGCGGTGGGTGGGCATCGGGGGGCGTAGCACTGGAGCGGTGGGTGGGCATCGGGCATAGCACTGGAGCGGGTGATGGGCATCGGGCATAGCACTGGAGCGGTGGGTGGGTATCGGGCATAGCACTGGAGCGGTGGGTGGGCATCGGGGGCGTAGCACTGGAGCAGGTGGTGGGCATCGGGGGCGTAGCACTGGAGCGGTGGCTGGGCATCGGGGCGTAGCACTGGAGCGGTGGGTGGGCATCGGGGGCGTAGCACTGGTGCGGGTGGTGGGCATCGGGGGCGTAGCACTGGAGCGGTGGCTGGGCATCGGGGGCGTAGCACTGGAGCGGTGGCTGGGCATCGGGGGCGTAGCACTGGAGCGGTGGCTGGGCATCGGGCGTAGCACTGGAGCGGATCAGGTCATACTTGGCAGACCGTACTTTCTGCGTCAGCCTTGGTGTGGTGACTCTCTATCCTCCTCGGCTCCACTCACCTGGGGGGGTCCCACAGGGCTCAGTTCAGGGCCCCCTTCTCTTCTCTTTCTTCTTGCTTCCGCTTGGCTCCATACTTTGGAAGTTTGGCATTTCGTTCCACTGTTATGCAGATGACTGCCAGATTTAGGTGCCTCTTACAAAGAACGACACGCACTCTTTTAAAATCTTACTGGATGGCTCTGAACGTTTTAAACTTTAATGATAAAAAGACAGAAGTGATGGTTTTTGGTAGCCTGATTAACATCGACTTTCAAATCTCTTCGAGATTCTGGTCTGACCAAGACAATAACGAATACGATTCGAAATGGCCTGGTCAACCCGCCTCCCTCGGGTTGCTACTGGTTGAGGCCAGAAAAGGCTGTGCCTAAGCTTAAGCCAATCACACCACTCTTTCCTCTGACGTATGATTTAGCTACCAGCGGGGCTAACTGGTAGATTAAACTCTTACCAAAGCCAGTAGGGAGCAAGGCGAAAACGTCTTTCCTGTCAAGAAATGATTCAAGAGCTGTTCTTTGCTCGATTTTTAACGAGAATCTCCCGTCGAACACTTTCATTACAGCATCTACAGCAGTGTCAAAAGCTTGACGCTGCTCCATGTTGATATTGAATGAAGCGCTTCCGTGTACAATCCATGGGTTGAGTGGCAGTTCAACCACATCACTACCTTGAACACGCCTCTACCCTGGGCCGTTGGCGCTGCTCAAAGTTGATTGCTTCCCGACAAAGTGGGTGGAGTTCCCCTGCCAGGGGGAACTTGAATCAACCTGAACAAGCAATTTGCCTGAGGTAGTGCAGCAGAGCCGAAGGTGTTGCGTCACTGCGAGGGCGGAGCCTGGGTAGGTTTTTGGTGGGACCCCCCTTGTAGATCCCTGGCCCCGGTGGTCAAACCCACCGTCGCTAACTTGGGGTTTAAAGTGGACTCTGATCTTAAGCTCAACAACCAGATCAGGTCAGTTGTTAAATTGATCTTTTTCCAGGTGAGGCAGCTGGCCAAAATAAAGCCAATCCTTCCGAGGCAGCTTTTTGAGAACATAATCCACGCCTTTGTTACTACTCGGCTGGCCTACTGTAACGTGCTCTATGTGGGGGTTAGTGCGTCCTCCATCGCCCGTCTTCAGATGGTTCACAATGCTGCTGCACGTCTTTTAACTGGCACATGTAAATATGGGCACATTTCCCCCATTTTAGCCTCCCTCAACTGGCTGGCCACACACTCCAGGATCCATTTTAAAATGACTTCATTGTTTTTAAATCCCTAGCCTTGCCCCGCCCCACCTCTCTGAGCTTCTTAACCCATATGCTAAGTTTGTTGCAATTTCTTGTCAACCTTTTTATTTATTCTGTTTTTATTTATTCTGTACAGCACTTTGGTCCACTGTGGTTATTTTAAAATGCTTAACAAATAATGTTGGATTGGGTGTTTATTGACAATAAGAATAACTGACGTAATAAAGAAGCTACTGATCCCTCTTTTAGGCACAATCTTGTCACATGTTGTCAACAGCTGCTGGCCAGTAAAGATTATCACTGAAATCTCATGTCCTAATCCTTCCATCACATATTGGCTTTTTATCACCCAACATAAAGAAGCCCACCCTGCTGAACTGGTGGTGCATTCAGTGACAAAATGGAAATCAGAACCTCCACTTCAAATTTCCTTGTAGGGATATAAAACATCAGACAAAGTACTAGTAATGCATTATTAACTCATTTATTGTATTTGTTCAGTGTACTATCTATGTGTGTCCAGTTAATGCAGCATCGTCTGAAGTTAAGTGGAGATTTAAAAAAAGAAAAAAGAAAAGAAGACAGGATACACTTGTAAAGTGGCTCAGATATTCACTAAATGCCATATTTTCAGATATATTGGGCCCAAAACAAAATGCAAGGATTGTGCTTTCTGTTCAGGTATTTACTTTTGACATCCAATTAGGTTATCAACCATAAAACAGAAGTTTTCATCAACGGATAATCGTCAGAATTCATGGTGAGCTCTTTATTAACAGATGTTTTTGTCCAGACTTTTGATGTTGTGCATAAATACTGCAAAAAAAAATTGACCCGATAAACCAAAAAGTTGAAGTAGATTCAGGTCCTATCAGGCTTAAATGGAATTAAAACCAATCCACAGTGCAGCAGGTGAGAATAGAACAAAGAAGAGGTGGGCCGTTAGGATCGTTCTGCGTGGTTAAACCAGGTACGAGTGTGATGTCGTGAATGTGTCGTCTCCCTGCAGGGAAGTCAGCAGGTGGCAGCCTCCCAGCGCTCAGGCTCCAGTGCCATGTACATGAACCTGGCCCACATGCAGGCGGCAGCAGCTGTGGGGGCCAGTGGTGTGGCAGGCGGCATGGGAGGAGCTTCAGCTGTCAGCCCGTCCACCATGTCCAGCTCAGCCAGCGGAGGAGTCAGCTCCATGGCAGACCAGGCCAGCAGCCAGGCGGCAGCAAAGCTGGCCCTGAGGAAGCAACTGGAGAAAACCTTGCTGGAGATCCCTCCACCCAAACCTCCAGCCCCGCTCCTCCACTTTCTGCCCTCTGCTGCCAACAGCGAGTTCATATACATGGTGGGCTTGGAGGAGGTGGTGCAGAGTGTGTTGGACAGTCAAGGTAGGCCTTTCTTATATACAGTCATGTGAAAAAACCTGTATATTCTTTAACATATTTGGACATGTGGATATTTAATATTAAATTTAACAGTACTGAGATATCCAAGTAATATGACTAAACAATAAAAAATTAAGAAACACCTTTTTACAACTTTATGTAAAATGTAATTAAAAAAGAATGCAATTTCTGGTGAGGAATAAATTAGGACACCCCTATGGACAACCCTGAACATCCTCTCCATGAGACTGTTATCGGAAAACAGAGTCTCTTCAGTCGAAGGCTTCTTCAGTTTGGATGCAAAACGGACCGCTACAGGAAATCTTTCCTACCCACAGCCATCAGCATCTATAATAACTCCTTGATTTAATTGAGTTACATCAACATTTAATTTCCCTCTGGGATAAATAAAGTATTTTTGAATTTGAATTTGAATTGAATTGAATATATTGGGCCACTTAAAATAGTTAAGATCACACACAGGTGTATCATATCAGGTGCACATGATCAGAACATCGTTACCCAGCATGTTGAATGAGGCTTACCCTATTTAAACCTCAGAAATTCAGTTTGGTGTGTCCCTGACTGTTGAAGTAAGAGTGAGCACCAAAGAGCTGCCTGACGCCCTCAGAAAGAAGATTGTGGCTGCTTATGAGTCTGGAAAGGGATTTAAAAAGATCTCCAAAGATTTTAACATCAGTCATTCCACCATCCGGAAAATTGTTTACAAGTGGAGGACATTCAAAACAACTGTGACCATGCCCAGGTCTGGCCGTCCAAGCAAGTTCACCCCCAGAGCAGACCGTAAGATGCTAAAAGAAGTCATGAAAAATCCTAAAATTTCATCACAGAACCTACAGCAGGCTTTAGCTACTGTTGATATGAAAGTGCATGACTCAACTATCAGAAAGAGACTACACAAGTTTAATTTTCATGGGAGGTGTGCAAGGAGGAAACCTTTGCTCTCTAAGAAAAACATTAAGGCCAGACTGAAGTTTGCCAGAGAGAATGCAGACAAAGACCAGGACTTCTGGAATAATGTTCTTTGGACAGATGAGTCTAAAGTTGAATTATTTCGACACCAGAAAACAAGACATGTCTGGCGTAAACCAAATACAGCATTCCAAGAAAAGAACCTCATACCAACTGTGAAGCATGGAGGTGGAAGTATCATGGTTTGGGGATGCTTTGCTGCAGCTGGACCTGGCCAGCTCACCATCATAGAATCCACCATGAATTCTGCTGTGTATCAGAGGTTGCTTGAGGAACATGTGAAACCATCTGTAAAAAAATTAAAGCTGAAGCGGAACTGGACCCTGCAACATGACAATGACCCAAAACATACCAGTAAATCCACCAAGGACTGGCTAAAAACTAAGAAGTGGAGAGTCCTGGAATGGCCAAGTCAAAGTCCAGATCTTAATCCAATTGAGATGCTGTGGAGTGATTTAAAACGAGCTGTACATGCAAGACGCCCCTCAAACATCTCAAAGCTGAAAGAATTCTGCATTGAGGAGTGAGGTAAACTTTCTTCAGATCGATGTCAGAGATTGGTAGGTGGCTACAAGAAGCGTCTCACTGAAGTTATTTCAGCCAAAGGGGGCAACACTAGTTATTAGAGGGTAGGGTGTTCTAACTTTTTCCTCCATTATAATATGCATTTTTGTTCATAACTTTTGTTTCATGAGTAAAACGATGTTCATTTTGGTTGTTGAGTTGCAATTAAATAACTTTCTTTTCGAGAAATAAATAAAAACATTTTTGGACATTGATATGTGAACATTTCTTAAAGGAAAACTCCGGGGCATTTGAAGCGCAATCCCATTGCTAGAGGTTGTCAAATACTGATAGTAGGACACAGACAGGTGCAAATCTGCGCTCCCTGTGTGGAGATCGCGCTGTTCGCGCAGCCTGTCATGCGAGGCTAATACGTGGTGGCCAAGGGGCAAGCGCTAACCCTTCCACGTAAAACAACAACTTGCACACTGCAGAAACGTCACACCACTTTATAAACCATCCGACAATAAAGTCACAAGCCTTACCATCAAAACCATATGCATGGTTCTCACATTACTGGCATGGGGACGTTACAAAACAACTTTATAAACAGCATGTCACTTACCGGTTAGTTGTACGCTCGCGCATGTGAAAGCCCAAAAGAGTCGATGGACGATAATCACATATACAAAACAATTAATCTTCTCTAGAAAAACTGCGTTCAAGTATTTAAAACATTACAACAATACATGCCCAGTAATATTGTTGTAATGTTTTAAATACTTGAACGCAGTTTTTCTAGAGAAGATTAATTGTTTTGTATATGTGATTATTCTCCATCGACTCTTTTGGGCTTTCACATGCGCGAGCGTACAACTAACCGGTAAGTGACATGCTGTTTATAAAATTGTTTTGTAACGTCCCCATGCCAGTAATGTGAGAACCATGCATATGGTTTTGATGGTAAGGCTTGTGACTTTATTGTCGGATGGTTTATATAGTGGTGTGACGTTTCTGCAGTGTGCAAGTTGTTGTTTTACGTGGAAGGGTTAGCGCTTGCCCCTAGCCACTACGTATTAGCCTCGCATGACAGGCTACGCAAACAGCGCGATCTCCACACAGGGAGCGCCGATTTGCACCAGCCTGTGTCCTACTATCAGTATTTGACAACCTCTAGCAATGGGATTGCGCTTCAAATGCCCCGGAGTTTTCCTTTAATAAAGAGCTGACTCTTTAATGGGGTGTCCTATTTTTTTCACATGACTGTAGATGGAGATAGGAGTTGTATGTATATATGTACTGTATATCACAATGTTCACTGAAAACTAATTGATTGTGTAATCACAAACTATAAAAACTGTTGATGTTTCCAGTAGAGATCAGTTTGTTTAAGTAGTTCATCTGCTTTCAAAGGTTAAAGCCCTTCTACAAAGCAAAGGGAATGTCATTGAAACTTAATTTCCTAGTTTGGAGGTAAATACTCTGCTGGACTTTGCTGAGCTTGTTAGTGTTTCTATGGGCTGAAGCAGATGGTTCTCTGCAGGTAAACTCAGAGGGACGCTCGCCCGGATGGAGCCCTTCTTCTGCGCCCAGTGCCGAACCGACTTCACTCCCCACTGGAAACAAGAGAAGAGTGGGCGGATCCTCTGTGAGCAGTGCATGACCTCCAATCAGAAGAAGGCTCTGAAGGCGGAGCATACCAACCGGCTGAAGAATGCCTTTGTGAAGGCTCTCCAGCAGGAGCAGGTCAGCACTGATACCTGCACTGTGTTCGCAGGCCCACTGTCCCTTCATACCTGCCCTTTGCATGAAGAGCCTTTATCACAACCAGTGCCTTGAAACGACTGAGGCTGTACACTGGCACTATGTAAAGAAAACTGAATTGAATTATGTCTGAGAATGATTGAATACCAATGTGTGTCCATGTCAGGAGATTGAACAGAGGCTGCAGCAGCAGGCAACCCTCTCTCCCAGCTCAGCTCCCACGGGCTCCAGCGTGTCCAAGGCTGAGACCATGATCCGACAACATGCCCTCCGCCAGGTAACACTGCAACACTGCACCCTGCAACACTGCACCCTGCAGCCTTTAATCTGAACACATCAATGAAGTTGGGCTTTTTACAACACAATCATGCCTAAAACAGACAGAAAATGAATTCTGATAAAGAAGATGTGAAAAAAGATGCGAGTTGATAAAGATAATCTCACTGCCATTCCAGCTTAAAGCTAGTCTGAAGCAGACGTAAAATGCCATCTGTTCCAGATAGTTGGGAGCTAAGCAGATCATATTTAGTTCTACTGTGATCAATCAAAAGCATTGATTACAGGACACCACCTGATGACTCAGTGTCTGTTGGTCTGAGTGTTTGGAGCACTGACCTCCAGCAGTTCCAGGTTAGCTGCAGCAGGAGCCAGCTGTGAGTCAGATTTCTGTTCACACATGAAGAAATGTAAATGCGGCCCTCACAGTTAACTTTCCAACAAAGAAAGATTTCATATTCAGATGAAGTAGGGAATCATCTAGAACTAGATTTCTTTACCAATAAGCTAATCTCTTGTCCTTTTTGTTTAGAAGAGTCTGAAATGTGATGCTACAGCGTAATGATTCCTAACTGTGTCCCTGATGGTGAAGTGTTAACCCTAACCCTCTGCCTCCACATCTCAGGCTCCACAACCTCAGGCCTCTCTGCAGCGAGGTCTGTCAAACTCTGCAAGAGGCGTCCTGTCCAACTTCGCCCAGGCTTCCCAGCTGTCAGTGGCCAGCAGCCTTATGGGGATGACGAGTGCCAAGCACTGTGGCAGCGGAGGAGGTGGCAGCAGCAGCAACCGACTGCAGCATGACGGCCGCCGTCAGATCTACAACATCCCAGGTACATAAAGGCCGAGCTGCGCCCAGCGGGGGAAGCATTCAGAGCCTTTCAGGGGTTCCACCCTTTAACTCATGAGTAGCAGTTCTCCTCAGGTCTGTCAGTGAAACGTCAAACTGGCATTTCAGCATAGTGAATCAGCTCCGACATACTCTTAAAGGCTTACTGCTTAATCAGGGCATGAAATGCTCAATCTATGCTAAAATACAAAGCAATCCGGTTGTGTTGGTTAACTGATCTGCACTGTTTAGTTGATGGTGAGTTGGATCAGGTAGAGGGGCAATAAACCTGTCAGGTGCACCCAGCGGTGGTGGCCTGGCAAGACTCACAGGCCCAAGTTTAGGAGACCTTCAACGTTTGTGTCTGGCAGAGCTTCCAAACCGGGGACTTTGAGTCCAAATAAACCAGATTATCAGCTGCCATTGTTGCTGCAGCCGTGTGGAGCTGCGGCCGTGATGCTACGCCGCGGTGCTACGCCATGGCCGCAGCCCCTAAACGAAGGAAAGACCTGTGCGTGCCAGCAGGTTGCTGAGGGGATGGGATGGGAACTGAGTATATAGTGCAATGGTGGAAGGAATCATTTGAGAATTGTTACTGTTACACAATGAGAGACTCAATTCTGTTGTCAAACAACTTGTTTATTACCAACCACTGTGTTCTCTCCTCACACACAGAGCATAGAAACTGAACATGTTACTGTTCATTTAGGGAATAAGCTCTTAGCTCTGCCCCTCAGGATAGAATGAACATAAAAATCAGGTGGTGTGCTGGAGCAGCACTCTGTCCAGTCATGTTGCTGAAAGTCCATCAGCAGTTCCATCAGACTGTGCTGCTCCGTCCTCTGCTCCATCTTTTACTGCTGAGCCAAGCGTGAGAGTGGAAACTATCACCAGTTTTACATGATTTTACACTTTAGGAGACACCAAACTTGAATACCATGTTGTATTTGATGGAAACTGGCAGAATTAATGTTGAATCCTATTTAGAAAACGGCTTGTTTTTGTCTGAGCCAACTCAACCCACCATTGCTTTTAAATACATTGAAAACACAACATTTTAAAATGAAGTATTTCAATAAAAGGCAAAGGTTTGATTTCTGATATGTAGTGAAACACCATGTTTATAGACTGCTTGTGTTCTTCAAATTGCTTGAAGCCATTGTCTTGCAGTTCTGCTACCCTGCCAGTAGGGCGTGCTGTCCCCAAACACCTCCTGTCTGCTTCCCTGCTCCTCACTGTTTGTTTGTTGCTGTCTGACCTGCACGTTTGTCTAACATGTGGTTTTCTTATCGGACATGTTGCGTGACATTGGACACACCCTTGGTAAATATTAGGTGCATGAGAGTTTTTTGGTCGTTATTCGTTTGATTTGGTTATTTGCTGATTGACTTTTACTTTCGTCGTTAGAAATTTCTTCTCTCAGGAGCGGTCGGTGGCGTGGTGGGTTGGGCAGCCGCCCCATGTGCAGAGGCTGCAGTCCTCGCTGCAGCTGGCCCCGGTTCAATTCAATTCAATTCATTTTTATTTATATAGCGCCAAATACAACAAATGTCATCTCAAGGCACTTAGATAGTAAGTCCAATTCAAGCCAATTGGAATTCAATTAATTAATAATAATCATAATTCATAAAATAATCCAATTCGTTCATATAGAGCCAATTCAAAAACAATTTCCTAGCTAAGAAAACCAACAGATTGCACTGAAAACTTTTTGTTTTTCGGTCCAATCTCCCGGCCTGAGCGTGCCTGAGGCGACTGTGGAGAGAAACGACTCCCTTTTAACAGGAAGAAACCTCTGGCAGAACCAGAACCAGGAAGGGTGGCCATCCGCCTCGACCAGCTGGGGTTTGAGAAGACAGAAGGGGGGGGAGGGCCGCAGCGGCGGCGGCACTGTAACACCATTCAAAGGATATCTGTTGGAACAGGGAAACACGAGTTAATGACCACAATAATATCACATATACATAAAGAGAGTAAAGTGAGGAAAGGTGTGACAGATGAGGCCCCCCAGCAGTCTAGGCCTATAGCAGCTTAACTATGGGATGTTTCAGGATTACCTGAGCCATCCCTATTCAAGGTAAACACAAGAAACTTGTGCTAACGAAAAAATAAATAATAAAATAAAGGACCAGACTCAGTAAGTAATTCCCTATACTCCCTATATAGATCTGCTCCTCACACCACAACAACCATCTTTTTACAGCCACAAGCTACCTCAGCCTCTCACCAACTGCACACCAGTCACAGCGGGGTGGGGATGCAAACCCTGGTTCGGGTAGGGGGAGAAATAAAAGAGGTAAGATAAGCGGAAATGGGATTCAAACCCTGGTTCGGGTAGGGGGTAATGAAAGTATAGAGGGTGCCAGAGGTGGAGGCAGGACAAGACACACTAGCAGACACACTATCAGATTCAACAGACCTAACTATAAGCTTTATAAAAAAGGAAAGTTTTAAGCCTGGTCTTAAAAGTGGAAAGGGTGTCTGCTTCCCGGACATTTACTGGCAGCTTATTCCACAATAGAGGGGCCTGATAACTGAAGGCTCTGCCTCCCATTCTACTTTTAGAAACTCTGGGAACCTCAAGTAAACCTGCAGTTTTGGAACGAAGTGCTCTGTTAGGAAAATATCTTACAATGAGATCTTTAAGATATGATGGAGCTCGGTCATTAAGAGCTTTATATGTAAGGAGAAGAATCTTAAATTCTATTCTGAATTTAACAGGGAGCCAATGAAGAGAAGCTAAAACTGGAGAAATATGATCTCTCCTGTTAGTTCTCATCAAAACTCTGGCTGCAGCATTTTGGATCAGCTGAAGGCTTTTCAGAGAATATGTGGGACAGCCCAATAATAAAGAATTACAGTAGTCCAATCTTGAAGTAACAAATGCATGAATTAGTTTTTCTGCATCACTCTGAGACAAGATGTTCCTGATTTTTAACAATATTACGAAGGTGAAAGAAGGCAGTCCTAGAAACCTGTTTTATATGTGAGTCAAATGATAAATTCTGGTCAAAAATAACTCCAAGGTTCCTCACTGTAGAACTAGAAGCAAAGGAAATACCATCTAGAGTAACTATATAGCTAGACAATTTCTCCCTGAAATCCAGGTCCAAAGATAACGACTTCAGTTTTGTCTGAATTTAGAAGCAGACAGTTCTGAGTCATCCAGGTCTTTATGTCTTTAAGACATGCTTGTAGTCTGACCAACCTATTGGGTTCATCTGGTTTTATAGATAAGTACAGCTGAGTATCATCAGCATAGCAATGGAAATTTATGCCATGCTGTCTAATAATGTTACCTAATGGAAGCATGTATGAAGTAAAAAGAATCGGTCCAAGCACAGAACCCTGGGGAACTCCATGACTTACTCTGGTGTGTGAGGAAGATTCTTCATTTACAAGAACAAACTGAAATCTATCAGATAAATATGACTTAAACCAGCCTAATGCAGTTCCTTTAATCCCAATAACATGTTCAAGTCTGTGTAATAAGATACTGTGATCGACCGTATCAAATGCAGCACTGAGATCCAACAGGACAAGCACAGACACAAGTCCGCTATCAGAGGCTAAGAGGAGATCAGTGGTAACTTTCAGCAGTGCAGTTTCTGTGCTATGATGCACTCTGAATCCTGACTGAAACTCTTCAAACAGATTATTTCTGTGTAAGTGATCACAAAGCTGAGCTGCAACTATTTTTTCAAGAACTTTAGACATAAAAGGGAGATTGGATATAGGTCTATAATGAGCCAACACTTCTGAATCAAGAGTAGGTTTTTTAAGTAAAGGTTTAATTACAGCAACCTTAAAAGGCTGAGGTACATATCCTGTCAACAAAGACAGATTGATCAAATCCAATATGGAAGTGTCAATTAATGGGAAAACCTCCTTGAACAGTCTGGTTGGGATTGGGTCTAAAACACAAGTTGATGGTTTAGAAGAGACTATTGCTGTTGTTAGCTCAGAGAGATCAACTGGGCAGAAGCCGTCTAAATACAAATCAGGTTCTAAAGATACTTCTAAAGCTGCTGTACTTGATGATACATCAGTGATAATAGTGGGAAGGACTCCATCAATCGTCTCTCTGATAGAAACAATTTTATTAATAAAGAAGCTCATGAAATCATCACTGCTGAGAGTTAAAGGAATAACTGGCTCAGCAGAGCTCGGACTCTTAGTCAGACTGGCTACAGTGCTGAAAAGAAACCTGGGATTGTTCTTATTCTCTTCTATCAATGATGAATAATAAGCAGTTCTAGCTTTACGAAGGGCTTTCTTATACATTGTTAAACTATCTTTCCAGACTAACTGAGACTCTTCTAAATTAGAGGAACGCCACTGTCTCTCCAGCTTTCTTGCAGTCTGCTTTAAAGCACGCAGCTGTGAATTATACCAAGGAGCCAACCTCTTCTGACTGATTACCTTCCTTTTCAGAGGGGCAACATTGTCCAGTGCTGTACGCATTGAAACTATAGTGCTGTCAACAAGAGAGTCAAGTGCTGCTGGAGTAAAGTTTAGGTAGTCGTCCTCTGTCATATCTGCACATGGCAGTGAAGAAAAGGATGATGGAATTAATTCTTTAAATCTGGTTACAGCATCCTCTGATAGACACCTTCTATATGTAAATTTCTTCTCAGAAACTGTATAGTCAAGTAATGTAAACTCAAAGGTTATCAGAAAATGGTCAGATAAGACAGGGTTATGAGGGAACACTGTTAACTGTTCACTCTCAATGCCATAAGTCAGCACAAGATCAAGGGTGTGATTAAGGCAGTGAGTCGGTCTGTGAACACTCTGAGAAAATCCAATAGAGTCCAATATAGAATTAAAGTTCATATTCAGGCTATCATTTTCAACATTACATGAATATTAAAGTCACCCACAACAATGACTTTATCTGTACTCAGCACTAACTGGGATAAAAACTCTGAGAATTCAGACAGAAACTCAGAATAAGGGCCAGGTGGACGATACACAACAACAAACACAAGAGGTTTCTGGGATTTCCACTTTGCGTGGGAAAAACTGAGAATCAGATATTCAAAAGAGCTCAAACTAATCTTGGGTCTGGGACTGATGAGTAACCCTGATCTGAAGATAGCTGCCACTCCTCCTCCTCTGCCTGTGGTTCCAGGAACGTGAACATTTAAACAGTCAGAGGGAGTTGCTTCATTAATGCTAACATGATGCTAACATGATGCTAACATGATCCTCCAGCTGCAGCCAGGTTTCTGTAAGACAAAATATATCAATATGATGATCACAAATCAACTCATTCACTAACAGAGACTTGGAAAGGAGAGATCTGATATTCAGCAAACCACATTTAATAGTTTGATGTTTTTGTTCAGTTAAAGTTTTTGTTTTAATTTCTTTTTGCACATGAGGATTTGCTCCTTTTGTGTTAATCGATTGGGTGGGTAGCAGCAGGTGGGAAGCTGCAGAGAAGTGTGTAAGACTACAACTCTGCATCCTGGTCTGAACCCTGGGTTGTCATGTTTTAGGGTGGCAAATAAATTCATCCATATTTCTAGAAATGAGAGCTGCTCCTTCCAAAGTGGGATGGATGCCGTCTCTCCTCATCAGACCAGGTTTTCTCCAGAAAGATTGCCAATTATCTATGTAGCCCACGTTGTTTGCTGGACACCATCTAGACAACCAGCGATTGTAGGACGACATGCGGCTAAACATGTCATCACTGGTCAGATTTGGCAGGGGTCCAGAGAAAACTACGGAGTCCGACATTGTTTTGGCAAAATTACACACCGATGCAACATTAATTTTAGTGACCTCCGATTGGCGTAACCGGGTGTCATTAACGCCGACGTGAATAACTATTTTACCATATTTACGTTTATCCTTAGCCAGCAGTTTTAAATAGGATTCTATGTCGCCCGCTCTGGCCCCTGGAATGCATTTGACTATGGCCGCTGGTGCCTCTAATGCCACGTTTCTGACTATAGAGCTGCCAGTTACCAGGGTTTTGTCCTCAGCGGGTGTGTCGCTGAGTGGGGAAAATCTGTTAGAAGCGTGGACAGGTCGATGGTGAACAACGGGCTTGACTTTAGAGCTATGCCTCTTCCTGACAGTCACCCAGCCACGTTGTAATCCTGGCTGCTCAGGTTCTGCTAGGGGGAGGCTAATGGAGCTAGCTACGCTAGGTGGCTCCACACTGGCAAAAGGGACCTGGCTCGCTATCGGTTGATTTTCAACAGTGCAGAGCCGAGCTTCCAATTCAGATAACCTCGCCTCCAAAACTACAAAAAGACTACATTTGTTACATGTACCATTATCGCTAAAGGAGGCAGAGGAGTAACTAAACATCTGACACACGGAGCAGGTGAAAGCAGGAGAAGGAGGAAGAGAACCGGTAGCCA
This sequence comes from Odontesthes bonariensis, assembly GCF_027942865.1. Classification (NCBI taxonomy): domain Eukaryota; kingdom Metazoa; phylum Chordata; class Actinopteri; order Atheriniformes; family Atherinopsidae; genus Odontesthes; species Odontesthes bonariensis. The sequence goes on from NC_134523.1 coordinate 32,314,580, forward strand.
TGCTACGCTAGAGAACCAGACACACCGTTAAAAAGTGAGAATAAAGATCTGTAGGAGTGTGTTAGAACAGAACGGTAAGCTATAGAGTTTAACTATGCAAAATTGTGTAAGTTATAGATCGAAATAAAGTGATTATCAGTACTCCAAGCGGAGCAAGAAATTCCACAGTGCACAAGCAAGGTAACAGTTTCGACTCCCACACCGAGCGGCCCTGTGCTGCGTGTCTTTCCCCTCTCTCTGCCCCATGCTTCCTGTCTCTCTCAAACTGTCCTAACATTAAAGGCATAAAAAGCCAAAAAAATACTTAAAAAAAAAAAAAAAAAGAAATTTCTTCTCTCTATGTACAAATTTCAGGAGGATATCCAGTGTAGGACACTTTTGAAAATAATGTTCATCACAAGTAGAATGATTATATGTCGGGTAATGTCAGTTACACGTCAAGTTTTTTTTCTCTTTCAAAAAGCAAAAAGAAATGTTTAAAGCAGCAGAATGCAGCAGCATGCAGCAGTCTTCCTGCTCTGATCCGCGGTGCGAGCAGCGCTGCATGCAGCCCGTAAATATGTCTGTGAATAGCTGCAGTGTTGATGCTGAATATCCCTGTAACAGATTTATGTGGAAGCAGGGCACAGAGTGCGGGAAGAACCCCAACCTGCAACCAAAACCTGGATCACATAATTGTTAATGCCTAAACCTAAACAATTCCATTTGGATACCTGAACCGAACATGACCTGAAAGTGAAAGCAGGTTTAGAAAGCACAGAGTGAACTTAAAAGGGATACGCCACCCCCAGGCCAAATTAAGTGTATCCCCGCATTCCCGAGACATAAATAAGTGTGTGGGAGCGTTTTCCTGGCGACCCAGGCATTGTCCGAATCTCACAGCACTGACCACTGCTTGGTTGCGCGTAATACATACATGCTAGCGTCGCCAATCGAAATATTTCGCCCAACGTGAATTAATTTCCTTGATTTACCTTCTAATTACTGTGTGAGTGGTGTACTTTCACATCGAGTGCAAATGACTGTGTAAACAACACGCAAGGCTTGGTTTGCTCATGTCGGTTTGGGAACTAGTTTCCGGTGCGGACAACACAGCCGACGCACACTCCCCGCCACGTCATTGGGAATCCCCACCCCCACTGTCCCATCTGTGTTCGAAACAGAGGTTGAGTGGAGTAATATTTCGATTGGCGACGCAAGCATGGAGGTATTACGCGAAACCAAGCATTGGTCAGTGCTGTGAGATTCGGACAATGCCTGGGTCGCCAGGAAAACGCTCCCACACACTTATTTATGTCTCGGGAATGCGGGGATACACTTAATTTGGCCTGGGGGTGGCATATCCCTTTAAGGAAGGCCTGGGATTCTGACCTTGGAAGTCCGTCTTAAATCTGATACATACATCATCTACATCTGCTAAACATGACCTAATCCAACTGAAAGTCCTACACAGAGTTCACTTTAACAAGGCTATGTTGGCGAAGATTTATCCGAACCTTGACCCATTATGCCCCCAATGTAGGGGTCAACCTGCAGATTTAATGCACATGTTCTGGCTATGTCCGAACTTTTCTACCTTTTGGACAAGTATTTTTAAAGCTCTCAGTGAGATGTTTGGAACCCAATTAGATGCCGACCCGATTTGTGCCCTCTTTGGTGCAACATCTGTGTCCGGGTCAGACAGACAGTGGACCCACAGAGCAGACCAGAGGCAGACGAAGTAGGCGTAAGGGAGTTTATTCCAAGTCGGTACACGTGAAGGCAGTCAGTAAAGGCAAAGGTACAAAATCGCTAGGCAAAAAGGGATATCCAGAGAACAAGCAAAAGTCGAAATAACCAGGAGTGTAATAAGTCACGAGGGAATAAATCGCCGGAAAGCTACCAAAAATACGCAGACAATCTGACAAAGACACACTGGGGAGCAAAGGTATAAATAAACAGGACACAGGTGAAAACAGTGGGCAATCACACACAACGGGAGTCAAGAAACATAAAGTGACGCACAACAGGAAGTGAGGAAAAAATAAAACAGGAAACAGACAAGACTATCAAAATAAACAATGAACAGATAAGACAGACCCTGACAGTACCCCCCCTCAACGGCCGGCCCCTGAAGGCCCAGGACCGTCGGGGTGGTCACGATGGAAGTCCCGTATGAGGTCAGGATCCATGATGTTCCGAGAGGGGACCCAAGACCTCTCTTCTGGGCCGTAGCCCTCCCAGTCCACAAGATACTGAAAACCTTTCCCCCTGGGGCGAGCCGCAAGCAGCTTGCGAACAGTGTAGACAGGGCCCCACCAATGATCCGGGCAGGAGGAGGGGGTCTGGTAGGAGGGACCAACAGGCTGGTCCTGACAGGCAGAACCTCACTGACATGGAAGGAGGGGTTTACGCGAAGGGACCTGGGGAGGTTGAGTCTCACACACACAGGGTTAATAACCTTAGACACAGGGAATGGGCCCACAAAACGAGGGGCCAACTTACGGGACTCTACCTTGAGAGGCAAGGGCTTGGTAGACAACCACACCCGTTGGCCGGCTTGATACGCTGGAGCAGCTCTTCTCCTTCTGTCAGCGAACTTCTTATGGCTCTGGGAAGCCCTGATGAGGTTCTGACGGGCTTGAGCCCAGATGCGACGGCAACGGCGGACCATGGCAACGGCGGACCATGGCAACGGCGGACCATGGCAACAGCAGACGGGACCCTGACCTCCCTCTCCAGTGCAGGAAACAAAGGCGGCTGGTATCCAAAAACACACTGAAATGGGGACATGCCAAGGGAAGAGCAGGGAAGTGTGTTGTGGGTGTACTCCACCCACATGACGTACTTGCTCCAGGAGGCAGGATTCCAGGAAGCCAGGCAACGGAGCCCCTTCTCCGACTCCTGGTTTAACCGCTCCGACTGCCCATTGGTTTGAGGATGGTGGCCCGAGGTCAGACTAACTGTGGCACCCAAGAGTTGGTCAGAAGAGACGGGACATTCCTGGGAAATCCAAAAACTCGACAAACCTGAGACATGAGCACCTCTGCCGTCTCTTTGGCAGACGGAATTTGTAACAATGGGATGAACCGCACCATCTTGGAGAAGCGGCCTACTACTGTAAGTACAACAGTATTACCCTCAGAGGGTGGTAATCCCGTCACAAAGTCGAGAGAAATGTCAGACCAGGGCCGCTGCGGCACAGGAAGGGGCTGAAGCAGTCCCGCACTGGGGACGCTCTTGCTCTTGTTCTGCTCACAGGTTGAGCAGGCTGCCACATACTCACAGATATCATTCCTCATAGACGGCCACCAAAACCTCTCACGAACCCGGAACAGCGTTCTGCGGAAACCAGGATGACAGGAGATAAGAGATGAGTGAGCCCAGGAAATCACAGGACCCCGAAGGTCAGGGGTGACGAATAATTTGTTGGGCGGTACCTTAGGAGGAATCTGAATTCCCTGATTAGCTCTCTTGACCCGCTCTTCAATTCCCCAGGTGACACAACCCACGACACAGGTCTCGGGGATAATGGTCTCAGACTCAATAGCGTTGCATTCCCCTTTAAACAGTCTTGACAGGGCATCGGGCTTTATGTTCTTGGAACCAGGACGATAAGATATAGTAAAATTAAAACGGGAGAAGAAAAGAGCCCACCTGGCCTGTCGAGCATGCGCGTCGAGAGACCTGGTCATTCGGGGCTTCAGCCCCGAATCTCCGGGCTTCAGCCCCGAATCTCTCGGGACTGACATAAAGAAAAATATGTATAATAATAAGAAGAAGAAGAACGAAGAAGAAGAAAAAGAAGGAGAGCTCCGTCACGGGACCACACTTTGAGCGGTGATAGACTACCGCGGCGCTGCTGTCATCATGCAACTTTGTAACCAGCTCAGACCGCAGGATTCTGACATGCCCAAATATGGACATGTGTTGATTCATTTTGTCGCGAAAATAACAAATAAAGGTTTCCCATCATGCAGAAGGGGTTTATTCTACATTGGTTTGCCATTTTGTCTGAGGGTGACATTGAAAGTAATAGCCTAAGATGGACATCAGTAATTTTTTCAGGGGAAAGGGGGCAGAGAGACAAGTGGAGGCTGAGAGCGTTACGCCTACTGAGAGCGTTTCAATCGCAGGTTCGTGAAAAGCATCTGTGACAAATGAATAGCTTTTGATCATTCAATAGACTGGCTTGTCAACTAGCTAGGCCACCTCACTTTTTTTAGAGGACATATGAATTGCAAGAAAATATACTTACGTTTTGGAGCTAATATTCCTCACCACCACAATTCATTTCCCAAAGAACAGCCAGGGGATGCTGACAGATGGACAGTTTACGGCAGTGTTTTGGTGCTAACTAGTCTAGTCTACCTCATACTTTTCTATCAGTGAACGCTAGCCAAGCTAAAGGTGATAGCCTAGATGCCGCGTTCAACCTTGACTTCACTAACACGAAATAAACGAAGTGAAGGGATGTGGCACGTCAACATAACTCAAAGCTAAATGACGTTTTTAAATTGCTGCTTCCAAAACGGTGGTATAGTGACATAGGCCCGCCCGTCCAATGTCCGTACGTTGTGGACATTGGCAAAACATGATTTTATCCTACTTTGGCTTTGAGTCACCATCAGAGCATTGGCATTAGCGTAGCCCAATGCCTAGGCTCTCTCCAGAGCCGTGCTGCAAAACCCAGAGTAACCGGCTTTGTAATAGTATGTGTTGCCGCCCCCTTGCGGTCATTGGGCGGTAATAATTCACATTTGGCCACATCACAACTACAAACGTACAAATTATATATAATTGAAGTTTTATGTGAACGTCTAACACAAGGTAAAACACAATTGTGTAATGGAACAAAAGCTATTTAGTAGATTTTAAACAAAACAAAACAACAAAACTTACAATAGTAAAATGACCTAGAGAACCTGTGTGTGTAATGAAATCAAATGTACATCATGATACATAATTTATGAATACAGCTGGAGACCATGCAACAGCATCATGTCCAAACAGCCCATTTCAATTGATAGTTGGGATATTTAGCCCTCACATCTTCATATCATTGATTGCTCTTCACAATTCACACTTATACATAATTGCAGTAAATACAGCACATTTGAATCATCTGATCTTGACGTCACATTTTCAGCTATAAGTTGTGTTGCATGGTACTGGTTTCTTTTTGGCCCACACCCCATCCACAATATTGCCTTTTTGGTCCACCATGGGAAAGAAATTGGGCACTCCTGGTTTAGGGAATGTCAAAAAACATTCTAAACCCAATGTAGACCTTGAGCTAAAATCATTTCCCACCAGGGATAATAGCAAGGGAACAGGGAAGATGAGGGATAATGGCAATCTGTCTGGGCCAAATACAGGGCATATAATAAAACCTTTTGAAGGCTGCAAAAGACCTGAGATTGACATGAAGGTTCGCCTTGAGCACATTATATACACTTAAGGCTCAATGGAATTTTTAAAAACCAAACTAGTATTTCTTGATGTTTTACTTTCACATAATACTCCAATTAAACACACTAGTGTTTGTAGTCATGAATTGATTTACCAGTTTGACATCTTCGGCTGGAAAACTTAATGTACTTTGGAGAGTGAGATCAGTAATATACTGTACTTTGGAAAGTGAGATCAGTAATTATTAGCGCAAATATTAATGAAAATATTCAATTAACTATCAGTCAAATTTGTAAATGGACAGCAAGCACTTTGAAAACAGGCCACTACAATTACATACTCATATTTACACCTGTGAAGTAGATCAAAAGAAAGTGATCTGTTCCTCGTCATGATACCAGTGTCAGAAAATTCTGGGAAGCATCATGCAGGAATTTTATTTTGCACAGAAATAACCATAACAAGGCTAATAACACATAATTGTTAAATAATTTTAATGTACTGAAACATTCCAACTTTAAAGACAATAAAGGTTGGGACCACTCCAATTCAATTAATGTTTTAAGTTTATTGATTGGACTACATATTACAAAACAAAGAGCAGTGCCTGAAAGATCATCAACGTCTTAAGCATGGCATAGTTGAAATGGCACAAATGGTGTAAAATAGCTAAAGTAACAACACCATCCTCACTGTAAAATTGAGCTCATCCTTCTACCAGTCACCTACAAGGGCAGTACACTTCTAGCAGCAGTCATCACCAGCCAGATCTTCATACTTTCAAAAAACAAAGCTGGGAGGAAAAAAAAAAGGTCACCTGCTCTGAGGAGGAGTGAGTGGGGTGGGGGCGGGGGCAGCGCCAGCGCCAGACCAGCGATTTCTTCTCCTGCCTGGGGTTGAACGGAGGTTGATTTTACTCTATATCGCCACCTCCTGGCCAGAAAAACTGCCGGTCCGGCGCTATCAGTTAGCCTGCTAATTCTGCAGTAAAACTCAGCTATGCTGCTTATAAACTTTGGTTAGGACATGCCAGTAGGATTATTTCTGCACACTCTTATGGTATGTATAGGTGTTTTTTGTATGCAATACACTTCAAAATGACATAAAAATCGCACATTGTGCCTTTAATAGGAGGGTTTCACTTGACGTCACTTCCGTATTTTTCTACCCAGGTGGTGGGCAGCCTGAGCTGGAGCCCATTGAAAACACTGTGTTTTGTCTGCCACTTTTTGCCCAAAATACCTCAGTTTTGTGCCGTTTTTGGATGTAGCAATCGGTCTAACCGAGAGAAGGGAAAGGGTTACTATCGGGTACCGAAGGTAATCGCCCATAGAGGTGAGAAATGGAAAAAAAGTCACAGAACAACGCCGCAAAAAGTGGATAGTTAACCTACGTTTACAGACTGGAGGAGCTGAATTTGCAAATGCTCATGTCTGCGGTGACCACTTTTCAAAGGTATGTGGGAAATCTAACAGTTTTGTAGTAGTGCAGTAAAGTATTATGTTGCTAAATGCCAATCAACAGTAATGTAATACGGGCTACGTTTGGGCTTTGTTTTGAAGGCTGCCCCAGCGCGTTGTTAGCTACTGTCAGTGGACTGGGCTCCGACGGTCAAGCTGGGTTACCAAAACACAGAGCTAAGACACCGTCATCGGTGTTTCATGCGATCTCTGAGAGTGGTTGATCTAAACAAAACAAATTTGTCACGTCGTCACAATCTTCACGTTTCAGTAGTATCCACGAAGTGCTTAAGTGCTAACAGCGCACATTAGCTCCCAGGTTCTTGACAACAGAATCGCTCTCTCTCTCTTGTGCATTAGGCTAACAAAGACACAATGTCAGCATTTGGATATATGGATCTCGGCATTTTATCAAAACATGAATGCCAACATTCACAGCTCGGCATTCAACATGTTAAAGGGACACTATGTAATAAATTAAGTAATTTATTAGCTCAAATCAACATATTCATTCATAAGTTAGTCCTCATTGGTGTAAAATGATCTCTGTCAAAAATCTCACTTATCCTCCTGAGTGAAGAATAACTTGTCTGTATCTACATAGAGCAGGTAAGCTCTATGGAGGCTGCCATGTTCTTCCGGTCTATGAAAAACGACGAAGTGCCGAGAGGGACATAAAGCACTTCGAATCGCGATTTCCCCACCAGGCCTAAAAGCAGAAATGACGTCATTGTGACGTCATTTCCGCCAAATGGCTTATTACAGCCGCTAATGCTAAATAGATTTTATTCCTTGGCACATATGTCTTTGTGTTCATTAGCTTTCTTTTTGTAAGTGCATCATCTTCTTCTTTTTATTATTATTCCTATGCTCCCCCTGGATATCTTCTTTTTGGCGTTATGCTCACATTTGTAAACTGTTATTTTGTTGATTTACTAATAAAGTTTAAAAAAAAAAAAAAAAAAATGCTAAATAGATTTTATCTCGTAAATGATCCCACTAATAATGCATTGATTGTTACCAAACTTCTGCCGTAGTACACATAGGCTCTTAACTCACAAAACGAGGCATTAGAAAGTTTGTAAGTTTACCGGGAGTTTATTTACCGCTGCTAATTCTCCTATTGCTAACGCAGGCTAATGCTAACGCTGCGTCGACGTCACTTCCGGTAACTCCCTGAATATGACTAATTGCATTGCTTGCACACCAAAGGAGATGTTATGTTATCTGACATGTTATCTGTCATCTGTATTCATAGTGTTGTTGTATGTGTGTTATGTAATCCTTTGTACTGTGTGTCTTGATTTCTTTTTGTTTGTATGGACCTTGAGTCTGAAGCTATAGCTTCTTGAATCTTGACACATTCCGCTTGCCGTAGTTCAAGAAGTTGCAGCGCACATTTGAAAACGTGAGGCGCTAGAGAGCAAATTCATTCAACTTTGCAAAATAAAATTGCACCACTAGATGGGGGAAGAAATTACATAGTGTCCCTTTAAGCAGCTGGTCATGAACTGTGTTAAATTTTCATTTTAACACCCCCTTTTTTTTTTTTAAATCCCGGGGGAAAAACCCCCTGACCCCCGTTAAAAATTATTTTCATGTCTGGGCTACAGCCCCGAATGTTTGCTCAAGCTACAGATGCCCCTGCTGTCGAGGGTTCAGTCTTTTAGCGGTCCTGATGTACTCAATGTTCTTATGGTCGGTCCAGACCAGGAATGGTTGTTCTGCCCCCTCCAGCCAATGCCTCCACTCCTCCAAGGCCAGCTTGATGGCCAGAAGTTCTCGGTCCCCAACATCATAGTTCCTCTCTGATGACGAAAAGCGGCGAGAAAGGAAAGCACATGGGTGGAGCTTGTCATCCTTCCCCGAACGTTGAGAAAGAACTGCCCCTGCTCCTAAATCAGAGGCATCCACCTCCACAACTAACTGCCGCGTGGGGTCAGGCAAAGTCAACACAGGGGCAGAGACAAAGCTACTCTTAAGCTTCAGAAAGGCGGACTCCGCCTGTGGAGACCAGAGGAATTGCACCCTGGAAGAGGTTAGAGCATGCAAAGGGGAAGCAATGCGGCTGAAATTGCGGATAAACTTTCTATAAAAGTTAGCAAACCCCAGGAACCATTGGACCTCTTTTCTGGAAGTGGGTGAGGGCCACTCCTGCACTGCCCGAACCTTCTCAGGATCCATGCCAACCCTCCCCTCAGAAACAGCAAATCCCAAATAAGACACAGTGGATACATGAAATTCACATTTTTCAGCCTTGACAAATAGTTGACACCTTAATAACTGTTCCAAAACCTGTCTGACATGTCTCTTGTGAGTACCTATATCAGGAGAGAAAATCAGAATGTCATCAAGATAGACAAAAACAAACTTGTTCAAATAATCACGAAGAACATCATTTACCAATGACTGAAACACAGCAGGGGCATTAGTGAGTCCAAAAGGCATAACTAAATATTCATAATGTCCGGTGGGAGTGTTAAAAGCAGTCTTCCACTCATCCCCCCTCCTTGATGCGAATAAGATGATAGGCATTACGCAGGTCTAATTTAGTAAATACCTTGGCCCCCTGGAGGAGCTCGAACCCAGAGGCGATGAGAGGAAGAGGGTACCTGTTCTTAACTGTGATGTCGTTGAGGCCACGGTAATCAATGCAGGGCCGCAGAGTCTTGTCCTTCTTCCCCACAAAGAAGAAACCCGCTCCGGCAGGTGATGACGACGGCCGGATAATCCCAGATTTGAGAGCTGCACCGATATAATCCTCCATGGTTTGACGTTCAGGTCCCGACAGGGAGTACAGACGACCGCGAGGAGGTGTGGTGCCAGGAAGCAATTCTATGGAACAATCATATGGCCGGTGAGGAGGAAGAGAAGTAGCTCTTGTCTTATTGAATACCTGCTTAAGATCCAGGTAGCAGGGAGGCACAGAGGACAGATCCGGAAACTCCTCGTCGACCTCCTCAGGTAAAGAGGGATCTCCCTTCCCGTTGGATTCTGCTGGACCCGAAAAACACTGTGTATTACAGTTGCTAGCCCATGACAGAATCGTGCCGGAGGACCAGTCAATATGAGGGTTGTGAAGGGTTAACCAGGGAAATCCTAGGACAAGTGAGTGTTGGGGGGCATCAAAAACGTGAAAAGTAATCCGCTCTGTGTGAGAATCGGGAAAGGTTAGGGTCACTGGAGAGGTGCAGTGAGTTACCATGTACATCACATGCCCATCTAAGGCGGTGGCAGGCACGGGAGAGTCCAGAGGGACCAACGAGAGGTTAAGTCTTTTGGCTAAATTAATGTCCATCAGGCTAGCATCAGCACCAGAGTCAATGAGAGCAGATTGAGGAATAGTAAGAGAATCAGAGGAGAGAGTCATTTGAGAGAATTGTCGGACAGATCCGTTTCTACTGGAAGAGCTACATACCAGCACCGAAGCCTGATGAGTCGACCCGCTGCGCCGTATGGGGCAATTAGCCAGGAAATGCCCCAGTTGAGCACAGTAGATGCACCTTCCCTCGTTGCGTCTACGAAGACGTTCCTTAGGAGAAAGCCGGGTGCGTCCGATCTGCATGGGCTCCGACGTGTCGCTGCTGGCGGTGGTCGTAGGTGGGAGAACCGAAGCAGAAGCATGTCGAGGTGGAGAGCTCCGGGATGAATGGACGGCGGGGTACCGGCCCGGGAGGAAACCCCTGGTCCGGTCACGATCCAACATTCTCTTGTCTATTTTAGCAGCCAGGGAAATTAATGCATCTAGCTCAGAGGGTAAGTCTAAAGGAGTTAACAAATCTTTGATGCGGTCAGAAAGGCCATTAAAGAAAGCATCCCCCAAAGCGAGCTGATTCCAACCACTGTCGGCTGCTAGTGTTCTAAACTCGACAGCAAAGTCCATAACACTGCGTCTCCCTTGACGCAAAGAAACTAGGGCCTTAGCAGCCTCACGGCCGGGAATAACAGTCTGAAATATAAAGTTTTTTCAAATAATGACAGAGAGTTGCAGATGGCTGAACGGCGATTCCACTCAGCCGTGGCCCAGTCCTTGGCCTGACCGGACAAAAAGGAAATCACGTAGGCTATCTTGCTGCGATCGGAGGTGAACGCTGCTGCGTTAAACTCAAAATGGAGCTCACATTGAGTGAGAAGTGGTCTACAGTCGCCAGACTCACCAGAGAACCTCTTGGGGTTAGATAGCTGCAAGTGAGCCGATGCAGGGGAGGTGCGCGGGCCACCGCGTTCCGGCTGAAGGAGCACGGTGGGTTCCCCTTGATGCTGACCGACCCTCAAGTCGCTTAACTGGGTAGCCAACGTGGCAAACGCCGCCTTTTGGCGTTTTTTGGAGTCTGCTAGCTCCTGCCTTAAGGAGGCCATTTGTTCCTCCTGCATGCAGAGACCTGGAAGAGGGTGATTTGGAGGAACGGCCCCCCCCATCTGAATCAGAGTGGTGTTTTGTTATTGGACTTCTGTGTTCGTCATGGACTGTCCATAACAAACACCATGTTCAGGAATAAGGGGGTCCATATGTGCACTTAGCACCAGGACACCCTAGGCCGCAGCTCGATGATCGACTTTGTGGTTGTATCGTCGGACTTGCGGCCGTATGTCCTGGACACTCGGGTGAAGAGAGGGGCGGAGCTGTCAACTGATCACCACCTGGTGGTGAGTTGGCTCCGCTGGTGGGGGAGGAAGCCGGTCAGACCTGGCAGGCCCAAACGTATTGTGAGGGTCTGCTGGGAACGGCTGGCGGAATCCCCTGTAAGGAGGAGTTTCAACTCCCACCTCCGGCAGAGCTTCAACCATGTCCCGGGGGAGGTGGGGGACATTGAGTCCGAATGGGCCATGTTCCGTGCCACCATTGTTGAGGCGGCCGACCGGAGCTGTGGCCGTAAGGTGGTCGGTGCCTGTCGTGGCAGCAATCACCGAACCCGCTGGTGGACACCAGTGGTGAGGGAAGCCGTCAAGCTGAAGAAGGAGTCCTATCGGGCCTTTTTGGCCAGTGGGACTCTGGAAACAGCTGATGGGTACCGACAGGCTAAGCGGAACGCAGCCTCGGCGGTTGCTGAGGCAAAAACTCGGGCTTGGGAGGAGTTCGGCCATGGAGAACGACTTCCGGACGGCCTCGAAGAGTTTCTGGTCCACCATCCGGCGGCTCGGGGGGGGAGCGGTGCACCGTCAACACCGTGTATGGTGAAGGCGGGGCTCTGCTGACCTCAACTAGGGACGTCGTGAGTCGGTGGGGGGAATCCTACCGACACACCTTCCGATAAGGAAGCAGAGTTGGGGAGCTCGGACGTGGGGCCGAGGTTGCCGAAGTGGTCAAAAAACTCCTCGGTGGCAAGGCCCCGGGGGTGGATGAGGTCCGTCCTGAGTACCTCAAGGCTCTGGATGTTGTGGGGCTGTCTTGGTTGACACGCCTCTGCAGCATCGCGTGGACATCGGGGGCAGTGCCTCTGGACTGGCAGATCGGGGTGGTGGTCCCCCTCTTTAAAAAAGGGGACCGGAGGGTGTGTTCCAACTATAGGGGGATCACACTCCTCAGCCTCCCTGGTAAGGTCTATTCGGGGGTACTGGAGAGGAGGATCCGCTGGATAATCGAATCTCGGATTCAGGAGGTGCAGTGTGGTTTTCGTCCTGGCCGTGGAACAGTGGACCAGCTCTATACCCTCAGCAGGATCCTGGAGGGAGCATGGGAGTTCGCCCAACCGGTCTACATGTGTTTTGTGGACTTGGAGAAGGCGTTCGACCGTGTCCCTCGGGGATTCTTGTGGGGGGTGCTCCGGGAGTATGGAGTGCCGGACTCCTTGATATGGGCTGTTCGGTCTCTGTATGACCGGTGTCAGAGTTTGGTCCGCATTGCCGGCAGTAAGTCGGACATGTTTCCTGTCAGGGATGCCCTTTGTCACCGATTTTGTTCATAATTTTTATGGACAGAATTTCTAGGTGCAACCAGGGCGTCGAGGGGGTCCGTTTTGAATACCTCAGAATCGGGTGTCTGCTCTTTGCGGACGATGCGGTTCTGTTGGCGTCGTCGGGCCGTGACCTTCAGCTCTCACTGGAGCGGTTCGCAGCCGAGTGTGAAGCGGCTGGGATGAGAATCAGCACCTCCAAATCTAAGACCATGGTCTTCAGCCGGAAAAGGGTGGAATGCTCTCTCCGGGTCGGGAATGAGATCCTTCCCCAAGTGGAGGAGTTGAAGTATCTCGGGGTCTTGTTCACGAGTGAGGGACGAATGGAGCAGGAGATTGACAGACGGATCGGTGCGGCGTCTGCAGTGATGCGGGGTCTGCACCGGCCCATCGTGGTGAAGGAGCTGAGCAGAAGGCGAAGCTCTCGATTTACCGGTCAATCTATGGTCCTACCCTCACCTATGGTCACGAGCTGTGGGTAGTGACCGAAAGAACGAGATCGCGAATACAAGCGGCCGAAATGAGTTTCCTCCGCAGGGTGTCTGGGCTCTCCCTTAGAGATAGGGTGAGAAGCTCGGTCATCCGGGAGGGGTTCGGAGTAGAACCGCTGCTCCTCCGCATCCAGAGGAGTCAGATGAGGTGGCTCGGGCATCTGGTTAGGATGCCTCCTGGACGCCACCCTGGTGAGGTGTTCCGGGCCCGTCCCACTGGGAGGAGACCCTGGGGGAGACCCAGGACACGTTGGAGAGACTGTTTCTCGGCTGGCCTAGGAACGCCTCGGGGTCACCCCAGAAGAGCTGGAGGAAGTGGCCGGGGACAGGGACGTCTGGGTTTCTCTGCTTAGGCTGCTGCCCCCGCGACCCGATCCCCGGAGAAGTGGAAGATAATGGATGGATGGATGGATGGTTGAAATAAGCTAAATACCAACTTTATCAACATTTAAGCTGATCTGAAATGTCAGACTAAATATAGATAAATGGCTTAACCCATTGACGCCGGATGTTGCTTAGCGCAACATTCCCCCTCGCGCCGGTTGTTGCGTAGCGCAACATTGTCCCTAACGCCGGTTGTTGCGTAGCGCAACATTGTTCATTTATCATTATTTTCAAGACGCATGCAGCATGTAATGCACAATAATTGGTTCAAATACACATGAGGTGGGTGTTTTCGATTAGCCTGTTCTGCAATAGTGCGTTTGTAGCTAATTTGACAGCTCGGCTACAATGGCTGCGGTTAACGAGACATACTGTGACAGCGATGGAAGTGATGTGGAGTTGGCGCGGCCACACACCATCCAACTCGAAGTGGAGCCCCGTGTCAAAGCAGGAGATGAAATCTTTCATCGGTCTCTGCCTAACTTTTGGAATAATCAAACTACCAACTCGCCGGGATTACTGGAGGCAGAGCAAGTGGCTGTATCAGACAAATGTAGCCCGAGTGATGGCACGAGATCGTTTCGACATGATGTAATTATTTATTCTTGCGCTGCATTCTGACGACTTCTCATTCTTATTTGAGTGGCGTTGCCCTTATGTAAAAAAAAAGAGAGCCCGGTGCGAATTACTGCAGTATGACAACTATGATGTTTTAGAAGTCGTGTCACTGAAGTATACAGTATAACTGCACAATGCAAGATATATTGCAGGGTTTTTTATCATTCATTGTTATTGCTGATATTATGATTATGATTTAGTTATAGTATAGTAATAGTAGTATAATAAATAGCAGCATTGGGTATTATCCTGAATCATAAAGCAAAACTACATGAACCAAATGTCCAACATTGATAAAAAAAAAAAAGTAATACAATCCAGCCAGCGAAATTTTTTTTAATTTTTCTTAGGTGTTTTCAATTAATTGTTTTTAGTTCAAAAAACCCTCAGGCATTGGGGACCTTTTCTAAAAACTGGCTTAGGCATTGAGCAGCCTTTTTTGCAGGTGCTTTAGGCACCAATGGGTTAAACAATAAGTTTATATGATGAGAAATTCCATTTCCAATGTTATTAAAGGAGTGATGAGCAACTCATCAAAGTGATGGAATACTACATAGTTTTAGTTTTCAGTTGACTTTCTGAGAAACTCTACAGACTTAAAGGTACCTCTGATGGACGTCTGAATAATGTGTCTTTTTTCTTCCCTCAGGGTTGAACATTGCTTACCTGAATCCTGCGGCAGTTGGAACCCATAAGACCTCCAGCCTCGCAGACCGGCAGAGGGAGTACCTGTTGGACATGATCCCACCTCGATCCATATCGCAGTCCATCAGCGGACAGAAATAAGCCCTGCTGATCCTTCCCGCCTGTCGGAGGCCACCCCTATTTGCCTACTTCCCCATTCTGAGGCATTCCCAGATCAGCCGATATTTCCATCCCACTATCCCATCGCATGCAGTGCCTGTCCGTGTGCCTACCTTAAACCAACCCCTGAGAACCTAGCAAGTTGGACAAAGACACAACACTGTCAGTGCATCTCAGTTGTTCTCATAGTAGAAATCTTCTTCTATAATTCCCTTTATTATTACTGGTGGTAGCACTATTATATCTGCAACTACCATTTTTGCTCCAGGTAGTACTACTCATTGTGCTTTTTTTTTTGTCCATGTTTCTGTTTATTTAGTCTGTGCTCTACTCTGAGTAGAGACTGAATTGTTCTGAGCTCACTAAAGTCATACAAGTGTTTTTTTCTCTGCTCGGTTCCAAAGCTTAGATAAGACTATTGCAAACAACAAAAGATCAACAGGGTGCACTCTGGTTGCTATGCAACGTAAAGTTTAACAGCTCTGAGCTTTGTAAAAAAAAAAAAAAAAAAAAAAAAGTATTAGTTTGCCAACTTGGATTTGTCAAAGTAGAAAATATTGAGAGGAACACAAACAGACCATATTAAGCTCAGCTTGCTCTTGAAAAGAGGATGCTGTTCTAAAATTGGAAAAAGTGAGAGTGGAGTGCTCACACTTGTATCGTCTCACTGAAAGGACCTATTTCCAGAGGTATCATCACGCTGAAAGGGCCTGTTTCCTGAGGCAACATCATGTTGAAAGGGCCTGTTTCCAGAGGTATCATCACGCTGAAAGGGCCTGTTTCCTGAGGCAACATCATGTTGAAAGGGCCTGTTTCCAGAGGTAACATGTTGAAAGGGCCTGTTTCCAGAGGTAACATGTTGAAAGGGCCTGTTTCCAGAGGTAACATGTTGAAAGGGCCTGTTTCCAGAGGTATCATCATGCTGAAAGGGCCTGTTTCCAGAGGTAACATCATGTTGAAAGGGCCTGTTTCCAGAGGTTTGGGGCATCAGGCTGAAAGCTTGAGGAGGCACCCTGCCACCAGAAGAGCTCATCAGCTGGAGATGAATCAGAAAAGAGGAAGCCTGGAGAGCTTTGTGCAGCCGTTCTTCAGATGTCAGTCTCTCCTGTTAAAGATCTGTTATCTGACCAGGGTGCCCAGGACATACGGTTATCAAGGCTCTGTATCGGGACAGCCAGCAAACTCCAGCAAGGAGGAGGCTGAAGAACCGGAAAAAACCCGAACCATCCTTTGTTGAGCGGGGCCACGGCTCCACTCAGAGAGGCCATCTCACCACCTGCCTATAGCTCCTACACGTGACCATTTTCCATCCCATCGGTTATTTAATACTCCCATCTGGCAGCCATCTTACCCAGCAGCCCCTCTTGGCATTAGGACTTCTTTGAGACGGTGTACAGAACTTGGACCTCCAAATTGGGTCCAGAGCAGACCACAGATTCTGTGCCTGTGTCCTGCGTTGTTTATAAGTTATCCCTATATACTTTTGCCTTTGTTCTTTTCCATGTGTTCTGTTTGTGGGGGGTGGGGGTGGGTGGGGGCGTCTCCTAATGAATGGGTGGCACACCTAAGAGGTCCGAGCCGCTGGAGACGATAATAATCAAGCTATAGCAGAAAGTTTTGAAATATCTGTGTGGATAATGTACAGATGCCTACCTTGAGAGAATAAAGGATGTGGATCTTATCTTTTATGGGAGAGACATGGATCAATCATTGTGTGCATGCTCTGCACACAAGTTGCCTCACTCCAGAGGAGCACTTTTCATATTTCCAGTTGGAAATTTTTGGGGTTTTTTTGTTTTTAGTAAAGAGAAAATAAGTGTTAGAAGTGATATGCTGGATGGTGGCCAACCAGTGAGTCAGCTGTAGGTGTAGTAGGCTTTTCTTTTAACGGTTGCAGAATGGTTTCATACAAAGTGTTGATCTGTGTAAATGTGTGGGTGGCAGGCGTGGCCCAGTGTGATGAGGCGGGCCGGCCTTACGTAGCCGCTGCTGGGGAGCGCTGCCAGCATCCCATTGACTCACTGTTTGGGAAAACTCACCCTTGACTTCAGGTCTGGGCGTCGGTTTTTGGTCATGTGATGTACTAACGCACACGCTCCGAGTGGACCGAGCAGTCCCACAGAAAGCAGGATGAGGCGTTCATCAAAGGAATATCTCCCAGTGCACACTGCTTCTTTCATCTTTCTGAGACCTTTTTCATGCTTTGTGACCGAACCAACAACGAGTCCGGCTCCCAAAGAGCGCAGACACCCAGTGAACAGCCATACCAGCACATCTTCTCCCAGACCACTGTTTGATTCCTGTTCGTGCTGGACTTGGTGGGGTTTCATCAGATACTGTCCAAGCTCACAGCATAAAGAAAGAGTGCAGGCTTTGGCAGGGATAGTAGGATGAAGAAAGGCTGATTGAAAGTGTCCAATAACACCAGTTACTCAGTTTGCAGTTGCTCAGGTATTTCAAGCAGTGTTGAGTCAGTGTGCAGTATTATTCACGGAACATCCTTAAAGTCCTCACAGAGGGACATGTGGGCTGAGAAGTCAAACCCATCTTTATCTATCTGTTACAGACCGGAGGGCCGATCCTCAGCTCAGCCTCAACTGCTGCTGCTTCATTCAGGAAGTCTTTGTCTGGACTGGATACATGCAGACCCCCGAAACTGTTCCAATAGGTCCTTGTTGAAAGTACAATCAGTGTTCAAACAGTGTGGCACAGGCTCATCTTTTCCATGTGAGGCCTACGTGTGGGCTGCCGTGTGGGCCGCCGTGTCCACGTGTGAGACCCACGTGTGGGCCGCCGTGTGAGACCCATGTGTGGGCCGCCGTGTGAGACCCACGTGTGGGCCGCCGTGTGAGACCCACGTGTGGGCCGCCGTGTGGGGCCCACGTGTGGGCCGCCGTGTGAGACCCACGTGTGGGCCGCCGTGTGAGACCCACGTGTGGGCCGCCATGTGGGGCCCACGTGTGAGGCCCACGTGTGAGGCCCACGTGAGGGCCGCCGTGTGGGTCGCCATGCCAGAGGCAGTGTTGGACTCCTTCTCAACTGATGTTTCTAACCAAATCTCAGTTTGTGTTTCTGTGCATTTAAATGGGAGTGAATGGACCGGTGATCTTTCATGGAAGTGTTTGGATAATATCTCCCTCGACTGTCTAATCATTCCACTCGGTTTACTTTGGACTGTCACACTTTTCCTCTCCGGTCTTTGTGCAGACACCCATATTACAAAGTGTCTCGATCACTTAATGTTTGCAAATTTACAAAAACTCTGATCAGCATCGGCCAGACTTTTTTCTTTTTTATCACTGATCAAATGTAAGAATGCTAATGCACCAATAACTCTTACAAGCATGGACATTCAGCTCGGGACATGGACTAAAGCCACACAGCTGACATGCCTGGAAACTCTTTTCTGCAGATTAATCAAAAGTGTGGGATGAAGTTTAAAAAAAAAAAGATAAATAAGGTAGTAAAAGAAGTCAGCCCCTTCGATATGAACAGAACTTCCGTTTGCACTGTAGTAGAAGTAGCAATATTTAGTAATAGTGTTGATTTGCATAGTGTCACACAGGACTTTTGTCTTAATTCTGTCTAAAACAAAAACTTTGGCAGCAGCCCAAATACATCGTGTCAAAGGAGAGGAAGCTCTCTCATTAAAGGCTCAGAGTGTGAGCTTTGCTTCAGCCGGCCTGCAGCCTCACACTGAGGTGTACGTGCATGTGTGTAAGCGGTGTCCCTGTTTCACCTCTCTTCATGATGCTTCATGCACCGTGCACAGCTGTGGTTCTCTTGTCTCAGCAAGCCTTTCGGTCGTGCTCTGGTGGCGCTCCAGTTTTGTGCTCCGGCGGCGCTCCGGCGGCGCCCGGGTGGCGCTCCGGTCTGGTGGGGCTCTGGTGGCGCCCGGGTGGCGCTCCGGTGGCGCCCGGGTGGCGCTCCGGTCTGGTGGCGCTCCGGTGGCGCCCGGGTGGCGCTCCGGTGGCGCCCGGGTGGCGCTCTGGTCTGGTGGCGCTCCGGTGGCGCTCCGGTCTGGTGGGGCTCTGGTGGCGCTCCGGTGGCGCTCCGGTGGCGCTCCGGTGGCGCTCCGGTGGCGCTCCGGCGGCGCTCCGGCGGGGCTCTGGTGGCGCTCCGGTGGCGCCCGGGTGGCGCCCGGGTGGCGCTCTGGTCTGGTGGGGCTCTGGTGGCGCTCCGGTGGCGCTCCGGTGGCGCTCCGGTGGCGCTCCGGTGGCGCTCCGGCGGGGCTCTGGTGGCGCTCCGGTGGCGCCCGGGTGGCGCTCTGGTCTGGTGGGGCTCCGGTGGCGCTCCGGTGGCGCTCCGGTGGCGCTCCGGCGGCGCTCCGGCGGCGCTCCGGCGGGGCTCTGGTGGCGCTCCGGTGGCGCCCGGGTGGCGCTCTGGTCTGGTGGGGCTCTGGTGGCGCTCCGGTGGCGCTCCGGTGGCGCTCCGGCGGCGCTCCGGCGGGGCTCTGGTGGCGCTCCGGTGGCGCCCGGGTGGCGCTCTGGTCTGGTGGGGCTCTGGTGGCGCTCCGGTGGCGCTCCGGTGGCGCTCCGGTGGCGCTCCGGTGGCGCTCTGGTGGCGCTCTGGTGGCGCTCTGGTCTGGTGGAGCTCCGGCGGAGCTCCGGCGGCGCTCCGGTGGCGCTCTGGTCTGGTGGGGCTCTGGTCTGGTGGGGCTCTGGTGGCGCTCCGGTGGCGCCCGGGTGGCGCTCTGGTCTGGTGGGGCTCTGGTCTGGTGGCGCTCTGGTCTGGTGGCGCTCTGGTGGGGCTCTGGTGGCGCTCCGGTGGCGCTCCGGTGGCGCTCTGGTCTGGTGGCGCTCCGGTGGCGCCCGGGTGGCGCTCTGGTCTGGTGGGGCTCGGGTGGCGCTTGGGTGGCGCTCTGCTCCGGTGGCGCTCCGGTGGCGCTCCGGTGGCGCTCTGGTTGTGCTGGAGTCATTCAGAGCTCCCTGCCACATCAGGATGGTGCCGGGATAAACAGCCCACTGAAATGGGAGAGTTCCAACAAGACTATGAAACTATTTTGAATTTGTTTCAGAGATTTAAACTGAATATTGTTTTTGCACAAATGTAATTGGATTAAATGAGAGAGAGTCCATTTTCCCGTTGGAGAAACAGTTGAGATTGGATGTAGCGATATGGTTTCCCACATTTTCAGCGGCAGGAGCACCTTCACACGGTCACTGGCTGTGTGATGTCACACTGTTGGTCATACATCTGTACTTCTGCTGCAGCGTTAACTTTGACTCTAAAGGAAAAAAACTGTCTCAAACCTTTTTGCGGATGCATCCACACACCTTTGTATTTGGACATGGATTCTTTTCAAATATCAGGTTTTTGGATTTCAGAAGTCATTTTTTCTGTCCCAGTTATGTTCTTTTGTCTTTTTATTGCAGTTTAAAAAACCTAAATGTATCGCCTATGTATGACACGATATTTGCTAGGTTTGAAGTAATAATGACTTATTGTACAGAAGCATTTTTTTCTTCCTTGTACTGAAAAAAGAAATTAAATGGTTGTACATTGTGTAGAAAAGCAAACAAAAAGCCATGAATATTGTGAAGCTTGTCATTTTGTTTTGTGATCACTGTGTATTATTGTGTAACAAATGTGCAAAATGTTTGGGATTCCCAGCCACCCCTCCCACCTCCACCCATGTGGCTTGATTTCGGACTACTTAAAGTTTGCAGGAAAGTGTTCACTGGTTCAGACCAACAGCGTCTGCAGTCAGCCACGACTCGTTTACTGTTGGAGCTTTGAAAGTTGGCTTCATGCTTTCTAACAGAGATGGCTTGGATGGCCGGGTCAGGTGGAACCACCGGAATGAGCCTTTAGGGTTCAGACCTGGCTGATGCTTTTGCAGTTTGACCATAAATCATACTGCTGATCACTTTAATATGTCCATATGTTCAAGCACCCAAAGACGGGTTTAACAGAGACGTTGGATCTGGGAAGTCATCTGTCGGCAATATAAGCAGCAGAGAGGATGGAAATCACTACGATGTCGAGTGCATATTTATAAATTCAATAGTTTAGTGAATGGACAGAGAAAACAATTTGTAGTCTGATGATGATTTGTAGTTAAAGTGCTTGAATCATTCAAGCGTTTTATTTCTCCACCGTGGTTTACATTCAGTCAGTCTTCCTCTTTTCTTTCCTGCCCTCATAAAAAAAAAAGAAAGTCAATGTTTGGCCTGTAAACCCAGGATTGCTGGAGCACTTAAAATACGCACGTATATATCGGATGATGCCACCATCATTAGTGAAACCCTGGTCTGCTCTGATGAGAGGAGCGCACCTGAATCAGTGATCACTTCTTCTGCCAACACCAGCATACAACGTTTGTGGTCCTGTACTGTTTGGCTTTATCTTCTATTAGTTGTTGTCACTAATGCAGGGAAGAATTTATCTGCAAAATCAGGTTTAATAAATTCTATGTGGAAGAGTCTCTGTGCACCGTGCTGATAAACATCTGGGCAAACAGAAACGGGATGAAATTAACCGGAGACCAATGGAAGACCTTTTTCTTTTGCTTTCATCAATCCTGACCTTTTGCACATACTTGATATTTAACTATCTTCAAAAGTAAAAGAAAATAATGCTGTTTGAATACTGCCAGTTGATTGACAATTATGCATTGATTGAAAAAAATAAGCTAATTTTGGAGGAAATAACTTTGTAATATTTATCTCTTGCGAGCTATGTTTAATAAAGGTTGAAACAATTTGCTTCAGTGTGTGACATCATTTCCCTTTTTGCAGTAGCACCGTGGTGTCAGGCCCGGCCCGCGGACACCACGCTTTACCGTAGGAGTCGTGTTTAGCCCCACAAATCATTATCCAATTCATTCAAAATGAGTCCAATTCCAGTCTGTCCAGACAGAAAATACTTAGAAGAAGGCAAGTCCAGGATTCCTTCTGATGAAAAGAAAGGAACAAAAAATAAAAATCACTTAAATGTCTTCACTGAGCACGAGACAAAAAGAATATCACACAGCTTGGCCAAGCAATACCACTGGAGAGCAGACGAAGTGCAGACCCAGTCTGATAAGCAGGAGGGTAGAATCCCCGATGAGCCGCCCTGACACCGCCTGAGGAAGGAAAAACCGGAGCAACTACCAGAAAACCCACGGGGAAGCCAGAGATCCCAACAGGATCCTGGAAACAAAGGAGGATGGAGGACTTTGTTGGAGAGGTGTCCTCTGGGTCACCTTTTCACTGAGGCAGAAAGTTGGTAACACTGTTCATCTTACAGTGTGGGTCATCCTGGTATTCACAGGGATGTTATTCTCACACTTGTCACCAATCTGAGGATTTTAGCAGAGCAAGTTACAGCGCCCACACGATAAAAGCCCTCCATCCAGCAGCAGGACCGAGGTGGTCCCTGCAAAAAGTGCCCAGGAGTGGCCGTCTCAGGTGTTCTCATCACTCATCTGTTAGAAGCAAGCCATGTGCACAAAGACCCCGGACCACAGTGGCTCAAAGTCCACAGCTCCCACAGGATTGATCTCTTCCCCGGTACCAAAGGAAAACCCAGATGCTCTTTGTCCACGCCCTGAATGCTCCCAGCTAACCACTCAATATTAGGCAGATGTTCAGAATGTTATGGCTGGTGTGTTTGCACGAAGTGTAAAGGCCAGGAGACCAGAGGGGTGTTCCACGAAGGCAGCTAAAGAAAGCCAGGCTGCATCAGGAAAGCCTCGCTTGAACTAACACCATCTCCCAGTTAAGCCTCAAGTCGTTCCACGAAGACATTTCAGCTGCATCTCGGTGAGGCTAATCCAAGCGAGGCTTCCATAGCCTGTATGAATTCAGATAAAGGAGAATTTCGTGTTGAGAACTGTATTTAATTCTGTTTTCTCTCCACAGCTTGAGAAATGTAATAATAATTAAACAATTCAACACAACTTGAACTCAAACTTGTCATTATTGTACGGTTCATGCAAAGTGTTAGAAATGTGTTTTTTGGGGGTCCTAGCAGCGAAGCTGCAGGAACCCATTGGAATAGTAGCTTTTCCTATTATTATTATTGTTCAGTTTCTGCTGCAATTGAAGTCTGTGGCAGCCCCATGAACGTAATGCGAGAAAGTTGTGAAATTTGGCACACGTAATTAGCCAAGTGCCAATCACAAACTCAAGAATTTTCATGGCCCAAGAGTCTACTCTCTAGCGCCACCAACACGTCAAAGTTCAAAGTGCATTCAGCCTAATAACTTTTGACTACTTGGTCCAAATTTCACAAATGAGGCATCCTTGGAATCCTTGGATCATGACAAGTCCTATGACGTCAATTTGCGTATGCCTAGATTTTCCGTCATTTTGAATTTAATCAAAAAGCTTAAAAAAGCATTTCAGGTCACAGAGATTGTCCAATTTTCACGAAACTTGGCACATAGACTCTTAAGACCAAGCCGCACAAAAGTTATCGTGTGGAATTTTTAATTAGGCTTCCGTTTTCCAATAAAAGCCAATCAAACTCGAGGTTGACGCCGCCAAACCGGAAGTGAGGCCATATCTTGGCAACCATTTGATGTTATGACGTCAAACTTCTAACAAAGACTCAAGACCAAGGCCGTAAGAGGCCCAAGAAGTTTGGTGACGTTTGGCCAATAGGTGGCGCTATATGTAGCAAGAATGCATTTTTGCTCATATCTTTGGACCCCTTGGTCCAAATTTCACAAATAAGGTACAGTTGGAATCCCTGGATAAAGACGAGGTCAACGCACATCATGGCATCATCAGCGCCATCTTGGATTTTCCGCCATTTTGAATTTAATCGAAAACCTTCAAAAAGTATTTCAGGCCACTGAGATTGTCCAATCTCCACGGGACTTGGCACATAGAATCTTCAGACCAAGCCGCAT
This sequence comes from Odontesthes bonariensis, assembly GCF_027942865.1. NCBI lineage: Eukaryota > Metazoa > Chordata > Actinopteri > Atheriniformes > Atherinopsidae > Odontesthes > Odontesthes bonariensis. The sequence goes on from NC_134523.1 coordinate 32,338,464, forward strand.
ATAAGTTATTATGTGGATTTTTTTTTATTTCACTTCCGTTTAACCGTGGCAGCCAATCAAACTCTACGCCGACGCGCAAACGGGACATTTGGCCGCATCTCTGCGATGCATTGATGTATCGATGCCAAACTTGGCGCATGGACTCACGACGCCCTCCTGAGCAGCCCAAGCCTTGCCTATTGTGCCATTCTGCTAGGACCCCCACATTGCTGCTTGCAGCTATATTTCTTCTACTTTCTTCTGCAATTGAAGTCTATGGCAGCCCCATTAACGCATTGCGGGAAAGTTGTGAAATTTGGCACACGTAATCAGCCAAGTGCCAAAAGCAAAGTCAAGAAATTTCATGGCCCAAGTGCTTACTCACTAGCGCCACCAACACGCCAAAGTTCAAAGTGCATCCAAATGCATAACTTTGGACTACTTGGTCCAAATTTCATAAATGAGGTATTGCTGGAATCCTTGGATCATGCCGAGTCCAACGCACCCTATGACGTCATTGGCCTACGCCTACAATGTCCGCCATTCTGAATTTAATCAAAAAGCTTAAAAAAGCATTTCAGGCCACGCAGATTGTCCGATCTCCACGAAACTTGGCACATAGAATCTTCAGACCAAGCCTCACAAAAGTTATCATGTGGAATTTTTAATTAGGCTTCCGATTTTCCATAAAAGCCAATCAAACTCGAGGTTGACGCCGCCAAAGCGGAAGTGAGGCCATATCTTGGCAACCATTTGATGTTATGATGTCAAACTTCGAACACACACTCAAGACCCCTACTGTAAGAGGCACAAGAAGTTTGGTGACGTCTGGCCTATAGGTGGCGCTATATGCAGCAGAAATGCATTTTTGCTCATATCTTTGGACCCCTTGGTCCAAATTTCACAAATGATACATCATTGGAATCCTTGGATCATGACTAGTCTAACGCACCCTATGACGTCATTGGCCTATTCCTACAATTTCCGCCATTTTGAATTTAATCAAAAAGCATAAAAAAGCATTTCAGGCCACGCAGATTGTCCGATCTCCACGAAACTTGGCACATAGAATCTTCAGATCAAGCCTCACAAAAGTTATTGTGTGGAATTTCTTAATTAGTATTCCGATTTTCCATAAAAGCCAATCAAACTCGAGGTTGATGCCGCCAAAGCGGAAGTAAGGCCATATCTTGGCAACCATTTGATGTTATGACGTCAAACTTCTAACACACACTCAAGACCCCTACAGTAAGAGGCCCAAGAGGTTTGGTGACGTTTGGCCTATAGGTGGCGCTATCTATGGCAGCCCATTAACGCAATGCGAGAAAGATGTGAAATTTGGCACACGTAATCAGCCAAGTGCCAAAGCCAAAGTCAAGAAATTTCATGGCCCAAGAGCTTACTCACCAGCGCCACCAACACGTCAAAGTTCAAAGTGCATCCAAATGCATAACTTTGGACTACTTGGTCCAAATTTCACAAATGAGGTATCATTGGAATCCTTGGATTATGACAAGTCCAACGCACCCTATGACGTCATTGGTCTATGCTTACATTTTCCGCCATTTTGAATTTAATCAAAAAGCTTAAAAAAGCATTTCAGGCCACGCAGATTGTCCGATCTCCATGAAACTTGGCACATAGAATCTTCAGACCAAGCCGCACAAAAGTTATCATGTGGAATTTTTAATTAGACTTTCGATTTTGCATAAAAGCCAATCAAACTCGAGGTTGATGCCGCCAAAGCGGAAGTGAGGCCATATCTTGGCAACCATTTCATGTTATGACGTCAAACTTCGAACACACACTCAAGACCACTACAGTAAGTGGCCCAAGAAGTTTGGTGACGTTTGGCCTATAGGTGGCGCTATATGTAGCCAAAATGCATTTTTGCTCAGATCTTTAAACCCCTTGGTTAAAATTTCACAAATGAGGCACCAATGGAATCCCTGGATGCAGACAAGGTCATCGCAACTCATGACGTCATTTGCACCATCTTTGATATTCCGCCATTTTTAATTTGATCAAAAACCTTAAAAAAGCATTTCAGGTCACACAGATTGTCTGATTTTCACGAGACTTGGCACATAGAATCTTCACACCAAGCCGCACAAAAGTTATTGTGTGGAATTTTTAATTAGGCTTCCGATTTTCCATAAAAGCCAATCAAACTCGAGGTTGACGCCGCCAAACCGGAGGTGAGGCCATATCTTGGCAACCATTTGATGTTATGATGTCAAACTTCTAACTCAGACTCATGATTACATTTCTAAGAGGCCCAAGAAGGCTGGTGACGTTTGGCCTATAGGTGGCGCTATATGTAGCAAAAATGCATTTGTTTTCTCAGATTTTCATATTGCTTTGTATTTTAACCTTATTTCCAGTATTGTCTGAGACATCCCAGTGCAACTGAACTTTGCAGTTGGAGTAAGGACCTCTTGCTGATACCGCAAAATTAATTTGATGGTCATTGATCCTCAGGCAAGGTTGTGAAAGCACATTCCCTTTTTCATCTCGTGCACCACTTAACTCAAGTTCCAAACACGGTACGTGTACCACAGTCTGGGAATCCTTAGCAATCTGTGGCCATTACTCAGTGCTACAAATGCTGCCAGGGTCGTAATTTAGCCAATGTTGAGTCTGTCTTGTGTGTTTGTTAATCCTACCAGGACAGTATGTGTGTTATGTGTGAGAGCATTCAATGCCATGCTGTGAAATGTTACGTATTTTTACTGATACCCAATTTTCCTAAGGGGACAACACAATGTACTATACTATATTATGCTGTAACTATAAAATTGCATGTCCTGCGGAAAGTGCAGTCTGGATGCCATCTGCTGAAATGCCCGATTCATCTGTGGAAATTTGTATGAAAAAAATAGTATTGTAGGACATTTTGAAATCTAGTATGAAATTGTAGAATATTCTAACAAGTGTGACATTAGCTGAAAAAAGTTAAGTAATCTTCCTATATTTCCTATAGTTATACTGGTCATGCTGTGTATACTGCTGTATGTGACATGCATTGACAAAGTTGACTTGACAAGTGAGAATTGTAGAATATTTTTTTAATATTGTATGAACTTGTAGAATATTTTAACAGTGTCAGATTTGCTCGGAAATTTGACTGACAGACAATGCTGCACAGAGGGAGAGAAAGCTGCTGGAAACGGCATAAACCACCGGACAGAAAGTCCATTTGTGGCCAAAACATTGTAACTATCACTGAAATGACTTCATTACTAGTTAGCCGAGGCTTCCCAGAAGGTATAGGTATATAATTGTGAGTTGTCTCATGTTGATAGTAGCAGGAAAAAACATGAATTGTTTGGTAGTTCAATCATTGTTTTCAGGTTGGTCTCCAAATTATCTACAGTTGTACAACATTTGATATGAATGAGATAATCCCAGATCATGGGCATAACCATAGAGAAAGTTTAGTTTTTTAAGTGACAAGGGAATTAAGAGCAATGAAACACTCATTTAAAACAAACATCTTATTACATAGAGAATGTGCAGTATGTACAGTCAAATTGACTGCAGGAGAAGTCAGCATTTTCACCATTTATGAAAGTCACAAAAGCAGGCATGGAGGAGTTGGTGTCCTGAATATTAGTAGCTGCAGAAGTAGTAGAGGAGATAGGAGACTGCTCCAGACAGTCTCGGTAAGTCTCTGCAGCAGACGTTAAAGCAGCCACATCAACCTGTAGAGCTGTGCTGATACGTCCACAGATCATATGGGCAGTCAAATTGAGTTAAGATATTCCATGCTGGTACTGATAACAGTGTTGTCCTGTTGTTTGATGGATGTTGTTAGAGCGACATGACCCTCAGTGCACATACAATTCCTGGC